>NC_135718.1:98248070-98551750 GCF_964656455.1 Halichoerus grypus | reverse complement strand
AGCCAAAATCACCAAAAAAAAAAAAAAAAAACCTGGAGGGGGAATGGGAGAGGGAGGTCCTGAATGTCTCCCATCAGATTTATCTGTGACTTTGCTTCAAGAGCAAAGAGAGACTGGGGAGGGGTCTGCACTCACCAGGTAGAGCAGGAACAGAGGGAAGTCTGATCAAAGAAAGGTTAAAGCTCTCTCGTTCCCACCTGAAGCCTTAGTAAAGGTCATCTCTGAGCAAAGCCTGTTGCTCAATAAAGTATAAGGACTTCTCCCCACAGAGTAGAAGGGTAACCATGGGACAGGAGTGGAATTCATTCCTCAGCTCAGCCCCGTGGCAGACAGAGCCTACTGCCCACCAAAGTTCAGTGCTCCTCTTCCATGGTATAAAGCTGTTTTTGAGGACCAGCCACCCAGCCAAGGACATATTTCCCAGGGAATCCTGCGTCTAGGCCCCATGTGACCAGTTCCTACCAACAGAAGGCAAGCAGCGGTGATGTGGGCCATTTACGGGTCAAAATGCCCTCTGCATCCTCCCTTGCCCCTTCTCCTGCCTCAGGTTAAGACAGCAGAGTGGGGGGATAGAAGGAGCCTGGTCCCTAAACCACCATATTGAACACAGTCATTGGACTGCTTTGTGAGTCAGAAATAAAAATCTCTTGGGTTAGGCAGCTGGGATTTCGGAGCTGCTCTGTTAGAACCACTAGCATTAACTCCTACAGTATTAGCACCAGCAGGGTGAAGCCAATGAGACAAGGCCTTGCACCAGGTTCTCAGGCTCTGAGGGGTCAGGCCGACTGCACCCAGAATGAAAAGCTACCAGCCAAAGCTAAACACAAAACGTGCTCTAAGTGGAGCAAGACCTGCTACAGCAAAATCCCCCAGTAGGGCTCTTTCTGTCTCCAGGACACAGGAGAGATCACGGGGCAAGAAGCAGGAGTGGGGAGGAAGCCGGGTTTGCAGACACCCAGGCCTCTGTCTGTGTCTCCCTGAGCACACGACAGGCCACTGACGTGGATGCCCTCCGAGCGCAGCTAGGAGAGGGGACAGGGTAGGGCGCAGAGGCACACTGTCGAGGGTGTGAGTGGGGGCCGGAGCCCAGCCTGCCCCGTTCTTACCAAGCCAGGCATTCTGGCTCAGAGCTGAGTTCACCTGGGGAAAGGCACCTGGCGCCTTTTTTAAATGTGCAAGAAGGTGACTCCGGTGATGTGGTGGGCCGGCGTGTGCCTGGTGCAAAGGTCACACAGGGAGGTGGTAGCTTTGACCCGCACTACCCTCATAAGGCCAGGGCACAAAGCTCTTGCCTTCAAACCAGCTCCAGTAATTGGACCAAAAATAACCAAAATAAAATTGGAAAGCTGCCCACACAGCTAAAAGAAAAATTTGCTGTCCCCCTCCTCCCCGTCCTAGCCTTCTTCCCCTCCCCAGCCCACAATCCCATCTGTGCTAGCCAAATCCACTCCCCTGCCTGCAAAGGGAAAAGACAGGAATGCTCTTGGTTGCAGGAGTTACCTGGAGCCACTTCGGAGTTCACCTCCAAAGGCCCTGACGTCCTGCCGAAGAACAGAATCAGGACAAAGCAGGCGGGAGCCAAGGCGACCCAGGCCCAGAGCAGCCAGGGAGAGAGAGAGAGAGAGAGAGAGAGAGAGAGAATGGCTGGGACACAGAGCGTTTGGGGGCAGGCCACAGGGAGGACAAGGACACGTGAAATGCCAAAAACAAGGCTGTGGAGATGTAGCAGAGGGTGAGGTCATTCTTACAAAGGGGTTCTCCCAGAGAACACAAGTGAGATTCTCACAGAAGGAATCAAGAACTCACACAGAGGTCCCTGGAAGGAATTATTACTCTTCCTTGCAAAATGCATCACTGAACAAGTATCATCATTCATAAATGATGGGAATTTCCCTGAGGCAGGAAACTGACACAACCCTTTCTGGAAGGTAATTCGTGTCTCTCTAGTAAATACTGAAATAATCAACCCTTTGATCCAGCAAGTCCACTTTTAGAAACTTAATCAACAGAAGTGCTCCCACTCTCAGAAACTTCTAGAGAAATCTGTACAAAGGCACTCATTGTTGACAAGACATGCATTTTTGACTCGTTTTGCCTGTGAAATTTTTCGCTCATTCCCTTTTACGAGAAACATTGTGCATCAATGAGGTGGCTGCTTAGGATTCATGACGTCATCTGACCTCGTAAAGGAACCAAGACCTGGTATTTTATCGTTTGTTTTGAAGCTGATCTCCACTAGTAGACCTGAGTCCCTTGAGGGCAGAGGCCACATTCTAGCCACTGTTCCTTTTCAGACCCGCCACCACACCCACTCTACAGTATGTGCTCAAGTGCTGTTTGTTAAATGAATTCAGGGCCTTGCCGCCTTGAGCGCAGTATTCTAGAAACAGAGCCGGGAAAGAACTGCCTCACTCTCAGCTGTGTCCTCGTTCCCCTCTTCATGCCGTCACTGCTTTAAGAAGGCAAATGAAGAAGTTCGGGAGAAAGAAGGAGGAGGAGAGCATGACTGGCAATTTAAGTTCTTAAGATGAAGTAAGTCAAAGTTTCCAGCTTATTGTCCATACCTTGAACCTCCTGAAATTATATGCAGCCCTTTTCTGGGGAAACTGTGTGTGGCTTTTAGGAGCTTCTCCGAGAACTCACGTCCATGACACTCTAAAAAAAGTGTTGAAGAATCACTGAGCCGAGGGGCGCCTGGGTGGCTCAGTTGTTAAGCCTCTGCCTTCGGCTCGGGTCATGATCCCAGGGTCCTGGAATTGAGCCCCACATCGGGCTCACTGCTCGGCGGGAAGCCTGCCTCTCCCTCTCCCACTCCCCCTGCTCATGTTCCTGCTCTCGCTATCTCTCTCTTTCTCTGTCAAATAAATAAATAAAATCTTAAAAAAAAAAAAAAGAATCACTGAGCCTAGCTATTTTGACTCAGAAAAGGCTATGTTCAGACAATCTCTGCCAAGGAGGAACAGAAAGCCACAGGAGAAGGCCAGCCAACGTCAGAAATAGAGCTACAAAGGACTACAAAATAAACTGTCACACTGATGTGCCAATTTTCCTTTTGCAACCCCTTACTACGGTGTTTCAAAGCACTACAGTTTTGAAGGGTGCTTATTATAATCCCCACCCAGCTGCTAAACTTACCTTAACATTGTCGTCTGCCCCAGGGAAGTGTGAAGTGGTGTTTTCGGACTTCTAAGAAACTAAGAAGGCATAAAAGAATCTCGGAGAGGAACAAACTGAACCTTCCAAACATCACCTATAAAACAAAATACAACACGGGGTGTGTACTACACCATTCACCTTGATAGTAAAATTATTAATCAAAGACTTTCAGGCAGGCAGGCAAAAGCAGTTGATTTTCTCTGACAGCATTTCATTAAATTTATCTCAGAATCATTTTGGGAGTGAGTGAGGAATACTGTTAAGCCATTTCCTAATTCCTCAGAACACTGGCTTCTCCCCATCTAACGCAACCACTATTGTTTTACCAAAACAGCAATCAATTTAGTCTCAGGTTACTTGCTTTCAAAAAGCTCTGCCGTGGGACATCTGGGTGGCTCAGTCGGTTAAACGTCTGCCTTCGGCTCAGGTCATGATCCCAGGGTCCTGAGATCAAGTCCCGCATCCGGCTCCCTGCTCAGCGGGGAGTCTGCTTCTCCCTCTCCCTCTGCCCTCCCCCCAGCTTGTGCTCTCTCTCTCTCTCTCACTCTCTCTCTCTTTCAAATAAATAAAATCTTTAAAAAAAAAAAATGTATTTAAGCAGGGGCGCCTGGGTGGCGTCTGTCTGCCTTCGGCTAGGGTCATGATCCCAAGTTTCTGGAATTGAGCCCCACATCGGGCTCCTGCTCAGCAGAGAATCAGCTTCTCCCTCTCCTTCTGCCGCTCGCGTGCTCTCTCTCTCTGTCAAATAAATAAATAAAATATTTAAAATAAATACAAATTTTTAGAAAAGAATATATACAAGTGCAGATAAATATGTGAAAAGACACTCCATGTCATATGTCTTCAGGAAAATGCAAATTAAAATAACAATGAGCCACCACTGCTCATCTATTGGAATAGCCAAAAATCATGAACACCAATTGCTGGCAAAGACGTGGGGCCACAGGAACTTCCATACATTGCTGCTGGGAATGCAAAATGGTACAGCCACTTTGGAAGACAATTTGGTATTTCTTATAAAAGCACACATATGGGGCGCCTGGGTGGCTCAGTTGTTAAAGCGTCTGCCTTCGGCTCAGGTCATGATCCCAGGGTCCTGGGATCGAGCCCCGCATCGGGCTCCCTGCTCAGCGGGAAGCCTGCTTCTCCCTCTCCCACTCCCCCTGCTTGTGTTCCTTCTCTCGCTGTGTCTCTCTCTGTCAAATAAATAAATAAAATCTTTAAAAAAAAAAACACACATACACTTAGCACATAATCTAGTACACACTTTCCTTGGGATTTACCCAAAGGTGTCAAAAACTTATGTCTACACAAAAACCAGAGATGTTTATAGCATCTCTGTTCATAGTTGCCAAAACTTGGACACAACCAAGATGTCCTTCATCAGGTGAATGGATTGATAAACTGTGGTCCATCCAGACAATGGAATATTATTCAATGATAAAAAGAAATGAGCTATCAAGCCATGAAAAGACACAAAAGAACCTTAAATGCTATTATTAAGTAAAAGAAGCCAATCTGAAAAGGCTACATACTGTATAATTCCAATTATATGACTTTCTGGAAAAGGCAAAACGATAGAGACAGTAAAAGAGCAATGGTTTCCACGGGCGGGGGAGAAAGAAGGATGAATTGGTAGAACACAGAAATTTTTAAGGCAGTGAAAATACTCTGTACGATACTGTAATGATGGATACATGCCATTTTTGTTTGTCCAAACCCACAGGATGTACCGATACGAAGGATGAACCCTAATGTAAACTATTGACTTGGGGTGATTATGATGTGTCAGTGCAATTTCATGAGTTACCATAAACACACCAGTCCGGCGGACACGCAGATGATGGGGGAGGCTGTGCACTGGTGGGGGCAGGAGGTATATGGGAAATCTCTGTACCTTCCTCTTAATTTTACTGTGAACCTAAAACTGCTCTAAAAAATTGTCTGTAAAAAAAATCATGCTGTAAAATCAAATGTTGCTCAATTAGTATTTTTAAGCAAACGAGCACATTAGCATCCATGGTCAAGTACTGCTGGCCATCAGTAAAAAGGAAGAAGAAGGTGTGAACATTTCTACAGGAGGACAGACAGTGGTGCTTCAAGGTATCACATCTGCATTACAATTCACTCACTCTCATCATTCTTGTCCGTCAGCTCCCCAAATGCAACTCGGTAATGATTTCCCTACAGACCTGTGTCACTTCCCTAATTTCAACCTTCCTGAGTTCACTCCCCTCGTATCTCACTGAATGGCGGAAAGAAGAATCAAATTTACCTATCACAACCATCCTGCCAAAGAGGACGATACTCCCTCTCTCAAGAGAAGAGGGTTGCTTCCTTCTGCACATGCATTTGCCACATACACCAATATTGAAAAAATAGGTTGATGCGCACTAGAAAAGAAATTGAAGAAGAGTATTTCCCAGGAGGGCTTGGGGTTCAATGCGGGAATATTTTGTTTGTCTAGGAGTGGGATTAAATATTTCCACATTAATACTTTCAATTTATTTATGACATTTCTATGAAAGCAAGAGGATTTTACTTCCTGGGAAGAGATCATTGATGAATATTCAGGAGTAATTGTTGTATGCTGTGTATCTCCCAGTAGTGGGGAAATTAGCCTAATGAGCCTCTATGACCTCCTGAAAACCTGTGTTCTCCTCTTACGGGTGAAGGCACACCCACGGTGTATCTCTCACTATCTACACTCCACCACGTTTGGACAGTGGTCCGTGCGGCTAAATGTCAGAGACATTTCTTCTGGAAACCCATTTCTTCGGGGCCCCTCATCTCCGTGCCAGCCTTCCAGTCAATGGAGAGGAAAAAGGACACAACAACCAAAGAGACAGCAGAACCCATGCTTCCTTCTCCTCACCTTCATCCTCAGTGCTAGGTCTGACCCTCAGCAGATGGAGGTCCCATTCCGACCCTCTGTGACACTTTCCATGTAAAGGGGTTTAAAGGGGGCTGGGGGATAGGATTGTGGAGATTCAAAGAAGTAATGGAAATTAGAAGCATTTTACAGGCACTCAGTTTGTCACACCATCCTTCCACTCAGCTTCCAGAGTCCCAGTGTTCAAGACTAGGAGGCTCTCAGGTACACGGGCAACCATCTGGTATTTCAGGGGCCACCATTCATCCCTTTGGCTTAATCAAGGCTTTTTTCTAGACTCTCTCCGAAAAATGAAAGGATCCCTAGGATGCCTGGGTGGCTCAGTCAGTTAAGCGTCTGCTTTTGGCTCAGGTCATGATCCCAGAGTCCTGGGATCGAGTCCTGCATCGGGCTCCCTGCTCCGCGGGAGCCTACTTCTCCCTCTGCCGCTCCCCCTGCTTGTGTTCTCTCTCTTTTTCTCTGACAAATAAATAAATAAATCTTAAAAAAAAAAAAGAAAGAAAGAAAATGAAAATGAAAGGATCCCTGAGATGGAAAAGTGCAGGGCATTCTAGAGAGTCAGGGTTTCAATGAGACAGAAAATTGTACTAGTCATGATATTTCCATGGTAATTTACAGTTAACCAAATGCTGACAGACCTAGCCTCCCACAAAGGAAGCAATTCTCACTAACAAACATGTGACTTAAAAAAGGAGATCTTTGGGGGGATTATCATTTCCAGTTTACACATAAGATACCTGATGGCTCGAAATACTGACCTCCCTCCGCCTGCCAGATCCTGTCCGAAGTAAAAAACTGAACACAGACCCAAACCCAATCCCACCATCCAAGGCTGGAGCTGGCCAGTCGTCCTCACCTCTCCTGCCTCCCACATCTAGTGGGGCCCCTAGTCTGTTGCTCAAGGATCCCAGCTACGCCAGTGTCCCAATCCCAGGAACCCTCACCTTCCTTGGAGCAAGCGCCTGAAGGGTCCCAGGCCCGTCTACCCTGTCTTACCCTGCTTGCAACTCCACTCTACGCAATTCAAAATAACAAGCCTTCACTGAGCACCTACTATGTGCCAGGCCCTAGGCATTAGGATACAGCAATGTAGGATTAGATCCAAAGGTCCTCCTTCCCAATCAGGACTCCCTTTTTTGATTATCCACCAGAATCGCATGGATCTTTATGTCAACGGCGAAAGTAGTAATAATAATGCCTAAAAGTTATACAGAATTTAGGATGTGTGAGGCACTAATCTAAGCATCTGCCTATACTAACTCATCCAGTCCCCATAAGGCATTGTTCATGTTTAACAAATGACAAACTGAGGCAGAGCGGAGGCCTAGTAAGGCTACCTGTCAGTACATGGCAGCCCAGACATACACAGGCAGCCTGGGAGCAGTGGAAAGAGAAGCAACGTTCAATGCAACATGTATTAGCTTAACCCTTACTAGGTGCTCAGACCAAGGAGTCAGAGACGAATGCAAGTGCCTCCAAGAGGGAACTTCCTTCTGCTACCTCCTTTCAGAGACAAGGCCAGCCCGGGCAAACACACCTCCAGCACAGAGGATATCCTAGCAGACGGGGCCTCCCGCCTGAAAATCCACTCACCCACTGTGTCTACACTCCCTTCACCCTGCTCTGCCTGCCTGCACCCTGCACACTGGATGCCACGGTCACCCAAAACCCCCTTATTCCGATGACCCTCTGGCTCTACCTCGCACTGCCTCTGTGACCCGATTCTGACAGTCACCCTCCAGCCTTCACACTCCCTGACTTGGGTAATAGGTCCGCCCATCCCCACCTAACCTGCACTTCTCCCCACCCGGAGGTACATTAAGATGCTAGCTTAGACTTTGTACCTATCAACACAACATGCATGCTTGATCCACCTCTGCTGCTTTGATTCACCTTTATTCATTTATCCCTTCAACAAATAATGTCCATACCATATGCCAGATAATGTACAAAATGGTTTACTGACATGCATGATTCCTTGATATCCCCCCAAGATCACCATTAGGGTTTTATTACCTCCATTCTATATATGGGTAAGCTGAGTTCTTGGCACTTTTATCAAGTTCTTGGGGAATCATTTGCCAGGCTGGGAGCTCCTTGAAGCTGAGCCTACCTTTCCCTTTTCTGCCCCAGCCCTCCAGGAGGCACTCGGCGAACAGTTATTAAATTGCATTAGATTAACAAGCCAGCTGGGTGCTCTGAGCAGCCTGACTCCTGATAATATCCAGCAGAGATCTTGCTGTCCTGAAAGCCCCTCTCTCATTCATGTTCACACAATAAGACTTGACCTGAACATCACCTGCTTTATCAGCGGCCACCAGACACTACCAGGGCTTTGCAAATGAGAAATGGTTAGGAACCTCGCTCTCACCACATCTCCCAGGGAACAGAACCAAAAGCAATCATCTGGGGTGAAGGCTGGACCCCTGCCAGCCAGGCCTCTTCCTGGGGAGGTGAGCTCTCAGTCTGGGCACCTGGAAATACAAGGCACACAGCGTCTGCTCCTCGTTGCCCTGGAGGCCTTGACAGCTGTCAGATGTTCTGACATATCCTGACAATAACGAGCCCATAATTCCTCTTCAGGGTCTTGCTCAGTCATCAGATCCCTGGGTGATGCCATCTGCTGGGGGGGCAGGGGGCACGCCCGGAGATTCTGATCCCCAGGCAGCAACCCGGGATTTATGCCAGGCACAGAGGCCTGACCTAACGCTGCAGGGTTTAGAATTCAGAGCCAATAGACCAAGTGTCCCCAAGGAGAAAAGCAAACGATTTTCTGAAGACAGTGGGACCTGCTGTTTCCTCTTAGGAACCCATTAATAAAATGATAATAAAACTAAAGTCTTAAAAGAACATATTTAAAAGAACATATTTAGATCAATTGTTCCCTTCAGCAGGTTGTAATTCCTGTAACTCTCAGGGAACAGCTTTGAGCTCTGCATAGCAGCTCCCACACAATACACAATCTGTCGCAGAGGAGATGAGTCAGCCTACAGCGGGGAGGGGACGAGGCCAGCCTGCCGCCCTCCCCACAGCAGCTCGGCAGCTCGGCTGGGTTTTCTTGCAAGATGAGCTTTTCACCTGCGTTCCAGGTCACTTCTCTCTGTTTTAAAGGAAGAGTAGCTCAGAGGCTTCCAAATTACGAGGGAAGTGGCCTGTCTCGGAAGCAGGTGTCCTCCTTCAGAGCAGGCATGGTGCCTGCCCAGCCTTTCCCCAGCCAGGGTTTTCAAAATGCAAAGCTCTACAGACATCTTGGACCCCTCATTCCTGTGTGTTCCTCCCGTCTTCAATACCCCCAGCTATAGAATGACTTCGTGCGCCGTCCTAATGGGCGTTGCAGGCATTTACTCGTTCATTCATTCATTCATTCATTGACCAATGCTTACTGAGCATGATTCTGCGCCGCATGCTGTGTCGGGTGTTGGGAAGTTGGGCTGAGGTGAAAGCACAGCACCCCTTGGGTCCCGTCCACTCGGCCCTTTTTCTTACCTTCTCTTCCCACAGTAACAACAAGGGAAGCCCCACAGGTGAAAAGCCAAGGTTGGACACTGGCCTGTCCGCCCTGGTTCCAGGGACTCCTGCCTGCCCTGGGCCCACTACCTGCCGGCCCCCCTCCCTTTCCCGTGAGCCTCTGCCGCAGAAGCCAAGCCAGAGCGAGAGGCCAGGCCGAGCTGTCTGCAGCCGGAGCGCAGAGCCGAGCTGGGCAGAGTGGGGCAGCTCCCTCCCACCGCACCGCTGCACCCACAGACCAGGCTCCCTGGCTGCCCCTGGCCACGGTGGGGCGTCTCCTGTCCCGACTGGGAACTGTGCCTCGGACCCCCTCCCCCTGCAGTCCGCAGTTTGCCCGGGGCGGGGGAAGGGGGAGGTCGTTTTGTCTACCTCTCCCTCAACTGCCTACAAGAATGTCGATCAAGGGCTCGCCCGAGATAACTTTTTGTATCAGAAAGACTTATCTGAGTGATAGGACAAACATCTGTTTCCCGACATTTGCTCTTCCATCTTCCTGTGACTTGTCTCCCCTCCCCCCACTGGAGGCCCCAGACCCCTACCCCCTTCTCCTTAGCTCAGGATGCATACAAGTCTCAGTGGCCTGACTGGCTTGGAGCCTCTCGTGTCTGCGGGGCTCCTGTATGTAGGAAATTAATTTGC
This sequence comes from Halichoerus grypus, assembly GCF_964656455.1. NCBI lineage: Eukaryota > Metazoa > Chordata > Mammalia > Carnivora > Phocidae > Halichoerus > Halichoerus grypus. The sequence goes on along the minus strand of NC_135718.1, from coordinate 98,541,555 downwards.
TTTTCTCCTGTTATTCTGTCTCATGTCCATTTAATTATTAGACCAGCCAAAGGACCTACGAGGGAAGGGAACAGTTGACCATCCCTACAACCCCCACCAATGGGCATGGACTCCAGCACTTGAAGAGGTAACAGTCGTCAACCTCACCCAGGGAGCAGCTGTGACCTCCGGAGTCAGGGTCAGCACCTTTGGGCTGGGGGCAGATGACAAGTGCCTTCCTGTTCTCTGACCATTCACAAGCACAGCTCCTTGCAGCGCACGTCCTGCCCGCCCCGCGCTTCCCTCACCGCGGCCAGAGTAGCATTTCAAAAACTTCTATCTGGCCGTGTCACTTCTCTGCCTAAAACCCTTCGATGAGGCCACGCAGCACCGTGGCTGAGATCATGAATGCTAGAGCTGGACTGTCTGGTGTCAAATTCTGACGATCCCATTACGACCTGGGTGACCTTGAGCAAGTGACTTAACTTCCCTGGGCCTTGGTTTCCTCATCTGCAAAGTGGGAATAATAATAGTGTCTGTCTTTTAAGAGTTGCTTGAAAGACTGACTGAAGTCAACATTGGGCTTAGAACAATATATGGCACCGAGTAAGTGTTCTGTACGTTCTTACTGAATAAAGGACGGGTCCCTACTGCTTAGCATTTAAACTCCAGCTCCTTAAATGGTCTACAAATGTGTCGCCATCAGCTCCACCAAACTTTCCGGTCTCTCCTGGCACCCCAGGGTCAGTGGGCAGTGCTCCAGACCCTGCATGTACCTCTGCCCCCCCATCTACATCTCCCTCCCCGTCCCCGGCCTTTACTTAGACTTTCTTCTGTCTGGAAGGTTCTTCCGCACTAGCTCCTGGTGTCCCTGCCCACCCTTCTGCTCAGCGCCTGGCTGCATCAGGTTCAGTGGCCTCTCCCTGTTCTCCAGCTCCCTCAAGGCACTTCCTAAACTGTATTCTAATCGCTTGCTTCCCGCTAGCCTCAAAAACCCACTCGTCTTCCCAGCATGCCACACCGTGCTTATTGCTTAGTAGGGGCTCAATAAATATTTGATGAAAGAACAAATGTCCAAGCTGTATGATAAATTAGTCATCAGCCATATTTTCAACTCCCCAATCATTGCAGATAGAATCACCATTTGGACTCTGCTGTCAGTGCCAAGAAAAAGGTTCTTCTCTCCCGAGGTTATCCACATCCCAGACAGACGTTGGGGGTGCGGGGGGCAGAGAAGGGGCACAGGCCGAGCCTGGTTCCCCAAAAGGTGGCAACTGCAATGTTCCAGAGAACACGGGACCCCGAAGCATTGAGGAAAGGATGCCTGGACACTGGGTGGGATCAGAGACCTGACTGTCCCACTGATGCACCAAACAGCTTTCTTGCCTCTCTGGGCCTCAGTTTCCCCACCTTTAAAATGAAGGGCTTGGCTTTGTGCTCTCTGAGGAGTCCTCCAACTCTAAAAATAGTTGAGTCAATCCAAATACCAAAGATGACTTGATTCAAGCCAGGTCATCCCTCCATGCAAACATCTTCATTGGCTCCCCAGCACCCTTAGAATCAATACTCAGTACTGTACCCGCAACAGGATTGTGTGCTCTCACTCTGGCCTGCTCCTGTCTAACTCCCCACTTCCCATCCAGGTGAAACTCCTCCTTTCCCTATTGAACAGGCCCCTTCCCTGTTCCTCCTGTAACCACCTGAAGTACCTTCCCTCCTCTTTGCAGATCTGACATCGTCCTTCTTTTCTAGAACCAAGTCAAACCTCTGCTCCTTCATGCAACTGTCCCCAGCCGCCCAACCCACTGGGGCCATGACCTTCCTTATTTGTCTACAGTCTGGGTCTGCATAAGTGGATCAGACCACATGATTTACTGCCTCAGATCTTGCCTTCGTTGATTCCTACATAGGAGCATTTTCTCCTCGGTAGGAGTGGGGGCTTCTCAAGGAAGAGGCCCTGTCTTCTTTCTTGCCACCCTTTCCTCTTACCCTGCCTCAATAATCCATGAGCCAGAGAAGAGTATTTGGTGAACAGTGGCTGAATAAGCAACTTGCTGGCTGAATCATACATCCTCCAAGTAGTCACGGGTGTTCAGAGGAAAGGGCTAGATGCGGGCAACGATAGAAGGCCCCACTGGTTTATCAACCACAAAGACAGTTTTCATAAACAAGATGCTTCAGGGTATGCCAGCTGTCTCATCAGCAACCAACCAGTCACCTCCCTCGTGTACCGGAGGCTCCTTCCAAGAAGAGAACCACACATTCCTACTGTCATCTTCCTCCTGTCTCATCTGGCCCCCATACATCCTTGGCCCCATCCCTGATGGTACCAGAAAAATCAAAGATGAAAGGAAATTCGAAAGAGAAGAACCTATCAAAGCACCCCACCTCCCCGTGGGCCTCCTGCCAAACGTCAACCCGTCAACCCATTCTGGCCTTGTGGACCCAGTCTACTTTTCATGACTCATTTTTACCTAAAATGGACTCTCCTGACTGCTTATTTTCTTTTTTTTTTTTTAAAGATTTTATTTATTTATTTGACAGAGAGAGACACAGCAAGAGAGGGAACACAAGCAGGGGGGGTGGGAGAGGGATAAGCAGGCTCCCCGCTGAGCAGGGAGCCCAATGCGGGGCTTGATCCCAGGACCCTGGGATCATGACCTGAGCCGAAGGCAGACGCTTAACGACTGAGCCACCCAGGTGCCCCTTCCTGACTGCTTATTTTCTTTTCTCCAACAAGAATGCCAAGAATCCTTACCCAGTGATATCTGTTCTGAAGTATCCAATGTTGCTGCTCCTTTCATGAGTCTTCCAAACATAGAAGACTCTAGCACTCACCTCCTCACTTCCCTCCCTCCTTCTGTGCACGCTTTCCATGCTGTGTACTAATAATCATCATAAGCACACTCACCAGGGTCGGCAAAGCCCTTCACAGCCCCCATCTCGTTTCCGTGGAGAAGCAGGCTCGCCAGGAGCCCTGCCCCTGAGCCCTCCACAGCTACCACCATCCCCAGACCTCCACCTGACATCTAGGGACAGAGAGGCCTGCTGTGGTAAGGGAAAGTGTCCAGACAGAACGGCAGGAGCCGGGAAAGGTGGCAGGGAAAGACCGTGACAGGAGGACAGGCAGAAAGCCAAAACCCAAAGATCGAAGTGAACGGGTCAGTGGAAATAACAAGACCCATTTAGAAACCTCTCTCTCCTCTCTGGGTGTCATTTCCAGCTGGGGGTTTTCCCGGTGTCATGATAAGGTAGAGCTGGGGAATAAAACTGAGAACAGCACTTCCTTTCCCCCAAACCCCAGATGGTGCCAGATACAGATTTCTTTCGGCCACAGTGGTCTGCTGATTTAGAGCAGATTTAGAGTCCTCCAGCCCAGCACCCCGGTGGCCCCCGTGCAAAGAGACAGCGCTCCATTTGTGCCTAAATCAGCTTTACCAAAAGACACTTCCCGGGGCACCTGGGTGGCTCAGATGGTTAAGCATCTTCCTTCAGCTCAAGTCGTGATCTCTGGGTCCTGGGATCGAGTCCCCACGTCAGGCTCCCCGCTCAGTGGGGAGTCTGCTTCTCCCTCTGCCTCTCCCTTGTGCTTGTACTCGCTCTCTCTCTCTGAAATGAATAAATAAAATCCTTTAAGAAAAAGACATTTCCCTATAGATTATTTTTATAAAGCATGGCTAGGTTCCAGAACCACCTGCAAAAAACCTATTTCCACCCAAAATGTAGCTGAAATAGTACACGCTTAGAAAAAGAAAAACCATTTAGTGGAGGAGGTGGTGGATGAGTGTGAAATACGGGATGAATACAAAGAAATGATGTTAAATAATGAGTAAAATTGGGTTGAGAGTTCCTTGAGGGCATGAGCTTTTCTTAGTGAATTATTTGTCTGCCTTCCAGGTCATAGCTCACAACCCATCACTGAAGGTTTTTGCTCCCTGAATTCCGGTGCTGGAGAATAAAGCCGGTTTCATCAGAGGCGGATAAGGAGGGACCTGAAGACTTGTGTGGATCTTCTAGAATGACTTCCAGGACTTTAGATCCTGATTGTCCCAGTTGTCTATTATCACCTCCGATCTAGAACTTTCCTTTCCTTCGTTGGTAGCAATATCCATGCATTTATCAATAATACCAAGAATCTTTTTTTTTGTCCAAAATGAACGAAACAAATTAAAAGGGAAAACAGAGGAGCCCAGAAAAGGAAGTAAGTGAAGGAGGGAGTTTTCCCCAAGGATATCTGGGTAACAGTGTGGAAAGAAAAGAAACATTTTTAAGCTGGAAGAAGAAAGACAGCAAAAAGAGAAAAAAGGAGGGAAGAGGATGGAGGAGGAGGGAAACGGAGAGGAGGGAAGGAGGGGAGCAAAGGAAGGTGCCTAACATTTACAGGCCTCAGTTAACCCGCTTACAAATGGAAAAGTACCTTCCTCCAGGATGCGAGGATGAAAAGAAAGAGCCCAGTAGAATGTGAGGCGCAGTGCTTGGCATCCCGTGCATCCTCAAACACGGCAGCTGCCATTTTTGTTACTACCATAGGCCTCCTAAGAGTGTTCCAAGACCAGCAAGGTTGCAATGAGGACTGTGTCACCTCATGCCAACCCTCAGCTGTGGCCCACAGAGAGACCCACTGCACATCACCAACCAGGACGCCGGGGAAAGGAAGAAATAGCAAAAGCAGAGGCTGCTGGCTGTGGACGGAGCACAAACTCACAGCGTGACCCAGGCGTGCAGGGCAAGGCTGTTCCCTCGGTACCTGGAGGTCCCTGGGAAGAGGTGCATTCAGCAGTGGGGGGACCGGGGACTTCTGCCACATTGTCCAGTTACCCAGCAACCAACCCGTTCCCTGTTTGGGAGAATTTCCTATTTTGTGAGTCTTTAAGGAAAGAGGCCGCTGCATTCACACTAGAGAAGACAGTGAACCGTATCGCCCAGAATGATAACTAAGACACCGTGTGCTCCCCGCCTCATGACCCACCAGAGCCAACCTGGTGCCCACTCGTTTGCCAAGTCTGCTTCTCCAGCTCCCCAGGTCTTTATGGACACCCGAAGGAGTCCCACCTGGCACCCAACTCAGGGGATCTGCACTGCCTGCCCAGTGATGACTTTGTCACTTCATCAAGTCACCTCCTGACTCAGCAACAGAGCACCTTGAAGACCCGCCATTCCACCCTAAGCAGAGATGCTCTGCACCCCACACCCAAACCAAAGGCCATCAGCCCCTCCTTCAGCGTCTCTGGTGCCCTGAGCCCCTACCTCCCCCGACAGCCCTTCTGTTCTTGAAGAACTCTGATTGGGGGCAAGTTCCCACTTACAACAAAATAGCATCTGGCTGTTGGAAACTCCCACCCATGAAACCTATCTGCTCATCCTATTTTCAAAGAGCAGTTACTTTGTCATAGGACTGAAACAAAACAGAGTTCCTGCTTTTATGCATTCTAGTGTGGAACAACAACCCAGAACAGAAAGCAGTTACTGAGAACAGAGGCTGGCCTGCTGCTAAGCTCTTTGCAGGAAGACATTTAATGCTCACAACTTCCCTGTGAGGAGGTGCAATTATCACCCCCCCCCCCAGGTTATACATGACGGGATGGAGTCCAGAGAGGTTGCCGAACATGCCTGAGGTTACACACCTAGAAAGACACAGGCCCAGGGTGTGAACCCTGCAGGCAGACGCCACAGCCCAGCATCCTATGCGAGGTCCCGCTGAGACAGAACAACGGCCCAGAACAAATGTCCTTGTTCAGTCGCTGACCTGCGCTTTGAAAAGAAGAGCAGCGAAGCGGGGAGAGGGGAATAGAGAGTAAAGGGTGGTGGGCTGACGTTCACATGCTCAGGGAAGGCCTGCAGGAGCAGAGGGTGCAAGCAGGGGAGGCCCGGGGACAGGGAACTCGTTCTGACCCCTGATGCCACCTGCAGCTAGTCAGTCCCACCTCTGTATGAACAACTCTCATGTCCCCCTTGCCCTTCTCTGCGCCTCCTTCACACACCCCTACTTTCCGTGTTTTGTTTGCTCTGGAGCCTGCTAACCACCTGCAGGCCGGCCCTGCCCACACCCCTGGGGCCCACGTCTTCCCCCACGGCAGGTGATCAGCGGGCGGCAAGGCCGCCCCGCATCCCCTCGCTCCACCCAGGCCCGCGCATCTCTGAATTCTCACGATCTCTTCAGCTGCTGTATCGAATTACTCCCAGATCTTTTCCCAGAAGCAGTTCGCAGTCTATATTTGGACCGTTGCTTTTTTTAAATCTGTGAAGTTCTAACTTCATCCTGTTAGTTTCAGCCCGCTATTCCAGGCCACTGAAATTATTTTTGAATCTCTGGCCTGCCATCATTGTTACTAGGTTCCACGGAGCTTTGTCTCATCTGCTGGATTATAAAATGTCTCTCTCTTCAATTGACACATAACTAAAATTTTTGAACAGGTCAAAGCCAGGGTCAAAGACAAAGTCTTCTGCCTCAACCAGAGCCCATCCTCCAGGCTCAGAAAGGACGACGCCGTTATTCCAACGAGTCTGGAACATCTGACAACAGTAGCATCCAGTCAAATATGATACACTCTGCTTCCTGGAGATAACACGGAACACGCTTTCCTAATGTCAGGCAGAAACGGCAACACACTATATCCACAGCTCTCCTTAAACTTGCAAATTAATTGCCCTGTTTTTAGAAATAGACTGATGTTCATTTCTTATCTCTTTTTTTCCTATAGGAACTGATCCCTGCATCCATTTCAAAATATTCAGCATCTCTTTAAGAAATGGATTTTGAGGGGCGCCTGGGTGGCTCAGTCAGTTAAGCATCCGACTCTTGGTTTTGGTTCAGGTCCTGATCTCAGGGTTGTGGGATTGAGCCCCGTGTTGGGCTCTGCGCTCAGCGCAGGGTCTGCTTGAGATTCTCTTCCCCCCACCACTGGCTCTCAAATAAATAAATAAAACCTTTTTTTAAAAATGGATTTCGAATGTGATCTGTATTAATAGCTTACTTATCTGCCTGCAGTTCTCGGATTTCTCAGTGTCATCTGCGATAGTCTGAAGTCCTAGCTACATATTTCTTCAGGAGAGCTCACCATCACTTTGTCCCAGAGAAGAGGGGCCTGGCTTTTTTTAATTGTCCATTCTCTCTTCTGGAGAACAGGAAACTGGAAACACATTGGGGGATAAATAAGCATGAATAAATGTAATAAGAGAATCAGAAGAGAAGATTAATTTTTTAATATTGAATGAGCCACTCCATAGAGTGAGGATCTCTGGATCCAAACAAGGTTTCAAAAGCCTTTTCTAGGGCGCCTGAGTGGCTCAGTTGGTTAAGCGACTGCCTTTGGCTCAGGTCATGATCCCGGAGTCCTGGGATCGAGTCCCGCATCGGGCTCCCGGCTCAGCGGGGAGCCTGCTTCTCCCTCTGACCCTATCCCCTCTCATGCTGTTTCTCACTCTCTCTCTCAAATAAATAAATAAATAAAATCTTTAAAAAAAAAAAAGCCTTTTCTATTATGCACAGCAACTTGTAGAAGTCTGCCCTGCCTAAGCCCCCTTCCTAACATGTTTTTCCCTAGGTATTGAGTATAATATTCTTTCCTTTTCTTTCAAGCTTCCTCCTGCAGGCAGCACCGAGTGGGAGGGCCAGTGGGGGTGGCCTGCACCCCCAGGTGCTAGCCCTGGTTTCTCCCTGGCTCAGTGCTGGCCTGTTTTGAGTCACTGCACAAGTTCACGCCACCACCCAAACCCACCAACCTTCCCTCTATACGGTCTGTCTTCAAGGAAATTGTTGGAGGTGTCAAAGCAAAGGGATGATATGAATCTAAGTCGATGGCTGAACACTTCCCCTCAACAAAAGGTGAAAAAAGGAAGAAGAAGAAGAAGAAGACCCACACTGCAGTGAAGAAAATAAAAATAGAGACACCTGATTAGGATCTCAGTGCCATTATGTACCCAGGACCTGAGACCCGCTGACTTTAGGACAGTACACGCCGCTTTCTTCCGGCCATTCTAGACTTTCATGGGAAATGAAATGATGCCTTTGAAAAAAAGAGTAAAAAAATGATCATTCTTAATGCTAATGGGCATATGTGAAAAGTAGTGTACTTATTTATTGCCTGTCATAAGCTAACTTGGTTCAATCATTTTGCATCGTTAATGCAAAGCAAAGGTCAATACGAAATTCACACTCCCAGGAAGTTTCCCTGAAGAAACAAAGAGAAGACAAAAAATATTTAGACCCAACGTTTTTTGGTGCAGCATAAAAATGTCAGCCCTGCACAGTCCCAGTTAGATATTATGCACTCAAAAATATTTTTTGAAAAGCTAAATAAGTCCAACAGTCTGATAATGATTTAATAAATTTTGGCGAACAAGATGAACAAGAAAACAAGATGGAATATTATACAGAAATTAAAGTTACAATAGAAAGTCTCTAAAAAATATGAGGATGATTGCACAGTATAAAATTAAGTAAATATGCTATATTTCATAATAACATCCACATTGATGGCAATTAAATAGATATATGCACACAAAAAGAGGATAATATGCAAAAATAGAAAGAGTTATGCAAAGTGAGAGCACTGAAAGAGATTTTTATAATTTTATTAACTTTTCTTTTATTCAGTTGTATTTTACCACTTCAGAAGTGCTTTTTGCAGGGGCCCCTGAGTGGCTCAGTCGGTTAAGTGTCCAACTCTTGGTTTCTGCTCAGGTCATGATCTCATGGGTCATGATCTCATGAGTCATGAGATCGAGCCCTGCGTCAGGTTCCACACAGCGGAGTCAGGGAGTCTGCTTGAGATTGCACCACCTGTGAAGGGAAGAGACTGTAAAGATCTTTGGGATATATTTAAACAATTATTTTAAAAATCATTTTGTATGACGCTTAGAGGGTTAAAATGCCTGTCTTAGTGGGAGATACTCTTAGCCTCCCTTAGACAGAACTGCCCAAACTGGATTCTTCCTTCTTGAAACTTAGTTACTTGATTTACTCTCTCAATAAAATGGAGGTTGAATATCTACTTTGCCGCTGGATTCTCATACTCTTTCTGAAAATACAATCGCTCTCTTTTTCTAATGTTGTCACCTAAACTTCTGGGGCTTGTTTTGGAAGTGCCTCTCAGGACTCGTCTTCCCTTCCAAAAGGTCACAAAAAAGAGTGGCCCGAATTCAACACATCACCAAAACCAGCCATTTGCAGGGCAGGGGGCACTGAGAGGAGCTATCTCTTGGGATCAGACATCTGGGTGAATCTCGGGGGCTCTCAGATGGCTGCCTTCTTCTCCCCAGAACACATGCAAAAAAAAAAAACAAAACATATTTTAAACAGGCAATAACCAGGCTTTGTTAAACATGGAGGGTGCCGTGTCCAGAAAGAAAAATAAGCACCCATCTTGCAGCCCAGGAAGAGTGTGGAAGAGAGAAGGGAATTCTTCCCAGCTCAGCCTTCGTACTGTTAAGAGGGCAGGTAATGAGGTGACTGCACAGAGATGATCCTCAGGCGAAGGAGGAGTGCATCTCCCGCCCAAGCACTAAGGGGCTTATAGGAGGGCAGAGATTCTTCCACTAGATCTCAGGGCCAGGCCATTGTATAACATCCTAGCAACTCTGATCAATTAGGAGATTGGGTCTACTAGTTTCTATTGAGCTTCGCTACCTCCAAAGTGCCAGGGATTGGACAGGTGTCACCTCCCTTGGATCTCACAACAGCCCTGCAAACTAGGTATTATGATCCCTCACTCTACAGAGGAGGAAGCAAAGGCACAGCAAGCTTTAAAAATGATGTCAACTTACTCATCAGGGCAACGGAGAGCCAGAGTTTCAAGCCAGGTCTGCCGAGCTCCCAGAATGGTGGTGCCTTTCACACTCCCTAACCCTATTTACCACGCCATCCAACAGAGGAAGAGTTTGGGGTGGAAGGAGAATCTGGTCCTTAGCAGCACCCAGCAATTTGCTCAAAGCCCGAGAAATAAAAGACTTGCTCCCCTGGTTTGTGCTTGTTTCCTCTCTTCCCAGTCTCCCCATCACTGTCATTGTGTCCCCTAAATTTGGAGAGCATTCGTATGGCTTTTCATAAATAAGATTCCTTTTGTTCTACAATAAGCATGCTAACTTTGATATTCAGGAAAAAAAATCAGTAAAACCACGTTTAAAATTCAGAAAACCGAGGAGACAGCAAAAGAAAACAAACTAACCAACATACAATTTTCAGCTTGGTTTTTAATCTCTCTTAACACAGTTCACATCTCCATCCATTGTCATTATGAGTGTGTATCCAGGACCTAATGATGTTAAATCTGGAACACTTTAAGCCATCCAAGCAAGGCTTGGACCTCAGGGACCAAGGAATTGGATTCAGGTAGATGCTTTGATCCCGCCAAGAGCCCACACCTTTAACCTCACCTTTCCAGACACGACACTTGCCCTCGTCTGGATTTGCCTCCCTGGGGCGCTAGCGCATGCGCACAACAGTGCCCCCACCCCCCCACCCCCGCCCCGGGAACTCAGCCGGGACTCTCCAGCCCCGGGACTCTCCAGACCCGTGTAGCTCCTGCTCATACACAGCCACCTGCTGAGCCTTGTGGGCTCAGGACTCCTGGCCCCAAAAGTCGTTCTGAGGCGGCAGCTTTAAACGGGGTGACAGTCACCATTTAGACTGGCTGTGTGCTGGGACCCCAGCTTACAGTCATCAGAGCTCCCAGGTGTCTCTTTGCAAAAGAGATGCAAAAGATGCCCGCGCAGCCTACCAGGCAGTGCAGACTCCTCCAGCTATCCCTGAGGTGGGGGAATACGCACATGGGTGTCAGGGCTCAGAATGTGGTAGATGCCAGGTGACCTCGGTAGTCCACTCCTGCAACCCGGCCTCTCCTGAAAGTGGCTCTCTTCTGGGTCCATGGGTCCCCTGATCTGTGCCCCAGGTCCCGCCTGCGCAGTAGGCACCCCCTTGGCTGCCCAGGACCGCCGGGGCCCTCCAGGTCTGTGGGCTGGTCCTGAGCCACCTGCAGAGTCTCCTGAGGGAAAGGAGGCCCCCCACCACACAAATCTCTTTTGAGGCGACAGCTGCCCGTTGGGACTTGCTGCATGGCGGGGCCTGGAGCTTCTCCAGCAACTAGAGCTACCCTGAGTCATAGGAAGATACTCAGGCCAGCCCTCCCACCACCACCCCGCCCCCACCCCCCGCATTGCACTTGAGTTTCCTCCAGACCTGCCTTCAGGGAAAACGTTCTCTATTGAGTAGGTTAGGGCTTGCAACGAGGCAAATGACATATTCCTCCAAAAGACACTGTGACCTGGCCTCTCTTGAACCTCTTGCCCTGTTCCCTGTTCCTGGAGCCCCTGAACTATATGGACAGGACCAGGAGGCACCCCTCAGCAGACCTTGGGCAGCTGGAGCCCTCCAGGCCTGTGGAGTTAGGACCCATCCCCACCTGCACGGCCTCAATCGTGGAGGGAACCACCAGCCCAGAAGTGCCATTAGGGTGGTAGCTGCAAACTGGTGATAGTCAGTCCCCATTTGAACTTGATACCTGATGAGGACCTAGCAACCACGGCTCCCAGCAGTCTTTTCCTGAAGACTGACCTGCTCTGCCCTGGGAAGACAGTAGAGTTCCCTCTTCCCTCCAGCTCCGCTGTCAGGGTAGGTTGGGGCTTGGCATTATGCTGATGCCTTGCTCACCCAAGAGGCCAATCCTGTGAGCCGCCTCTCCTGCCCCTTGCTGTGTCCCAGGTCCCTGTCTTCCCTGAGGTGCTGTGCACATGCCCCCTTCAGCAGGTTATGCTGTGCAGCTCGGCGCACAGAGTGCGTGTCCTGTACCAGTGCCCTACTATATCTTTCTGAGCCTCCATTTCCCAGTTAAAACATGTGGATAATAGTCTTTGCAAAGGTCAAGTTAGATAAAAATACCTGACATCTCTTTGTAAGTTATAAAGCACCGCGGCCGTATTTTTGCATGCTATATTTTATACATGGATTTCCTTGATATTCTTCTTGTCAACCTCCTCATTTGCATGCTCTCTGGCAAATGGAAATCTGAGACACAGCGGAGTAATTCTGGAGACACAGAAAAAATGCAAATTATGAGCAAACCTAGCATTCATACACAGATTTATCGGGAAATGCTTTACATTATAAGCAAAGAATTAATTTTGGTGAGGTAATATGTGAAAATAGAATTGTAGAATTTGAATGTATGGGATTCCAAGTCTCATTCATTAAGCCAAGAAGGCTTTCTGAAGAAGGAGGGATTTCAGGCAACATATAAATATGAGAAAGATGAACCTAAAATGCACTTATGTGGGTGAAGTGGTCCACTGACCCAGCACAACAAGTGGATGTATCTCATCGATCACCCCAGCTCTTAGGAGAACACACGGGGTACACGGGTCATGTTCTCCATCTCACTGAAGTCACAGGGAGACCTCGCAAGATGAGAAAGTCAACCCGGCCACTTGGATGGCAAAATCAGGTTTCTTATCCTCTGTAAACCTACAGCTCTCCGCTGCCCTTGGAACGGAAGGCTACTTAGATGATGACAAATGAGGAGAAGAAGAGACATCTGACAGGGGCTCTCCTGCTCGCACCCACCCTAGCTTCCTCTCCACAGCCTTTGGTAGCCACATAAATAGCTTTCAGGCAAGCTGAAAAACTCGTCCTCAGCAAGAAGATTGCTTCTGCAAGTGCAACAGGCTCAGCTGAAACAGGCTGGCTTCTTGGGGCGCCCGGGTGGCTCAGTCGGTTGAGCAGTGGACTCTTGGTTTCAGCTTGGGTCACGGTCATGGTCTCAGGGTGGCAGGATCGAGCCCCACATCCAGCTCCACACTCAGCACAGAGTCGGCTTGGGATTCTTTCCCTCTTCCTCTCCCTCCCGCTCTGCCCTTCCGCATGCTTGGTCTCTCTCTTTCAAATAAATAAAATCTTAAAGAAAAGAAAAGGAAGGAAATAGGCTGGCTCCTTAAAAAACTTTGACAGCCCTCTAAAAAAATCCTGTTGAAGTAGTAGTACGTGTGGGAGTGGGGAGCAGGGGTGATGGGGGTGGGTTTACTAAATTCTAAGAACCATTTGGCCTTTGGGAGACAGGACTCAGGTTTTCTGGGCCCTAGCAGAGCACTTGTTTTCACACATACCCCTGCCCGCCCCCCTTTTGTCCTTTTCCTTCCTCTGGGATGCAGCTTGATGCGATGGGTCAATCATCTACTCTCTGAAGGCTCTGCCTTAGAAGTAGATAGATTCTTCCTCCTGAGCTAATCCTTGTCAATTAGAAAACCCATCTTGACATCTGTCTGGGGTCCATATGCTATCTACAAGATGCCCATTAATACTGCAGGGCCTGCGGTCATGGATCAGAAGGCGGACATCACTAAAGCATGCAGAACGACCTCCTCTACAGCCGACAAATTGTCATGAAACTTTCACATTTAACTGCCAAGCTGCCAGGAGAAAGCGCCTCGGAAAATCACAAGCTCTGCCTCCTTGCACACCTCCAATATCAAATGGTCAGCTCCGGAGCATCAGGACCAAAATTGTATTGTATTGTCCTCAGAGGTGTTTCATAAACGACGGCCTGTTTGGGGTCTTGTTTGTTTTGTTTGCCTATCCTATTCAGAAGGCAGCTTTTGTCCTGACAAAGTTTCACTTATGGCTATTGCTGTCTTTAGAGCTGCTCATCTTGCATGGGTAGGTATCTCTCTAAAAGGAAAATCTGCAATAACACTTTTTTTTTCTTAAGCTCTGCGGCAGAGGACTGCCGGGCGCAATAGGGTCGGCGCTTTGCTGCCACCTAGTGTCAGGCCTCGAGGTTGCAGCAGGAAAGAGGCCGGGGCCGCTGGAGGATGGGATCTTGCAGACCTTCACAGCCCGTGGTGGTCCCAGGTGAGGCCTGGCAGGCTCCCGGGCCCAATGCTGCATGGAGACAAGGGTGAGGGATTGTGCAGAGTTCTGGGTCACGACTGATTTCAGGAGGCTGACCATACATACCCAGAGGCAGCAAACTGAAGCCTGCCCCCCAAGTCCTCACCAGGGCAAAGTCGGTGTGGCCCCCACTCTCCCACTCCCCGGAAACCTTTCCTTTTTTTTAATACTGTGATTTTTTTTTTTAAGATTTTATTTTATTTATTTGACAGAGAGAGAGAGAGAGCACAAGCAGGGGGAGCGGCAGACAGAGGGAGAGGGAGAAGCAGGCTCTCCGCCGAACAGGGAGCCCGACATGGGGCTCGATCCCAGGACCCTGGGATCATGACCTGAACTGAAGGCAGACCCTTAACCAACTGAGCCACCCTTGCCCACAGACTTTTCCAACTGGCCTCGGTGATTTTTTCCGCCTGAATCCCACGCCCCTCTGCCATTGATGAATAAATGGATAAAGGGCAGAGGAGAGAGGGAAACATTAGCAGTGTGATGTCTGGGCTCCGCAAGCCCCTACAGAGAGTTTGAGCCTAAAACCAAGACTGCTGAGGGAGAGAAGGCAATCCTAATTAAATCCGTGCCCAGAAATCTCCAGGAGACACCAGCCATCAAGGTGATGTGCGTGGTTTCTAGGAAGGGCTGGACAGGACCCCATGACCCAACTACAAACAAGCACTCAAGGAAAAAAGCTAAAGCTAATTTAACTAAACATATGTCTGATGGTTGTTTGTGGTCCGCCTGCAAGTCCAAAGCCCCAGGAGCACCTGATGTGTATTCTGTATGGGAACAAAATGGAGAACACTCACACAAGATTTCCTCGAACCTTTAGTAATAATGCTAGGAACTTCACTTAATCAGAAGGATCGGGGTCAGGAAGGTTTAATTCTATTTTCTAGTGAACTGAGAGTAAAGACAGAAATTGTCTCTTATCCAGGAGAATGGTTTCTGGTAGTTACAATGCCCATAATCTGTGTCCTATGAATATTTCTGTTCATACATGGGAAGAAGACTCTGAGATGTGCTGATCAAATTTCATACTGCATAGGCTGGGGAAGATTGATAATGCGTTAGGTGGCAGAATTTTCATTCAAAAATCATTCAACAGGAGAAAATTCAGCAGACTTCTAAGAGATGAGACTAAAGCCTGCAAATAGCTTTTTGTTGAAGTTGATCACACAAATAAAGCATGTGCAAACTTGGCTCGATGGCAGCAGATATGGGTTGCTACCCGCAGGTGACCAGGCACCGCTGCCGAAGATGCCAAAACAGTCTTCGGCGACACCCACAGAGACAGGTGCCAAAGGTGAACAGAGGCAGACGCTAGTTAAAGTAGTCAGGACGGACTGAATCAGGAAGAGGGAAGAGTCTGGCATGAGCTGAACTCCACTTCAGCTTGCACAGAGGTAACTGGGTGTCTGAGGGAATGGGGGAGTAGAGTCGGGGAAGGAAAAATGACAAAAAGGGGGAGGGGGTTGGTCTGTGTGACACCCCCGTCTGGGGGTCTGTGTGACACTCCCATCTGGGTTGGCAAACTGGCACTTCGTGCAGTTAGTCTCCTACCTCTCAGAGGCTGGGAGACAGTATCGCTGGAAAAACAAGAAATTCCTTTGACAGCCTTGGGTTTCCTAGCACTCCATCTCCTACCTCATCTTCTCTCCGTCGCTCTGCTTCTCTCCCAGCTGCCTGGATTTCTCTGCCTCGCCAACAGCATGGGAGAGAGGGCAAATGGAGGACCCAAGGGCGGAAGGTGGCCCCTCCCCAGCAACCTGGGTCATCGCTCTTCCATTGTAGACTAGCTGAAATTGAACTGGAATCTGAAGACTAACACCAGATTCCTGGGAAAGAGAGGGCAAAGAGCCTGGCTTGGGTCAGGAGGAACAGGGGAGGCAGAGGGGTTCGATGTAAGATAGTACCAACACCGCTTCAAGGTTCTCAACTCCCCCGGGAGTGAAGGAGCCCAGAGCTATGTGATTCACCCACGTTGAGTGAAGAGCGTGATTTCAGCGATTTCACCGGCAAAGGGGGTGGGTTTACACCATGCCGGGCCCTTTGCCAGCCTCTTGCAGGATGGTCAGGACCAAGGACACCTTCTGATGCCATCTGAGGGAGAGTAGTTCACTGGCTCACATGCTAATCAGGTTCCTATTTCCTAGAACTTATTTGGGGGGTTCTAACAACCCCTCCTCAGAGTTTCAGTGCTAGGTGAGGGCCAGTATGTGGTTCTGGCTCTCAGAGATCCCCACCGTGGCTCTTTTCTCCCCAGCCAACATTTATTCAACCGGAGAGCACTAGTCTGCTCTAAACCTGTGTCCTCACCTGGCTTTCCTGTCTACTGTTTAGTACACAGACGGTGATGCCCTGGTTCTTTTGGACTTTCCAAGTCAAATACCTTTTTCTCTCAAAAATACTAACTTTTTACAAGTTGTGAGAGCCTATTTTGGATCACAAAAGCTGATGTGTGTCGAGCGCTTGGGACAGGCGTCGGTAATGCACGCCGACAGGGAAGGTGCAGGTAGTGACTTCAGGGGGTGTGGAGAATCTCAGTTTTATTCTGCTTCGTGTTAGAGATAATTTAGAAATAAGGAAACCATGATATATATGACCAGTTCTCTTTCCTCAGAGACCAGAGATACAGGAATCCCAAAGACTTTTTAAAAAGGGGGAGTGGGCAACAGAGGGGGCAGAAAATAGATGGTGTGACCATAGCCAACTCTGGCATTCCCCCAGGGCATGGCTAAATATGAGAATATTCAGCATTAAGGTTCCACAAAAGGTAACTCTACCCTCCCCTTTCTCACAGGCTCAGGAATTAAAGGTGTGAAATATAGTCAAGCCCAATTTCAACTTACCATCACCCTAGATTCACATAGCTCTTTTCCTCTCATTATCCAACTACCAGCCCCTGTTATATTCCCCTCAGAATCTTGCCCATGCAGTCTCTGGACCCATTTGCTGGATCCCTGCCTTGGGGATCTTGAATTTGCCTACATAGATCCCACTTGGGAGCAGGGGACCAGGGCTGTCTTTCCTTTGGAACGCTGGAGGGCCATATATTAAGTTGACCCTTTGCCCCATGCTAAGAGGATCCATCCTGGACCGTGGAAAAGCCTCAGCCAAATGAGCAGCTGGCTCACATAGCCCAATGCCTGGCAGCTGAGGAGAGCTGGGACCATCCCAAAGCCCCATGGCACTGAGGCTAAAGCAACTGCCCAATGACACGAAGCTCATTGGCAGACAGCAAATCTGGGGAAAGTGCCTGGTTCTCCAGCAGAGGGTTCTCCTACCAAGAAGTGGTTTCCAGCTGGATCCAGAGGCCCCAAGTGTTTAAACTTTCTATGAGCAGGGCATGCTGATGGGCCACTTGAGACACAAAGAGACATGATCCCTATCTATAAAGAGATTACAGAGCAGTCCAAGAGACATGGTGTACTCATTAAAAGGTAAATAACAATCTAAGGTAGTAAATAGAGTAAGTGAAAAAATGTCTGTTGATCACAGATCACTTCACATAGATTACCTGATTGGGTTCTTGCTACAGTAAGTCCTTGAAGGATTGCTCAGGGACAGCACTGGCCCAGATCTCATTCCCTTTCTAACTCCTCTGCTCCTGCCGGTGGAAGTTCTGTTCCCTTCTCAGAGATTCCTTGAGGAGTCCAGTCTGCCCTTGGGCAAGGCTTTGCTCTTTGGGACACACTCTCATCTTCTCCAAAGATAAGAATGTGTGACCGACATGATGGCTGATATCCAGGCTAAGATGTCCATCTAGTGGCTACAGAAATAGGGATGAATCTTACCGTCAGACACAGAATCAGCTCCTGCGTGATGAAGGCTTCCGGATCTGCCCCAGAAGTCATCGCCGCGGCCTCCATGCTCACCACGTTGTGCACAACACCACTGCAGGGTCCGCCCGGCCTGTTCACAGAGCACCTGTCTCCCTCCACGTGAACGGGAATCGGGTTTGCTTCAGCTCAGGGTCACCAGCACCCGTGCCTGGCAGGGCCAGTGCCCAGTGAGCATTTAGTGCACCGTACCGCATTTAGTTGAAATCAGAGGTATTCGTAGGTATTTCACCTTCCTTTCCTTTTAGTTTGCATCTACTTTAGAATTCTGTACAGCTTACCTAAAGAGATGTCTTCTGTTGTTGACCAGCGCTACCGATCCACTTGTCCAGTCCTTCTTCCATTAAGATGCCCCTGACTTGGCACAGAGTCAATATTCAATGTCTGTGATATACCGAGAACAACCTGCCTACAACCCCACAGCATGAGATGATGAAGACCTAAGACTGTCCACACTCACATGACTTTACTATTCCAGGATATTCTTTCCCAGAAAGATGAAATAGCAAATTACATTATTGTTTGCTTAAGTGTCCTAGGGCGCCTGGGTGGCTCAGTTGGTTAAGCCTCTGCCTTCAGCTCAGGTCATGATCCCAGGGTCCTGGGATCAAGCCCCACATCGGGCTCGCTGCTCAGTGGAGAGCCTGCTTCTCCCTCTCCCTCTGCTGCTCCCCCTGCTCGTGCTCTCTCTCTCTCTGTCAAATGAATAAATAAAATCTTTTTAAAAAAACACAGAAATGTCCTAAAAATCCATGCATCTGAATAATACATCATTCAAATAGTCCCTTTCTCAGGCAACTAGACAAACCACTTGCTTATTAAACTATTTATTCATCAAGACCTGCTTCAAAAGCCTCATGTCACTGTTCCTGCCAAACTTAAACTGTTATATCATGGGCTTTGTCCATTCCCAATCAGATATCATCATTGAAATGCCCACTGTAAATCAGACCCTCAAATTCTATAAACATCCATCCTTGATCTTTCTCTTCTGAGACCATTAAGACTCTGTCAAGGTGGTTTATACTCCTTTACTGCAATAAGTAATAAACTCAATTTTGCTTCGTCAGCAGGTTTTCCTGGTGGTCTTTTTGGGGGTTGGCACACTGTGTTTTGTTCAACTGAACCCTGTCCCAGGCCTGGCCCTGAAGCTGTCCTCAAGTCAAGATCAAAAAGCCCCAATCCTCTGTTGGGTTCATGCCAATTAAGGTGCATCTGAAGTCCACAAGCCAATGAATTGGCAAATAAATAATATTCTTCCCAGTAACACAGGACATATGTAATGGATTGGGGTTAAATTATCAAGATTGAACTGTTAATAGATTCTAGTTGCTACAAGAGAGAGGGCCAGATGTCTCTAGGAAAGCTGATTATGGTTGATACTCGGATGCATCAGGCTCCTGAGGAGCCTGACAAGAGGAACGCCAGCCATCTCCATCGTAGGGTTTAAGGGCCTGCAAGCAGAGGTGTCACAAGCCACCTCTGAGCACCTGAATTGCCACAGTGTGAGACCCATTCCTTTTCATTTCCAGGACTTTATTTCTTAAGTGGAGTTAACATCCTGTCATCATTTTAGCCATTTCCTATGAAAACCTGCAGTCGGAGGTAGCTGCCATGCAGTTGAGAGCAAAGCCCTTCCTTGGAACAGAGAAGATAGGATCCCAAGAGCAAGAGATGAAGCCTCAGTGGCAAAATGCCAAGGCGCTGGACGTTCCTTGTTCCTAAGTCTCTTGACGTGGAAGACACTGCAGTAGAATGAGTACAAAAATGACCTGCATTTGTCACTCCTTTCTGTATCCACACCTCTCGTGAAGCAAAATGGCTTCTTCTCGCCGGGAAGCCATGTGGGAGGGTCAAGTGAGTGATCGCTACAGTCTTGTTGAATAAAACCACTGAGATTCAGGGTTTTACCTGCTGCCGCATCCAGGTCCTTAACAAAGACGCAGACCTTCATATGCACTGGAGGGAGGAGGTATGGAATTTGTATTTTCTTTTGAATGTGGGTCGAACAGAAATAGAAACATCACCCCACAGGAGCACAGAACTAGGGAGATGCTTTTCTATCCTGCTACCTTTTAAGTGCATTGCACTGAAATATTTATGCTTGCTGCTTTGCAAATATACAGAATCATATAAATGCTAAACTCATAACATTATTAATTTATTGAATATCTACAGGCCTTTAGCTCCAGGAATGTCAGGGAGTTGTTAAACGACAAGTAACTTTTTAAAAAAAATTCCAAGATAAAATAATGAAGTCAGCAGGAATGAATGGATACTTAATAAAGGACAGAAGCATGAGGTCAAAATAGAAGAAAGAAGTTCATTTCCATTCAGAAACACTGGTTGAGCTTCTACCACAGAACGGGTGTTTGTGTTTATTGTTAGAAATACAAAGATGGAGGGCGCCTGGGTGGCTCAGTTGGTTAAGCGACTGCCTTCGGCTCAGGTCATGATCCTGGAGTCCCTGGATCGAGTCCCACATCGGGCTCCCTGCTCGGCAGGGAGCCTGCTTCTCCCTCTGACCCTCCCCCCTCTCATGTGCTCTCTCTCTCTCTCATTCTGTCTCAAATAAATAAATAAAATCTTAAAAAAAAAAAAAAAAAAAAAAGAAATACAAAGATGGAGATATAGCCGCTGTTCTGGGGGAGCTTCATCCCGCGTGGGAGAAAAGGCCTAAAAAAATAAAACAGAGGGAGTTATAGGAACCCTGACCTTCAAAAGGTGACATTGTCCATAAAAGAGCGAACTTGGGAAAGTCCACCCACTGGCATTGGAAGAATTACGTGGAAGATTATCCATCTTTGTCTGGGCTCTGAGTGGGAGAAAAGTTCTCCCTTCATAGTTTAAAACTTTGAACTGAGACATTGGATTTAAGGTCAGTTAGTCTAAAACCTTGGATCTGAGACTCTGGACTTAGCACTGGCTCAACATTTGGGAACAAGCAAACCCCAAGTTGCAAAAGTAACATTAAAATCAAGACTGGACTACTGTGGCAGATGGGTTTTTTCAACAATGGCCATGAGAACATTTCCCATGTCACATTCTTTTCTCCCAGTATGGCTTTGGCATGCCTACTATCAAAAGGTAGAGTTCACATTCCCTCCTCCTTAAATCTGGATTGGTTGGAACTAGGACAGAAGGGATGCTATGACTTTCAAGGCCAGGTCATAAAAGGCAAGATAGTAATTTTTTAGACTTTTTTTTTTTGAGAAAGAGAAAGAGAGAGAGAGATAGAGAGAGAAAGTGTGCACATGACCAAGGGAGGGCGGCGGGGAGGAGGGGCAGAGGGAGAGAGAATCCCAAGCAGGTTCCACACCCAGTTCAGAGCCCAATGCAGGGCTCGATTTCATGACCCTGAGATCATGACCTGAGCCAAAATCAATAGTCGGACGCTTAACTGACTGAGCCACCCAGGTGCCCCTAAATAGACTTTATTAGAGCAGTTTTAGGTTCACAGAAAAATTGAGAGGAGGTTACAGAGATGTCCAGTATGCCCACTGCCTTCACACAGGCATAGCCTCCCCATTATGATTGTCTCCCACCAGAGTCGTTACCATCAGTGAACCTCCACTGACATATCATATGTGCCCCAACACCACAGTTCACATTGGGGTTCACACTTGGTGTTGTACATTCTATGGGTTGGACAAATGGATGACACGTATCCATCATTATAGTATCTATACAGATACTATATGCCCTAAAAATACTATAAAGATACTATTCACCACCCTAGAAACCCTCTGTGCTCTCCCTATTCATCCTGTCTCCCCCCAGGCCCTGGAAGCCACTGCTGTTTTTATTATAACCACTACTCTTTTAGCCAGCTTTTTCCTGGTTCTCTTCAGGATGTTCACTGATGTTCAGCCACCATGCCGTGAGCCTAAGCAGCTATTTGCAGAGGCCATATGCAGGCATTCTAGCCAACAGTTCCAGCTGAGGTCCCAGCTGACAGCCAGAGCAACCACCAGACACATGATTAACAAGTCTTCAGATGATTCAGCACCCAGCCTTTGGTTCTTCTCAGCTGAGGTCCCAGATATTGTGGAGCAGAGACCAGCCATCTCTGCTCTGCCCATTTTGAATTCCTGTCCAACAGAAGCCGTAAGCATTATAAATGGTGCTTGTCTCAATGCCACTAGGCTAGAGGTGGTTAGTTATGCCGCAATAGTAACCAGAACAACTGGGGATGAGCCAGATGTAGAAAATAGGAGCAAATGTCAACCTTTTTGAAAAAACATTCTCACAACTCAAACCAATCAAAAGTACAAATACACATGTAAGAATTTTATCATAAACACAAGTCAGCAGACTCAATAAGCTAGAGAATTAGTCCCCAAGAACCCAAGATAACAATACAACAATCAGGAAGAGCACATAAAGTAAGTATCTTTAAAAATTTTTTTAATAACAAGCCATTGTAAAAATTAGGAATAGATTTTGCTGCTGCAAACAACACAAAACCAAAAATAACTGACTTAAACAAGATAGATTTTTTTTTTTCTTATGTAGACAAAGCCCAGAAGAAAGAGGTTCTGGGACTGGTATGAGGGTTCAAAGAGGTTGGTGAACTCAGAATCCTTCCAGCTTGTTCTTCCATCATTCTCAAATCGTGGCCCGGGTCCTCTCTGCCATCACCACCAACTGCAGAAGGAGGGGAAACAGAGGCGAGAATGATTGCTACACCACACCTTCCATACCTGTGATTCTCTCCTCACTCTGTGCTCTCTTATGTCTCTTGGCTGCCAAACACCTGCCAAGTTTTATGCAGTCATCAATAATCTCTTCACCTCAACCTGATGTCCTCTCAGGAACTCGTTCAATTACTAGCTAAATAATAGGTAATTTCTATTGCCTACAGCATTGTAAGCAACGGAAAATTGACTTAGATATTCACCACAGATAATATTTACATAATAAAAGAGAGTTTTTGTCTTAACCCAAAAGAAACACAAATTAGAAAAAAAAAAAACTGGAGTAGGTCAGGCTCCAGAAGATACATACTTTGGGGGTCCTTTTTCTTTGGCTTTCAAATCCTATCACATACTGTGATCGACTCCATTCATGGGCGATGCTAAACCAATGTTTTCTCATCTGAAAAGAGAATGGACTACAAAAATGCATTCTAAAACCCTTGTAACAAAACAATCTTGCAACAACCAGAAATGTGCAGGGGTTGAATTTACTATGCTGCGTTGGGATGTGGTTGTGATTCAGGGAGACAGAGAGAGTAAGCATCTTCGAAAAGAAGATAGACACTCTCTCTGCTAGTGATCCAGAGAGAAGGTGGGAAGCCACAGAAGAAAAATGCTTGCTTTCTTCTGGGCAAGTCTTGGTTTGGATATCAAAGAATTTAATTATCTACCGAGGGTATTTCAACTAATGAATGAAAAGATAATCTTCCAGGATGGAGGGTTAGGTGGGAGCTAGACAGGGCACTAAAGACACAGTGTTCAGACTCAAAAGGTTCCCTCCCTTTGCATTCCACTTAGATGAAGGTCAAGAACAGGTTAAACTAATATACACACTGAAAGTGGTCACAAGAGTGTTTATCTTGGGGGTGAGCCTTCTGGGATGCTGGAAATGTTCTCTATCTTGATCTTGTTGGGGGTTTTATAAGTAGATACATCTGTAAACATTCATCAAGCCATACACTTAATATTTGTTTACTTACTGAATGTTACATCTCAATACAAATAAAAAATCTTTAAAATAGACTCCAATAAATGGAAGGTGATTGAATTCTACCAAGTTTTCTAGATGTATGTAACCTGTCATGTTTCGTTTCCCTCTATAAGCACTAAGCCTTCAGAAAAAAAGACGTTACAGCTTGGTTTGAGTATCACTGCGGAATGGTCACGTGTCCACACCGGAGCCAGCCCCAGAGCCCAGTGCAACAGAGGCTGTGGTGATTTGAAAGATTCATCAGGAATCTAAAAGCTGCAAAATCTAACTGCCCCGCCTCACAGAACATTCTCCCTCCATTGCCAACCGACGAGGATCTGGGTTCGCTTCTGCTAATGGGAATGGGGGTTTCCCTTGCAGCCCCTTCTGTATACTTCGGTACTCATGATCCAAGACCCTAACAGCAGCCTAAGAACCAAGATGTGTGTGGTATTACCAGGCAGACAAGCTGAGCAGTGGGACAATGAGCGCGTCCCCACTAGGACCCAGCCAAGCATGGGGATAGTCTCCACGAGTCAATCAGAGAGAGATGTTTGTCCAACTAGACCGTGACTTGTGCTTAGCACGGAATCTAGCCAGTATGTTGGATCCTCCAATGGGAAAATCTTTACCTAAAAGGATCATCTCAGTCCCTTTTCTAGGCTGGACTAGTCATGTGTGCTAACAAAGCTGTCTACTTGCCACAGCTTTTAACCATTTGCCTTAATAGGTGTTTCCAATTCCATTTTGTTCACAATAAATGTCAAGTTTCAGCTCCATTTCCTCCATTTTGAAGGCATTTTTGGTGCATTTCCACAGGCCTAACATAGCCTGTAACATAGTGAAACTTGGACTTAATGAGCCTTCTGTGTGTTTGACCATGTTCGGCTGCTTGTTCTTCCTGTAGTTAATGGGACACCAGTAGTGAGTGTCAGAAACCCCCAAACCAACCAACACAGCAGGATGGAATGTGAGCATGGTGGCCCCCCACTAAAGACCTACAGGGTGGGAGGAAGGCAGACAGTTCCCCCATGAGTGTGGGGAGGGTGGTGTGGGATTCTTGTCCCAGAAGTTTGGGGTGCCGGGCAGACACAGATGTCTCTATAACAAGGATAGAAAAGATCTGATATCTCCAGACAACAGAAACTCTTCCCTTAGGCTTTTTTCGGCACCGTGTATCCCCGCCCAGACCTCTGTTCCAGGAGGCCTGTGTTCGCTCTATCAACCTGTCCAGGAGCCACCAAGGGGTTCAGTGAGGTGGGAAAGGGTAAAGAAAATAAAAGGGAGAGGTTGAAACAAGTTATCAGTGGAATGCTTCAGTTGCTCTTCTCCAACTTTGACATGCAGTTTATAAAACCGAATTCATATTCTCCAAAATTGTGATATTTTAACTTGCTGATATTCATCCAAATCTATTCCAGTCTTGGGGGAAAGTGGCAAATACCTACTAGGCTTCAAATATCTTTTATTGAGGGTTTTTTCTTTCCAGTATTTATGTGACATTTTTATTTCCTTCTTTATGAATTCTGCTCATGTCATTGGTGATAACAAAAAGATGATGATGGTGGGTTTTTTCTTACATATTCATAGATACACTTTATATATTAAGGAAAATGCCCATTATATTAGGAAAGGCAAATATTTTCCCAGTTGTTAATGGTTGCTTTATATTTTAACTTTTTACTGGTGTTCAATATATAGAAAAAAGTTTACAAATCTTACTGTGCAGATAAATAAGTTTTCACAAACTGAACATACATGTAAAACCAATATATAGGTCAAGAAACGTAACTGAAGAGGAATCACAAGAGAATCCCTTTTTATTCACCTTCCTGTCTCTACTCAGTTCCAAAGATAACCATTATTCTGTTTTCTAATATTATAGAATGGTATGTAAGTTTTAAAAATTTATGAAATTTAAATCAAACAATATGTAATTTTTATATCTTGTCTCTTATGTTTGTGATACTACATTTGCAATATTGTTTATAATATTATGTTTTTAAACTTCCTCCATTCTATTTTGTGTAGCAAGTGATCAATCATTATTACGTATAATATTGCATTATTTAAATTATACCATGTTTATTTATCCATTTTGTTCTTTTTTTATTTAAATTCAATTAATTAACCTTAACCACATAGTTTTTTCACTCTCCTCCTATTACGTCCTTCTTCCCAGCCCTAGGAGGTGCCCACTGAGTGTCAGGAAGCACCTGGAAGCACCTGGCCTAGGTACGGTGGGCTGAGGTATTTGGTGACAAGGCTGACTCACCTGGAGCAGCGAGGGCTGGTGAGGTCACGCAGACCAAACAAAGGCCCCACAAGGGGAGACACCTTCACAGACCAGGCTTTGCTAAAAGAATTGTATTAACTCTTTATTCCAGTGGGATTTTTTTTAAGATTTATGTATTTATTTGAGAGAGAGAGAATGCAGGGGGAAGGGGCAGAGGGAGAGGGAGAGAATCTCCAGCAGACTCCTCGCTGAGCTTAGGGCCCGACGTGGGGCTCAGTCTCATGACCCTGAGATCACAACCTGAGCGGAAACCAAGAGTCAGACCCTCAACAGACTGAGCCACCCGGGCGCCCCTATTCTGGTGGGATTTAGGTTTCTCTTAAATTCAGTGTGACAGGCCTAAATCTCTGAAGTGGCATCACTGTTGTTTTATAATGAGCTGGGTGAAGAGGGTGCCTGGGCAAGGAAGGGGTATTAAAGGCTCCAAAGTTTGTCTGGTACATCAGAGACTCTGTCATTCATTAAAATGACTTAAGCAACCAAGGGTTGTTCTCCCAATCAGAAATTAGACTATCTGGAGAAACCTCCAGAAAGCATATCGCTCTGGTTGCACGGCTGACACCACGCAAATGGAGACCCTCGATGCAGAACCAGGTATCGTGTCACCTGTTCAAAAATCATGGCAGGGTCCAGGCTGATGAGACACAATCACCCAAAACTCAGCTAACGTTTACGCTGTCACTGTACAGAGGACCCAGTCCCCCGAGCAAGATGGATGAGAAAAGAAGAAGGTTATCAGCTTCTTTCTGCTCTCTGACCTGGGCCAAGTTTCCCGTCCGCTCCAGGCTGGGGGGAGGGGGGCAGAAAGGGCAAGACCAGAGACGGGTTCATGGACCTAATTGTGCTTGCTGAGCTCCGGCTGCATGACCGACGGCTTTGGTGACCCCAGCAGAGCCTGGGCCAGGCCTGCTGGGCAGCTGAAGGCTGCCGTAGCCTAAACTTCTAACAGAATGAGAAACGGCCACTTTTTAAAACTTACCAAAATAGCATCTTGCAGAGATGCTAATATATTAATATCTTAATGGCCTCTTACGCTGTCACAGGGGAACTAGGGGAGCAAAAACACTCCTGCCTCAGGGATGTGCTGAGCAGGCAGCTTTTCAAAGAGCAGCCGTGTTGGTACTTGGGGCCTCAGTCACTCATACATCAATTAGGGACCTGGAGCACTGGGCAGGCTGCCCCGAGAGCATAAAGTGGCTTCCCGGGACACCATGTGGCTGGAGGGGCATTGTTTCCAGAGAGCCGAGTCCAAAAATGGAATGGCACGGAAAGATCGGGCAGTGCTAACCACAGAGTGGTGAAGGCCCCTTCCCTGTGGAAAGAGCCAAGCACTCAATAGCGTCATGTCTGGACACCCCAGACTAAGGCTTGGCGTGCGGTGGGCTTGCGTGGGCTCAACTGATGGAAGAGAGGTGGGAGCAGGGTCTGAGCAGAACCTACTTCCACTGCCTCAGGGACGCCCCACGTGAGCACTCCGTCGGTGCAGGGTGATTGATAACGGACTGGGAGAGCGATGCATCACACCGGTCTGGAAACCTCACTCCCGTAGTTAGCAGCGCATCCCGCAGTGGTAGAAAAGGAAGAAGGCAAACCAAGGACCAGCGACTTTGCTCACTGGCTCCATTCTTGCTGTAGCAACAACCTTGGCCAGGGCGGAGGTCGAAACTCTTACCTGAAATGAGGTTCCTGCAAGATTTATCACTCTATTTCTCTATTCTAGGCAAGTCGGTTCCAAACTTGGCTCTGCGACTATTGTCTGGAGCACTTGTTGACATGCAGATTCCTGGGCTCCAGCCCTAAAGACTCTGATCCAGTAGGGATGGAGTGTACCCGGGAATCTGTGTTTCTAACAGGTGCTCGTGGTCATCCTGGCACAGGGGATCCAAGGACCAATATTTGGAAGTAACCGCTCCAGCCCACACTGTCTCCATGGCATCAATCGCTGCAGATGGGCTATGGCTCAGACAGGGAGCCCGGGGGGAGCACCCAGCATGTTCTGGGCTCCCAACACTGACATACTAGTGTGTCCCGGACACGTGTCTCCAGCTCTGCCTCACAGGGGGCCCCACGGCTCTCGTTTTTAGCACACGTGCTCTACACACCAACTGCACTAGGTCAGTTTATTGGGCACCTACTATAGACAAGGCACAGGACCAGGTGCTGCGGGGTACAAAGACAACAAGGCTAGTCCTCACCCTCAAGGGGCTCACAGTCTAGTGGGAGAGAGACACACTCACAGGTAAACAAAAATACAAGGCAGAATGGACGAGCTCTCGCGCAGAGGCAAAGCCCGCGGGACGGCAGGCAGCGGGCAAGGTCCCACGTGCCGAGGCCCGCCGGGTGTTGGATGCAGGCAGTGGTGCTTCGGCCAGTCCCCCGGGGACGGGCAGGATTCACACAGGTGGGACTGACCAGAGAAGGATGTTTCAGGCCCGGGGAAGGCGTAGAGGGGGGGAAAGTATGCTGAATGTCTGCCTTGACCGAAACATAGGCTGCTAATGGGATGGTGAAGGGAACTGAAGCTGGAAACGTGGTTTGAGGCTAGATGGTAGGGGGTGTCCTGATGGTCAGGATGTCTGACTTCGTTCTGTAGGCAATGGTGAGCCATGGAAGGTTTCTGAGCAAGGGAGGACATGATCTCATTTCCTCAATTCCAGGTACATGGCTGTAATACATGATTAGCGCTACTGTTGATAACTTCACTGTGGGGACTTACACCCTCTCTTGGTCTCAAAGCAGAAGCCCTGGGGCCACAGATACTTTCCAGGGCTGCACAAGGCTAGGAAGCCTTAGTCCAGGTAAATTCGGAGCTCACTTAACAGCTTTGCATCACCTCCACAGAACAGGAAGCGGGGCCTTCTAGAATCATTTGAAAGTAAGGGGCAGGGCCAAGGAAGGTACTCCTTGAACCCTGGTGACCTAAGCATGTCATGGATGAGCTGCAGAGAAAATGGGAGTGCGAAAAGAAACCAGGGAGCATCACCAAACTAAACCACCTCCCGTTACCCACCCCACCCTCCAGCTCACTGGGTGGGGAGACCCTGCAGTCTAACTCCCTAGAATCAGTAGATGGGGTTTCTAAATGCTCTATACAGACAAGGTTCTCCGCTGACACCTTCCCTAGGATCCTGCCTAGCTATCCAGGGAGGAGGGAGAATGGCGCCCTCCCCCACCTGGGCCACCCCAGCCCGAGAAGGGATGTGAGGCCACTGCTGTCCAGGTGGACACGGCGATGCTGGTCAGCGAGGGCTCCCCCAGAACCTCCACTCCCGCCGAAGTGGGTGCCTGGGCAGAGAGGGGCGAAGTCACAGCTGGACTCCCCAGAAGAAATGCTCCCGGGGAGCTGGTGTGCACGTCGGGTCCGGGCCCAGCCGGGCCCCCGCCGCTGTTGCTGATGGTCCACAGGCACGGGTAGGGGCTGCAGAGACAGAGACACAGAATGCTTGAGGACGCTTCCAGAAAGGCCGGCCAGCTGCCCGGCACATAAACGGTGCGAGGGGGCCCAGGGCCAGGAAGAAGGTGCCCAGCCACGGCTTTCTTTCTAGCTCTGACACAGAATAGCCCTGTGCCTGTGGGGAAGCTGAGGCCAGCAGGGAAATGCAGTGCAATAAGCATATAATTAGGCGTCCTGACCTGAATTTCCACGCTTGGCCCTGCCACTGGCAAGTTTGATTTTGAACACAGCATTTCATTTCTGGAGGCCTGCCCTGCGGCCGCGTGGGTGGGCAGGAGAGCAACAGGGGGGGATCTGGACGGCAAGGCCTGCAGGGAGGACCGCTCACTGGCAAGAGAACTGACGTGGTGCAGCAGCCGGGACACACAGGTGTCGGGAAAAGGGGGTTTGCATCCCAGCTCCACCACTTACTCCTCCGTGACCTTGGTCCAATTCACACCTCTGAGTCTCAGCTTCCTCATCTTCAAGACTCGGAGTGATAATTATGCACACGTTACAGATGTTGTTGTGACGACTGAAGAAGATGAGCAGATGGCGCCTAGCACACGGCACTCACCAAAGGGTGGTGGTTATAATGAACTCTTCCATTCCTGGTCTCCACCCAACAGCTCTGGTCCCTGGCAGAAAGGCTGGGGAGCGAGACCTCCTCGTGGGACTTCTCTTATTCTAAAGCCCTGGTTCACAGACCTGGCTGCACATTGGAACCCCTGAGCAAGTTCCAAAATAATACTGATGCCTGGGTCCTGCTGCCACGGATCCTGACTCAACCAGTCTGGCATGCAGCCCCGGGGATCAGGATTTTTAAAAGCTTTCCAGTGGATCATAATGGGCAGCAATATTTGCACCCGAACACAGACGAAGATGCCTGCTCTTGGAACAGGTGGGATAAACACCCATGCTCTAAGCCTTCGGCCATCCCTAGGTCCTGACATTTTAGAGTCTCTGCATCTTCTCATACTGCACTGCGTGTGAATAGGCTCATTACGCGGTGACGGTCCTGGGCTATTCCCTAGCAGAATCTTTATGGAGTCAGTAGTGGGTTAAACATGCTACTGAGGGAACGAGAGGGAGAAATGCCACCTGCACTCTGTGCCCCAGTCCAGAGACTACAGACCTCACTGGGCCAGAGGAAACCCACGGAAGGCCAGGCTTTGAGTGTTTGCTTGTTGTGTGTTTGGGTGTTAGCCAGCTCGGCTTGCTGAGATTCGGGGCCTGATCTCCAGAAGAGACGCTTCCACAACATCGCTCAGGGCAGGACCCCTTCCTGATGCCTCCCGGGCCGGTGGGAAAACCATGCACTCAGTTATACCTCTTACTGCGTGACCTTCAGGACGTTTTTAATGCTTCTGAGCTTTAGTCTCTCCAACAGTAAAATAGGAATTTTAACGCCAGCCTTGTGGATGTCTTTGATACTATAAATTACTTGCATAAAGTATCTAGGACAGAACCTGCCACACGATTGTTTAATATCTTCAAGGACTCGCTGTCTCCCTTCCTACCACAACCCAAATCCATGCTTTTCCCTTAGATAATCCAGTCGAGCACTGTCCAATAGATATAAAATGTGAGCCACAACAGCAAGGCTGAATTTTCTAGTAGCCACATGAAAGCAAGAAAGGAGAGAGAGAGAAAGGGAGGAAGGAAAGAGAGAGAAGAAAGAAAGAAAGAAAGAAAGAAAGAAAGAAAGAAAGAAAGAAAGGAAGGAAGGAAGGAAGGAAGGAAGGAAGGAAGGAGAGAGAGAAAGGAAGGAAGGAAGAAGACAGAAAGAAAGAAAGAAAGAAAGAAAGAGAGAGAGAGAGAAAGAAAGGAGAGAGAAAGGAAGGAAGGAAGGAGAGAGAGAGAGGAAGAAAGAAAGAAAGAAAGAGAGAGAAAGGAAGGAAGGAAGGAAGGAGAGAGAAAGAAAGAAAGAGAGAGAAAGAAAAAGAAAGAAAAAAGGAAAAAGAAAAACGAGACTTAAGGCTAATTATATTTTATGGAACCAAAAATATTTAAAATATCATCATTTCAACACGCATTTGAGGTAAAAAAAAAAAAAGTTGAGATTTTTATTCTTTGTTTCCTGCTACATCTCCAAGCTTGTGTGTGCGCCTCACTGCCAGCACACCGCCCCCGGGCCCCGTGGCATTTCGAGGGCTCAGTGGCCGCCAGCGGCCGGTGGGGGCTGCGTGGGGCAGCACGGCGCGAGACCCTGAGCACCATGGCAGCAGCACTATCAAAACCACCAAGGTCAAGCGTACAGCACACCCACGAGCTTGTTAAAAGGCAGAATCGCAGGCTCCAACCCAGACCTGTTCCTCAGATTGTGCATTTTAACAATATCCCAGGTGATTCTAACACACGTGTAAGTGTGAGCAGGCCCGCTGTAGCCCAAAACACTACGATCTCCTAACGTTTTCTAACGGGCAGATCACACATCATCGGACATCTCCCAAGACCCAGCTTTTAATTTTGAATCCCTTTTTGGACCTTCTCAAAATTCTGCATACCTATGTTGAACTTCACAGCTGGCATTTATATAGAATGTTACTGCTCACAAAGCATTTTAATGCATTTTCTCCTTCTGGGCTCACCACAACCTACGGAGTAGCTTCTATTATTTCCATTTTTGCGATTAGAAAGCTGGAGCTCAGTGAGGCCAAGAAAACTGCATGAAGGCACAAAGTCAGTAAGAGATAGAACCGGGACTAAAGCCCAGTCCGTCAAACTCCAAGGTCCCTCCCTGTCCTCTCCCCCACACTCTTTTCCAGAAGTCAGAACGAAACTCAGGTCTCTGGTGTGCACGTTATGCCATGGGTCCTACATGCTACACTCTGCTCATTACCTGGGTTGTGGGCCAGGCACCCACAGTCTGTCCCCCTGTTAGGACGGGTGGCTTATGAGAACACAGACAGCCCAGCATCTTGAATTCTCAACGTCTATTTACACTTATTCCTTCAATCCTCCTACAGTCAGTATCTATCTGCTACCATCACAGTTTACAATATTTCTGACTGGTTCAGGACAAATGATTGCAGGCCATAATGTCTTTTCCCTTTTAAAAATAGAATACCAAAGCTACAGAAGAAAGAGCATACAGCTGAGCAAGTGCTTTCCCCTCCCTGCTCTCTGGGAGAGAAAAGTCCATCCTGGGCGCCTGGGTGGCTCAGTCACTAAGCGTCTGCCTTCGGCTCAGGTCATGATCCCAGGGTCCTGGGATCGAGCCCCACATCGGGCTCTCTGCTCAGCGGGAAGCCTGCTTCTCCCTCTTCCTCTGTTGTTCCCCCCCCCCAACCCCCGCTTGTGCTCTCTCACTCTCTCTGTCAAATAAATAAATAAAATCTTTAAAAAAAAAAAAAGAAAAGAAAAGAAAGAAAAGTCCATCCTGTTGTTACCCTCACTTCCTAGTGGCTTAGAAGTCAGGACAATGGCTTAACCCAAGCCACCCTAGCGAAAAGAATGAGCTTGAGTCTCCAGTGCTCACGTCAACCCCCAAGACCACCAATGAGCAAGTTGCTGGTGTTGGTCTTACCTGGGCCCTGGATTGATTGGCCCGCTGGTGTGGGGTACGGACAGGATGCTAGTGTGCGGTGTGGAGGACAAGGAAGTCCAGCTGTCAGCTCCGGAGAAAACTTGCAGGTTATTGCTGGAGCTTTCTATCAAATTCACTTTGGGGAAATAACAACAGTTCAGTTGATGAAGCACGTAGAACATACAAAGACGGTGGCCAATGATACCATTTTACGGCAACATGTACCCACGGTTTGTTAGTACTTTCTGAGGGAAACAGAAAAGACGGAGGCTCTCAGATATACTGAATGTCAACCATATGCCACATGCCGTTCATATTTTGATCTTCACAACAACGACCTGTCCTCTCCACTTTATAGACGAGGCTCCGAGAGGTGGGACGATCTGCCCTTTATGAGGCAGATCTGTCTGACTCACAGTACCACACTCACTCCCCTGTAAGAACGGACTGTGTCAGCATCCCCTGAACACAAGCCCAAGGGCCCGCCAGTGCCCCCGATGAGATTTCTGAGGAGCGGCACCTTATTCTTCTCAGCAACCCCAAGTAAATGGAAACATCTCAAGAATAGTGTCTTCTGGGGCGCCTGAGTGGCTCAGTCGTTAAGCATCTGCCTTCAGCTCAGGTCATGATCCCAGGGTCCTGGGATCGAGCCCCGCATCAGGCTCCCTGCTCCACAGGAAGCCTGCTTCTCCCTCTCCCACTCCCCCTGCTTGTGTTCCCTCTTTCGCTGTGTCTTTCTCTGTCAAATAAATAAATAAAATCTTTAAAAAAAAAAAAAAAAGAATAGTGTCTTCTATGTCTTTGAATCTCCATTTGCATAAATAGTGTATAATAAGAGAGAGGAAGGAGGGAGAAAGAGGAGAGCGAGGAAGAAGATTCCGGCATATACGCCTGGCTGGCCTCTGCAACTTCTTCAGCCTCAGCTCTGGTCTTCCACCTCTCCCACTACCCTCTGTTCCAAATCCGTCCCCCAGACACCCCAGGTCCTCTCCCCGTTATGTCTTTGCTCACACGACTCTTCCCTTCGCCTCTCCTGGATCCCTTGCCATCCACCCTCACTCCTGCCCACTCCCACCTCTGTCCCCTTCTCTTCATCCTGCAAATCTCAACGTAAGCGTCAACCCCCCTGGGCAGCTCAGGCTGCTCTTTTTCCTTCATTCCCACAGCACCTTGGCTTGTGTGTTTTGTGGAATGTTTCTCGAACTTTAATGTGCATGAGAATCACCTAGGGATCTTGTTAAAATGTGGACTCTTTCAGAAGGAGAACCCAAGAGTCTACATTTCTAACAAGTTCCCAGGTGATGCCACAGGTCCGAGGACCCACAGGAGAGCTCTGGCTACACTGTGTTATGATTTGTTATTTATGTATTCGTGTAGCCCTGAGCTTCTTCAGGGGAGAAACTGTACCTTCCTCACCCTCCTATCCCCACCATCTAGAAGAGGGCCTGGCACCTAGCAGGGGCTCAGAAGCTGTGTTTTATGCGCTGACCACACGAAGGAACCAGGACGCAGTGGGAACGTTGCCCACTTTCTGGTATCATTAAGCTCCATTTTATTCCTTCCTGGCAGCAGCTTCCAAGGTTGCTGGGGGCGGCATGTGAAGGGACATAGGCAGCTGGTGACCCTCTGCAGACAGAGCTTAGGGTGTCCCGATGGAGCCATGGAATACGAGTGGTAGAAAAGAGCCACGGGAAGGCAGTGAGCTGAGGATCTCAGAGCCCCCAAAACTTGGCTCTTAGAGATGCAGCTTAAAAAGCTGAGTCCACCGGCGCCCTGGGAGGAGGCCCTACACACCCAATAGAAACCAGGAGACTGCCTTATGAAATAATTATAAGACACGAATAATGTCATAATTACATAATCAACTATTAATATATAAAACAAAACCTTAAAATAATAATATATAATACTATTACATGTATTAGATGAAAGGGATGCCATCTTCAGATACTTCTTTTTACTACTAGCTATTGACCATTTCTCCACATCGCCACCCCCACCACCCCCCACCCACACCCCCAAGGGCTTAATTAGCAAAACCACACACCTGAGGGAGAATGGTTTCTATGCATGTAGGCAGAAGGGTAGGGAGCCTGCCGGTGCCCTCGGAGGCCAGGATAGCGCTCACAGCCATGGTGGGAGTGGGGAGCAGACAGAGGTAAGGGGGTAGCATACTGGTAATTGGCGTTTCCTGCTGCGCACACTCCATCCGGATTGGAAAAGATCCAGCCTCCCACTGGAAGAGACAAGAGGAAGACACAGGGACCAACCCTGAGCTTCCACACCAGACGTCAGGTCCCCAGCCACTTGGCATACCACGTCTCTGTGTGAGCGACTCTGAACGTCTGCCCCAGAGAGACGGAGGCCAGCCCCGCTGCCGCTCCCCTTCCATGTGAGCAGCTTCCCTGCTGCTTAGCACAAGGATGGCAGTTCCTATCAAAGTTTGGAAAGCCTCTTGAGGAATGCTGGAACAGAGCCATATAATGAAAGACCCTTTAATGAGTAAGTTACAGAAATGCAAAAGTTAAGTTGCTTCTGACTTACTTGAGTTAAATTAAAAGTCAGTCTGAGAAGGGGATGTTGGATGTATGTGTCCTCTCCAGCTACTCGGGAATGTTTAGTGTGCCTACATGCGAGTGAAGGTCTCTTTCTGCCCCGTGGGAAAGTGTCTGCTTTCTCACTCCCAGCAAGAGGGGCCACGGTGGCTCCCCTCACCACCCCACAGAGGATTCTGGAAGCAAAAAGTGGGGAGCTGGCTGGGACACCCTGACGCAAGAATCATGCAGAACATTCTGAACGCTATAAAACATTTCACAGAGATTGGTTTTTGAATGAAAAAGACAAACAAGAAACGGAAAGAAAGAAAAGGCATCCAAATTGGAAAGAAAGGAAGAAAGGAAGAAAAGAAAGAAAGAAAGAAAAAGAAAGAAAGAAAAAGAAAAAGAAAGAAAGAAAGAAAGAAAGAAAGAAAGAAAGAAAGAAAGAAAGAAAGAAAGAAAGAAAGAAAGAAAGAAAAAGAAAATGTTCTCGATGTCCAGTGGACAAAGCCAGGCTTGGGGGCGCCCGGAACCAGGCTCCTGCGCACTTGGCTCACCACAAGTAATGGACACACCCGAAGACGTTCGAGAAGAAGACTGCAACGCCTGACCTTAATAAAGATGCGGTTCTGCCCACGGGGCCGGTACTATTACAAAAGGCTTGTTTCTCCAGCTCACTTTAAAAAGTGCTTTCCTGCAAGCTGCACCCTTTCCACTCCGCCCTGGAACATGCACAAAGGCTTAGGAGAAGCAGCAAGGAGAGAACCCCAGAGCCTGACGGCAGCAGAGAGCGCCTGAACGGACCACTAGGATTCTCAGTCACGCTTCTCCGACTCCGGGGTTAACCTTCCACGCTGACCTCACTGGCCCGGGTTTCTGCTGCAGCTTCAGGGGACCTCCTCCTTCACGGGGCCTCCCCTGCCATCCAGACACGGGGAGCCCGGCGCCCTGTTAGGGACACCCAGCACCTGCAGAGTCCCCAGCGGCCTATCACTCACCTCACCTGGGGCTGTCCAGTCAGCCACCAGACTCCTCCCCACGGGCAAGGCCACAGCCTGCCTGAAGCATTGTGGTGGGAACCTACTCGAAAATGAGCAAACACTAAGAACAGGGGCGACCAGGCCAGACCGCCAAGAGGGGAGAGTGGAGAGGTAGGAGATACTCCCAGAATGCACTTGGGACAGTCCTTAGCCTCTGGGACAGGAACACGCCAGTCTGAGAAGTCCATCACTCCCGTTCCTATCTCCCGCCTGAGATCCCGTCCAGCCCCTCAGGAGCACCAGTTCTCTCTGGGAGTTCTGGAAAGGGCATACACTTGTCTCAAGTGGAAGAAATAACCTGTTGAGTCTTAAGAGAAGCTCTGGAATGGGCCATGAGCACTCGCGACAGGTAGCATCTGAGTGTGGTGGGCGATGGGTCCCAGTGCCCCCCAGGCGCATCCCACCCAGTGTTCGCCCAACTCACGGTGAGAGTAGGCCACGTGCTGGCTCTCAGAGACGGCTTCCGGAACGTCTTTGAGGTGATTCCTGAAAGAGAGCGAAAGGGCGCCCTGGCTGTCCAGCATATTATACAAGTCCAGCAGAAAATCTACCCCAAATTCTCTTTGGAAAGCAATACATTTCTTGGAATAAGAAAATGAAACACCTTTTGTCTCAGATCTTTCCCCCCTTCTTCATCCAGGGTACTTTATCTAATGTGCAATTCCTCCTTGAATTGCAACCTAATGTTACTCCAATTTGCCGTATTTACAGCTATCCCTACTTAGTATGATCTCACTGGTTTGTGGTCATTGGTCCTGCCTGACGAAATTCAAGCAATAACAGCAGCCGGGATTTGCGTAGGACTTCGGGGCATGAGCGCATCTGTGATATGCTAGATCCCCCAATAATCCTGCGAGGAAAATATTGCTATGCCCACTTTGCAGATGTTAAAAAGTGGGCTTCAGAGAGGCAACGTGACTTATGTAAGATCCAACAGCCAGGAAACAGCAAAGTCAGGACTCCAAACTCCAA
Organism: Halichoerus grypus; assembly: GCF_964656455.1. Classification (NCBI taxonomy): domain Eukaryota; kingdom Metazoa; phylum Chordata; class Mammalia; order Carnivora; family Phocidae; genus Halichoerus; species Halichoerus grypus. The sequence continues at coordinate 98,504,390 of NC_135718.1, read as the reverse complement.
GTCAGGACCACCTACTCAAAGTCCTGTTCATCTCACACATGAGATTTTCCTCAGGCTTTTAGTTATCTGAAATTAAATTAAATCAAATATTAACAGGACAGACAAAGTCTGTCAATTGAAGTCAATTAAGTACCAATGTTCTTTTTTTTCCAAGAATGGAAAAGAAAAACACGAAGATGTAGAATCACTAGCCTCAAGTGGTAGCATTACCATTCACCATCCCAGAAGTCTCTAAACTAAGAACGGATACTACACTTGATCTTAGCCAAAAGGCCAAGAAGCGATCCCCAGAAGTCTCTGAATGGTCTTCCCTTGGACCTGAAAGATATGAAGCTCTCACCTTTATGAACTACTCATCTGAATCACTCCCTCTCCTGGACTACATGTAGTTTAAAAAAACATTATTGAAACCATACTACTCAGAATTGAGGAGGAAGGGCAGAGTGAATTACTAAAAATCTAAATCACTTCATTATTTCTTTTGCATGTGCCTGTGTTACTTTCAAGAACCGGTAGTAAAACAGAGCTGAGCAAACATTGCCAGTTAGAGGTTCTCCTGGAGCTCTGTTCTGAGGGACAGATGATTAGGAGTTCATTGAATTTTGTTGATTTTGTTGAATATGGAATTGAATGTTACCAACCTATTTTTATCAAAGCTAATGCAAGCTCCTTTCAAGATGAGCATAAATTTCACATTTGCAGAAGTCAACTCATAAGATTTTACTGAAATTTCTCTACTCACCTTTCCTTGGCATCCAAGAAGGCTTTGGCAAAAGGGTTGTACTTGATTTTGAGAGCTGTTATCTTACGTTTGCAAAGACAAGAAGCGTTAGTGAAAGTGGAACATGTATGAACAGATAGAGCCCTTTATCTTCGCCTGTGAATTTCTGTAAAGTCAGAATAACCCCCCTCGCTTGTTCTCCCTCTCCATGTTTCTTTGCTCAATTCTGCACGAAATTACCAGTGCGCTGTCTCTGACAAAGAACGTTGTGTTGCGGCCCGTGGTGAAAATGGGAAATGCAAAGTGATGTGAGCAAAGAAAGGGCAAAGCATTAGAAATGTGCAAAGCCCGAAGTGCTAAACCCAGCATCCCTTCTTTTATTTATTCATCCGGGTTTTTTTTAAACATATTGAACATCCCCCTCACGTCAGTTACTCTTCTAGTCCCCGGGAACACGGTCGGAGTGATGCAGGTGTGAATCCACGTCTCCCAGACAGCACGGTCCAGCATCACTCCCTGAGTTTAAATGATCACTTACTCGGTGATTCAGATCACAGAAACACAGTTTATCACTCCCACCCGCTGCCACTCCATCCCACGGCCTTCGCCGGCTTCATTCTTCAGAGCCACCGACATCATACACACATACATGATGTATATGTGCTCATGATGTACAGATGTAGGCAGCACACATCTGTGATGCCCCCCGCGGCGTTCCCAGCAGGCGGTCACAGTTGACAAATCGTTGCTAGATAAGAAAGCATTGAAAAGAATGTTTATTTCAGCAAGGGCCTGGTAGAAGGAAGAAGAGTTAAATGAAAGCACCACTCTTTCTGACCCGGGGAACGGGGGAGAAGTCAGAAGAGGGAGGAGAACCACAGGGTCTGATGTCCGGGTCTTTCTCCTGGTCTAAACCTGGAGGGGTCAAGGTGCATAGTGAGACCAGCATCTACCCACGGGCCCGCTCCCCTCTCAGGGGGCACCAACACGACTCAGCAGGAAAGTGCTGACAGCAGAGGGAGGCTCTGAGGTTGGACTTCCCTGGGCTTGATTCCCATGGGGCATAATCAAGGCTGAAATATGGCATCAGGCGGCTAAGATAGAGTCCCCAACACCCCCCAACATACACAAACACACACTCTCGAGAGTTGCTAAAGCCAGACCCTCCCCTCAAAGACCCAGACTCCCTCCGAGGAAGAGAAGCAGGAGAGGGCTGGCCATCTTGAACACAGCATGTTTTCGCCAACAAAGATAGTACCTGTTGAAATGATCAAAGATTTAACCTCTGTTCCCACTGGCCTGTCAGAGGGGCTCAGCCAAGAGGCCAGACTACTTGTAGAAAAGAAGTTACATTTTTCTCTGCACATCTGTGATGCGAGTTCAGCCGACAGCTCAATGTTACCTGTAGGCACTAAGGTAGTATTTCCAAGCCCGGATGCTCATCAGAATCCTTTAGGGAGACTTTAGAAACTACAGATTCTGGGTACCATCCCTGGAGATTCGGACTCAGTTGGCTGGGAGGGAGCCCAAATTCTTTAAGAGCTTCCAAATAAAGAAATGCAGATGAAAGCAGCAATAAGATACTTTTTGGGGTTTGTTTGGTTTTTTGTTTTTTGTTTTTTTTTTGGTTTTGGGGTTTTTTGTTTGTTTGTTTTTTTAACCTATCAGGTTATCAACGCTGCAAAAGGCTGCTAATCCCCACTGTCAGGAATGGTGTGGGGACTGAAATGAGTATGCTCTCTGAGGGAGGCAATTTGGTGATATTTCAGGATTCTAAACCCACGCTCTCCTTGATAGAGCAATGCCATTGCTGGGTGTTCATCCATGCAAGCAAACAACAGTGGATGTGGATGTTCCGGGACATTCTTTGCTGCATTATTTATGATAGCAAATAAAACGACTATAAACAACCTAATGTCCATCGGTGGGGAGCTGATTGCCTGAAATACAGTATATCCTCTGCAGGCACTTCAGAAAAAGAGATAAACCTGAAAAAAAAGAAATTTGCAGACTAATACGTACAACACGAGCCAACTTATGTGAGGAAGCCCATATTCTCATATATATTTATATATACACAGAATATGTGTGGGGGAAAAACACACTTGAAGCTATTATTTGTAGTGTCCTTGGGGAGTGGGATTCAAAAGGCAGGACAGAAAGAGATCATTTGTACCTTTTCTTCTTCATTTTCACTGAACATACTTCTGTACTATTTATTATGTGGGGGTTTCTTTAATGAACATGTATTACTTTAAAAAAAAATTTTTTTTTTTTTTCATATATATTTATATATACACAGAATATGTGTGGGGGAAAAACACACTTGAAGCTATTATTTGTAGTGTCCTTGGGGAGTGGGATTCAAAAGGCAGGACAGAAAGAGATCATTTGTACCTTTTCTTCTTCATTTTCACTGAACATACTTCTGTACTATTTATTATGTGGGGGTTTCTTTAATGAACATGTATTACTTTAAAAAAAAATTTTTTTTTTTAAGTTTAGTCAGAAAGAATCCAACCCTCCCCTGGCGCTTCTGATGATGAGCAGACCTGGGAAGCTCTTGAGTGTGCAGATGGACCCGAACATCGTGCCCGCAGCTAATCCACAGAGGCCGGACTCTGGCTCCTCGGCTCTAAGGGCTGTGGCTTCCTTCAGGCAGGAAAGACCTAAGCGTGCTCAGAAGATCTAGCAAACAGGACGGATAGCATAACACAACCCAGAGGACTGCAGGTGCGGCTCAAGTCTCACAGACTTGCTCCTGGAGCGGGAGCTCACCCAGCTCTGTGCAGGCCAAGGACCCACGGGGCCCTGAGAACAAAGACCCCTGGGCTTCTGTTGGCTTCCATGCAATGCACAACCTCGCCTTCTTGGCACCCAGAGATGAAGCTCTGGCAGGCCGTTGGCAAACAGGCAAGAGAGAGTGGAAAGGGCTACTCCACTGTTCAACTTCATCTCTGCTGAGATCACTGAGATCCTGGAAACCCAGCTTTCATCCACACGTGGTCCCCATCCTCCCACACCCTTCCAGGGGGCATTTCTGCACACGCGCCCATGCACGCTTACCTCCTCGTTCTGATAGGCCGTCACAGCTATGAACTGGGTTTCAGGGAAGGAGCAGTTCATCACCATTCGATGGGCACCTCCAACACGCACTATGTGAACCTGGGGCTCATATTTATGCAGAGAATTCAACATTATCTGTGGAAGCGGGAGAAGGAGAGAAAGAGAAGCCTTGCAGAGTGTGTGGCTCGATGGCCCGCCTGGCCAGGGCCACCACACCACTCCCCTCGCCTGAGAACTGAAGAGGGGGGCAGTTTTCCGGAAGTTTCCAGGGAGCCTAACATCAGCGCTTATGCCGGACTTGCCAGAAAGTTGTTCCTAAAGAGTGTCAGTTCTCTGCCCAAATCCTTCGTCCTTTTTTTTCCTTTCTCTCCCTATTTTCAGAACAATGATGCAGATTTTGATCCATTAAAATATATTGTTGTTCTTCATAAGAGGAAACCTGAGATCTCAAAACACTGGCATGGCTGCATTTCGCAAGCGACTACCTGAAGGGTGATGACATCGGACACCTGCCGGTCACACTGCGTCCACTCTCTGTGACTCACACGGAGGTTTACTGCAAGTCTTATGCTGTGAAACGGGGGGGGCAAGAACCGTTTACTTTTCAATTTCCTGTTTTAATGAACACCTGGAACCTTCTGAACACTGCCAGGACTTGGGTGGCTCACCTCCTCCTGCTAAAGCCTGAGCTCCCGGGTCCCCGCAGGCTAAGCACGGGGGTCAGAGGAGGCACGAAGACCCAGGGCTGAGAGGCTCACAACACGAAACAGCGGGGTCGGCAAACCTCTCCCCCAGGCATGGCGCTGCCCCCGAAACCGTCCACATTTTCTAACATAAATCACAACCCTACCCGATACCCTAGTATTCACAACCCTCCCAGAGAAAACAAAAGAGGAAAAAGCCCCGAATTCTTGTTCCCTCTAATTGGAGACCTTAAATAAAACCTTCCTTATTTAAGGTTTGTTTGTTTTTCTGAAAACCCAAAGCCGCTTCACTATTCTATTGACAATTATCGTAATGTCCCAGCGGAGACAGCAATTATTTCATTTAGGAGCAGCTTTTTATTAAGGCATTTGTCTATTGCCAACATGCCACTTACACCAAAAAAGAGGAGAGAGAAAAACAGAACCCTGGTACCCGCAAACATCTCCTCCCCAGGGCTGGGTAAAAAGCACCACACACAAGACAAAACTATGAAAGGACTCTTGATGATTAAGTAAACGGCAGCACTCTCTCACTCTCTTAACATCAGGAAGTCCATTAAAAACCGAAAGCACCAATTAAGAGCTGTTTATTCCTGTTCACATTTGGACTCCAGGGAATAATTGGCTTCTGTGGGAGAAGAGGCCGGTGAGGACCCCTCTAATTGCCTAAATGCACCCTTGATATTTCTTGATTGGTGTTGCGGGGTGGCCGGGTGGCCGGGCGACCCGATCGTACCTGCCCACCTCCGTTGAGCTTGTTCGTCAGCTTGACTTTGCTGAAGGAGATGGGAGCTTTCATCCAGTGGGCCCCGAAGTTGGGGGAGTCCGGGTGGATGTAGACGCAGCTGTGGCCGGAGACCTCTGGCTTGCCTGCGGGCACCCACTCCCCATTGACGTACTTCCAGCGGTGACTGTCCGTGGGCACGAAGTCCAGCAGGAGGGAGTACATGGCATTGGGGTCCAGCCCCGTGACACTAATCTTGAGGACGGGGAACATCCGTCTAAAAGAAAAGGCAGAAACTGAGGCACAGGACGGACGTTAGCGTGTGCGGGACACCTTGCGCCTTGTCCAGCCATCTCTCCGCTCTCAGGAGATCTGCCGTGGAGCGCCTCGGGGTGCAGAGAATGCCCCAGGGCAGCATCCCCGGTCCCAACAGAGCCTCTTTTTACAAATGCATGTTATATTGGGGTTTTTACTTCAAACCATTGTGCTCCATTTTAAAGTCTGAAAACCACTGATGTAGTCATTTGACAGAGGAACCTAAAGCCCAAAGTGCTTCAATCAGATGCCACATTCTCACAGAGAGCTTTCTTCAAAGACTTCCTCCTGGGGTGCCTCAGTTTTCACACGAATGCCACAAACCAGTCCTTCCCCCTCTCAGAGAGAACACCAGCTCGGAATGACAGTCATGGCATGAACAGTGAAAACATGGTTTCAGGGTAAAGGAAGTGAGGGAATGCTTGGCTCTACAGAGTTAGACCAGTTCCTTCCCTGCGTGACTTCTCAGAGCCTTTAATATGCTAAGGTGCGCTATAAACCTCTGCGAAGATAGGGTCTGTGCACACACTGAACTTACATGACTGTGGAACCGTCCCTAAACTGAGCATTTTGTGGGAATTTGGGCTCAAGACGCACCGACCTGGGTTCCTCGGTCCTGCTGCCATCCTTGAGAACAGTACCAGCAAGTTTGCTCTCACATATTTGCAGAGGCCCCCCACCTGGCTTCTCATTCCCGCTGGTTTGTTTTTCCTTCACCAAATGTACTAAGTTACTCCAGATTATCCTTAAAAGACCTGGTTTCTAGACATGCCCCCCACCACCACCTGATTGCCCCAGACACTGTCTTATTTGTCAGTACCTCTTTTAAAACCTGAATCCCCAAAATGAGAAGCTAACAATCCAGAGTCTAGACACTTGCTGCTCAAATCAGTCCCTGAACCAGCAGCATCGGGATCAGGTGGAAGGTCATTCGAAATGCAGAACCTCAGACCTCACTCTAGACCTACTTAATCAGAAGCTGTGCTTTTCCAAAATCCCCAGGTGAGTCACAGGAACATTAAAGCTTAAGATGTGCTGGTATAGAGCATCTTTAGCTTTTGAGAAAATAACTCAGGAGATGTGCGAGGAAGTGAGGGCAGGGAGAGTCAGAGGACTGTGCTCTACGAGGCTGGGAGGAGAACGGGGCAGGTGGCCGGAGCGGGAAGCTGGGATGGACCGGACCGGCTGCTACTGAGAGCAGGGGTCTGCGGATGCCAGGAATGGGGTGTTGAAAGCAGAGAGGGGCGCACACGAGGATCTGGAAGGTCACCAAGGACATCCTACTATGGCCAGAGGTGGCCAGCGTTGAGAGGAGGTAGAATGGAATTGATACATATGGAAAATGAAGGAACTGACAGACAGATGACAAGGGACGGACCTAGAGACGGACTCCAGCCACGCAGGCTCCCGGTCTCCTGAGCTGAAATTACGTGGGCTTCCTGAGCAATCTGGACATAGATGGGAATCGTTTTCCCTTGGCGCATCCCACCTCACTGATATTTCCTTTCCTGGCTCCTCTTCCAACTTAGTCCTCCCGCTGCATGGAGGGGTTCTGTTTTTACCCCCACCCCGCAGTCCCCTTTTCTAAACGCCCTGCCTTCGAGACCACTTCCCATCTCTTTGTGCAGAATACAGAGCCTGGTCTGTGTCTCTGGTCCGTGTCTCTGGTCCGGCACTTGGCAAGGATTCGACAGTCCCTCTGAGAGGCCAGATAGAAGGGTGATTTTGAGTGAAGGTTCTGGCTCCATCTCCTGCCCTTCCTGAAGCTGCCCTCCAAGCTTCCATCTCATGGTCTTGCTCACCCAGCCTCATTGAGTTGTGGCAAGAACTCCATGAGCTACTTCATCAAAGTGCTTATTCTAATGCCTGCCACCTAACAAGGGCTTTGCAAGTGTTGGCTATCCTGTCATCACAACCAAGCCCTTCAGCTGGCCCCGCTCTCCTTCTGTTCCAAAATCCGACCATGGGGCAGTGACTTCGGAAGTTGAAAACACGAAGGACATCAGCTTCACCTCTCTCCCGCCTGGCTGACAGGTACCACTTGCCTCCACTTTTCTCTCTGGAGAGAAGTCTAGGCAGAAAGGGGAGTGACTGCTAATGGCTTTGGGTTTCTTTTTAAGGATGATGCAAATGTTCTGGAATTAGATAGTGGTGATGTTTGCACAACTTTGTGACCATTCTAAAATCTACTGAACTGTATACTTATGAAGGGTGAATTTGATGGCATATGAATTATTTTTAAAAAACAGAGCAAATCAATAACTTATACCACCTCAGCTTTTATTCTCCAGCTGGCTCACAGTCATTTGCAAGGAGACCCTGGCCTTGGGGCGCCTGGGTGGCTCAGTCGGTTAAGTGTCTGCCTTCAGTTTGGGTCAGGATCCCAGAGTCCTGGGATCGAGTCCCGCATCAGGCTCCCTGCTCAGCAGCGAGTCTGTTTCTCCCTCTGCCCCTCTCCCCACCCAGCTCATTCTTTCTCTCGCTCTCTCTCTCAAAAATAAATAAATAAATAAAATCTTAAAAAAAAAAAAAAAAGGAGACCCTGGCCTTGGGATTATGCGTGGGAAATGCTGAAGGCTCCCTCCCTCCCTCGGCTCCCAGCAGAGCTGTCTCTCCCCTCCCTCAGTCTTGGCGGGCTCAAGGAGAGAAAATCTAAATAGGACGTTAGGACAAGTATACGAATTAAATGAAACTGCTAGGGGAAAACCTGCATCAGATGATGCATCTCTAGTCCAGGTCCTGCCTGAGCGCTGCGTGACTCACCTCGTCACTCCTGTCCCTTAATGACATGATAACTTTCATGTAAAGGAAAATGATGGTCCTTCCCTCGGGAGCTACCTGTGGCATCGAAATTCGTCCACTTGCATGTTCTTTTGCTTTTTCTTCAACAGAAGGATTTCATCTATTCTTTTCTCTTCATATCAGAAGAAACTATTCCCTTCCACAACATATTTTAACGTTTTCAATTATTTTAATAATATTGGCCAAGTATAGAAAGCAGAAGCCCCCTGAAAGGCACAAATGCCATTTGCCAAGAATCACCGAAGTGGACATCAGAAATGATCCCAGGGGCCACACTGGGTCACTGTCAAGAGCCTGGCTTGTTTCTGTGAGGTACACAGAGAGATTATCTGATATCCGGTCCATTGCTTTTTCTGAAATGCTAAAGATGTCTGGTTTGGCTTTGTTTTAAGAACACACAGGAATGAGGGGCGCCTGGGTGCCTCAGTCGGTTGAGTGGCTGCCTTCGGCTCAGGTCATGATCCCAGGGTCCTGGGATCGAGCCCCGCATCGGGCTCCCTGCTCAGCGGGAAGCCTGCTTCTCCCTCTCCCACTCCCCCTGCTTGTGTTCCCTCTCTCGCTGTGTCTCTCTCTGTCAAATAAATAAATAAAATCTTTAAAAAAAAAATTGAAGTATAGCTGACACACAATGTTACATTAGTTTCAGGTGTAGAACATGGTGTCTCTCCTTTTTGATTTTTCTAGAAAATAAATATGGGTCACAAAGAAGGGAAAAGTCCCCTCAATGTTTTCCCAAATCTTAATACCTAATTAGAGGTTTATTCACTCATTGAAAGAATGATTTTTGAGCGCCTGCTCTATGGCAGGAACTGTCCGAGGTGAGGGTTCACTGGTAAAAAAACAAAAAATACGGACCCAGTGTCTTGTTCATGAAGCTTACCTTGAAACACCAGAAGTCAGGCAACAAAAAATGTAAACAGGCTTCTTTTTTTAAATATAGGAGATAATTTTCAACTGCAAGAGTGCTATGAAGGAACAAAAGTAGGTGATGTCACATAGGGAAATTAAGAGTGAGAAATACTCTAGATGGATATTAGTAGGTCCGGGGGACAGTAAGCTAAGACCCAAATAAGGAGAGGAAATGAGTCCTATAGACACCAGAAATGACTTCTATAAATGCAACTACACACAAAAGGAATAGCAAGTAAATGGCCCTGGGGTCCTATAAGCCTGGACCATTGAGGACTACTGAGGAAAGAGAAAACCAGTGTGACTAAGGCAAAATGAGGAGGGGGGGATCTAATTTTCATTTCTGCTCTCCCTCCTAACTGTATCACGCTAGGTCTCACAAAGAACGTAGCATGACCTTTAATTCCAGAATAAGGGACTGTGTAATGGCTTTTCTCCTTTCCTGCTATGTTCAGGTGCTACACCTGATGTTCTAAAGAACCCATGACCACATGAAAAGGTTCTCAACATCATCAGCCAGCAGAGAAATGCAAATCAAAAGTGCAGGGAGGGATCATTTCCCCATTCACTAGGATGACTGTGATTAAAAAGTGGACAATGACAAGTGTTGAGGAGGTAGAGAAACTGGAACCCTTGCACATTGCTGGTGGGGATGTAAAATGGTGGAACCACTTTGGAAAACAGTCTGGTCGTTCCTCCACCAGTTAAAGACCCTGCTGCCATATGACCCAGCAATTCCGTCCCTAGACATATATGCAAGAGACATGAAAACACACATTTACACAAAAACTTGTATCCGAATGTTCATAGCAGCATTATTCCTAATAGCAAAGAAAGCAGACACAGCCCACAAGCCCAGCAACTGATGAATGGATTAAAAAAATAGGGCCCATGTATTCAGGGGAATATGACTTGGCAAGAAAAAATGCTACAACATGGATGAACCTTGAAGACATTACGCTAAGTGAAAGAAGCCAATTACATATTGTATGATTCCATTCATACGAAATGTCCAAAGTAGGCAAATCCATACAGATTGAAAGAAGATTAGTGGTTTCCAGGGCTGAGTAGGATGGGGGACCACGGGGGTGATGGCTAGAGATGCAGGATTTCTTTTGGGCATAATGAAAATGTTCAAAAATTATTTGAGGGAATATATGTATAACTTTGTGAATATACCAAAAACCATTGAATTGTACACTTTCAGTGGGTGAATTGTATGGTATGTGAATGATCACAATAAAGCTCTTTTTTAAAAGTAAAGAAAGAAAAAGTAAAGAAGCCATAGTGCCCTGGCTTTTAGAAGGACACAGCTAAAAAGTTACAGAATGGGGGCAGCTGAGTGGCTCAGTTGGTTAAGTGTCTGACTCTTGATCTCAGCTCAGGTCTTGATCTCGGGGTTGTGAGTTCAAGCCCTGCACTGGGCTCCATGCTGGGTGTGGAGTCTACTTAAAGGGGGAAAAAAAAAAAAACCTTTGTGAAAAGTTACATAATGGTTTATTGCTTTATTCTCTTTAGTCTTCATCTGCCAAGACTTACAATTCTTTTTATTTTGTTTAACAGCTACACTTGTGGTAAGCATAGCATAATGTATAAACTTGCCAAATCACTATGTTGAAAATAATGCAACACCGTGTCAATATACTCAAATAAAAAAAACTTATTTTAAAAATGCTTTTATTCTTTTATCACCACACGAATGAACTAAGAGATGCTATGTAGTTTTTAACCTCCGTTATCCCAAGGAGGAATAAATAAGTCAGTCACCTTGCCACAAATCTTGTAACCGGGACCGGAACTCATCCTAACTCTAGGCCAAGTTCAGCTCCTCTACCTCACCTCCACCTCTCTTTCCACTTCACAATGAGCAGGATGCATCGTCTGGGGATACTCTATGTATTTACCTGTGGGCAGCATCCACGCCCAGGCTCTGTCGTCCAGGATGAACTGCACTTCTAATCCAGTTAACCTTTCCTCCTTTTCTTTCCAAGGTCTGGCTAACCACAGAAAAGCCCCAGAGTCTTAGAAGAGCTGAGAAACATGTAAATTGGTCCCTAATTCAGAAGTGGGGGAAAAGGAGAGAGAAAGAGAGAGAGAGGGAGAAGGAACAGGAAAGCAAACGTGGCAGGATGAACAAGCACTCCCCCAAACCATGCTGAAGAACCATAGGTGGTTTGGCTTTGCCCGTGAGCTCCATGTGCCTTTGCCAGGAGGCCAGTTTCTCAGTTTCTATTTTCCTAACAGGTGATATCGAGAGCCAGTGCTGCTGAAGGAGGCTATGAGGAGTGAGGTTTGCAGGAAGAAAGGGGGCAGCTTTTGTAGGTGGGGGAATAGCAGAGATGGTTAAAGATAAAATTCACTCGCACCTGTAAACACCTTCCTCTATCTCCTCACAGAACTATAATATTCATGAAATGCTCATCGGAGCATTTGGAGTGTGTGTGTGTGTGTGTGTGGGTGGGTGGGTGTGTGTGTGTGTTTGGCGCATATGCGCATGTGTATATTGGAGCTCGTGTGACCTGGTTAGAAGCAGATTACACAAACACATACGATCCTCATGAATCGTAATTGTAAACTTGGGAGAAAAATGTCTGTGGCCTACAGGGCACAGAAATTTATTTGCCTGATGCACAACCTCCATTTTCTCCCCTCCTGCACGGTCCTCACGTCAGCTCGCTGCCCTGAATCACTGGCAAATTCAACTTAATGATTCCCAACACTTATTTCCTGACAACAAATGGACGCACCAGTTACATTCGAAATGCTTCCAATTTCTGAAAACCTTTTCAAGGCAAATCTAATCAGAACTGGGTCAAAATTATTCAACTGCATGGAAATATATATGAAATATAGCATTGTCCCCTAAAGTGAAGATGTTCTAGTAAAGAGGTATCATAATTGTTGTTATATCTGAAAGACAACTGAGCATGGAAAACTAAAAGTTATATTTAAAAAGAGGGAAGGAGGGGCGCCTGGGTGGCTCAGTTGGTTAAGCGACTGCCTTCGGCTCAGGTCATGATCCTGGAGTCCCGGGATCGAGTCCCACATCGGGCTCCCTGCTCGGCAGGGAGTCTGCTTCTCCCTCTGACCCTCCTCCCTCTCATGCTCTCTGTCTCTCATTCTCTCTCTCGCAAATAAATAAAATCTTAAAAAATAAAATAAAATAAAATAAAAAGAGGGAAGGAAAAAAGCAGGGGAAGAAAAGGAGGGAGAGACAGGGAGGCAGGAGAGATGGAGGGAGGAATGAAGGTCGTCAGGATCCCAGTTTCTGGGGATAATCCAGAGGAAAACCCTCTACTTCTGATCCATGTCAGAGGCAAGCCTCCTGTTTATATATACAAATGGGTCTCTGTTTGAAAATGAGACTGAATTCTTTCATCAGTCCATCCTATGTTATTTCAAAACTTTCTCTTTTTTAATTTTATTTAAAATCAGTTAATTAACATAGAGTGTATTATTAGTTTCAGAGGTAGAGTTCTGTGATTCATCAGTTGCATAGAACACTCAGTGCTCATCACATCATGTGCCCTCCTTAATGCCCAGCGCCCAGTTACCCCATCCCCCTACCCACCTCCCCTCCAGCAACCCTCGGTTTGTTTCCTAGAGTTAAGACTCTTATAATGGACAGGAACTATCTGATGACCCCACTAATGCTTCTAGAAATCCAGAACTCTACCCACAGGGGCTGGCAGGTTATATGAATGAAAAAGGCTGGAGCTGGGTGTAAAATAACAGAAATCATCTTCTCCACAGAGAACAGCCACAGGGGCAAGTTCCCCAGGCTCAGGAGTTGGTGTGAAAGGCAGGGGTGAAGCATCCGGAGGAGACGGGCTGTGTCTGCAGGCAGAGGACAGGGGGTACAAGGGAGATTCACAGGAACAGATGGATAAGAGAAGAGGGGACAGGAAACAAGATCTTTCTGTATCAAGAACAACAAGGTGTCGCTAACAATTTAATCTGTGAAAATAAAAGATTGAGAGTAATTCCAGGCCAAGCTCGTTCATTACCAACACATCAACTTCTTAGACGTGTGTCTTCCCTTCTCTATCCGAAGTGTAAAGGGAACTGTCTCTCTCCTGGCAAAATCTTGACCCTAAGGGGTTCAGAGACCATAAGAGAACCCAAGAGAAGATTCAGTTCACTGGAAAATGGGAAAGGGCAGCCAGGACCTCCAGAGATAAGAATAACCAAGTTGATTGTAATGAGACTTTTCTACAAAGAATATTTTTCACATATTTAATATTAAAGGACATTAAACATGGGAAGGATTTTACATTTTAAATATGCAGAAAAATATCATATAGGTGAACACAGGCAAGAGGAAGCTCTTCCTAAATTGTAAAAGTACATGCCAATATATCATATTATTAAACTAAATCTGAAATGGTTTCAGAAACTGTAATTTCTTCCCCATAGGAATAGATAAACTGTATTTTTACTTGGTGACTGTGCTTATTTTACTTTCATAGATGGCCCCTTTGACAGCCAAATAGATAGCATGAGGCTAAATATTAGCACAACCACTACCCACTGAGTACAAGGAATAATAAACAGTTCCACCTATTACTGGACATCACAAAACTTTTACAATCGCATCATCGTTCAGCTATGAAAGGAAAGAAAGTAAATCCAACTAGAAATTTAGGAGTGATCCTTTGAAATTAAAAACAGATTTTCTATTTCTTTCTACCAAAAATATGGATAAATACAGATCAAGAGTAGGAACGGAGGTCGTTACAACTACAAATATTAAAAGTAACAAATCCTATATATGAAATAAGTAGGGGACCCATTTAGAGACAGTGAATAGAAATATCAAGCTTGTTTGGTTGGTATTCCAAGCAAGATTAATATTCCTTCTACTAGGAGTGATCACAATTTATTGAAATGCCCTTATTTCTGGCACACCTTCCCCTTACAGAACACTTTAACGCCATGCAGCAGCGTTGGAGTTCATAATTCTCCCAGAGAGACAAGGGATGGTTCGTTTTCTATAGTGTGCATTTTATTCAAAAATAGGAAAGCAAGACATTGGGAAAGGAAGCATTTTGCACAAGGACAAAAGCCCGCCAGAAGTCCCGTTGGCCTCAACTTTTCTCCCTTAGCAGAATTTCTCCTAAGGGCCACGATCGGAGTCCTGTTGAAACTAACCATACTGAAAATGTCTTCTGACTTTTGTGCTTCTTGACCTTGTGAAGCAAAGGATCTGTGAGCATCAGCTGAACGTTGGGAGCCAGTCTGGCCAAGCTGGGAGCAGAGAGATTTTCTTTCCAAATATTTGCGTTTCCTCTACTAATGAAAGCTCCCACAGTTACTCTGACAGCCACTTAGCAGGGCTGGATTTAATAGAATCCAAGAAATGCCAACAGAGATCAGTTTCTGTTCATCTCTAATTTGCTGCAGTGAGAAAAAGGAAGGTATCTTCTCTTTTCTCAGGCAGTGCATTACGGCTTCAGGATGGTATTATCACTTCCACGGCTCTCACGTCATCACAAACATACACAATATCAAACGAACACTCACCACAAACCCACACCAGGAAGCAGAGGTAGCGAGCAATTAGCAATGAGATTACATTTGCCCTTTGGCTCCCGATCTTCAGCTGGTCCAGAATTTCCGGCAAGTTTGCTATACCTAAGAGGAAACATTCAGCTTCCAAATAAAGTTGACTTTCACCTTATCTGAACTGAGTTGGAGCTCAGGTCTGCCCCAAGATAGGCAGTCAGTCAAAAAGTAATATTCTCTTCAGACTAATTTCCCTAACGCATAGGGTGGGCCCCCACTTCTGGTACCTTCCCAGAATTTCTCCGTTGAAAATGCATGCAAGGTGGCTTCGTCCTCTACTTCTCTGTTGATCTCGGGAAATTAATTAAGTTGGCTGGGGGAGAGCCGAGTGAGACTGTCCTTCTCCTGAGCATTTTAATCAGCCCCCACTGCCTCTGAGTGAAGAAGGGCAGCCTCTTCGATATTCAGGGGACTCACCACCCTTGCCGAGCCCTCCCAGCCCAAGCAGGGCCGCGGAGAAACTCACCTGCCATTCTTGGTCACGATCATTTCGTTAGTGACTTCCTTGAATCTCTGCCAGAGAGGGGCATCCTCCAGGATGATCTGAAGTTGCTTCTCCGTAGGGTCGCCTTTCTCCCTCCCTGCCTGCAGCTCACTTTCTACCACGTTGAGCAGGCGAGAAACAGTACCATCGCTGCCCTTCTGGGTGCCCAGCTCGCTCATGGCCATAGGCCCCTCTCAAACTTGGTTGAGAAGCGTCACCTATCTCGCCTGCTACCACCTCCTTCCTCCTCTCACTTGCCTGCTTCGCAAACCCAGCTGGGCAGTGCCTGGAGAGCTGGAGAGAAGATGCCCTGGCTCTTGCCTAAGCTCCTAGCATGACACCCCTTAAAGTCTCCAAATTATACCACCAACCTGTTAAGCTTCAGTGGGGTGGGGGAGGGAGGGGAGAGGTAGGAAGAAAAAGCCCTCTCTTAATTACTTATTGGATCAGGTGGGAGAGAGCCTGGCTTTCCCATTGGCTGCTGTGCATAGAATAGACGTTTAAGAAGAGTACTCCATCCAAATTATCAGGCTTTTATCTTGTTGTACCTGAAGAGGTCTAATCACTGTTTTGAGGACCATTTTCCCATTAATTAAAATTGTTCCAGGCCCAGACTGCAACAATCAGGCAAATCATGTTTGTGTATAAATCGTGGCATGTGGCACCTATAGGAAAAGAAGTCCTGGGGAGGACTGGAACTTGATGCCAAAGCAGGCTTTTCAGACACAGTCGAGAACCCAAATCCCGCAGCTATCTACTAGCCCCAGATAGAATAGCATACATGGAAGGCCAAAGGCACTGTGCCAGGAATATGACAGTTGTACCAGAGAGTGAAGGAAGATGCTCTGTGCACCACCCACTCAAGGGTCAAGGTCCAGAGGAAAGGAAAGAGCTAAGGTCTCCTTTCTCCCCGGGCACCCCCTCCTGCTCCTCTCCCTCCTGAGGGATCCTATGCACACACACACCCTGCTCATTCCAAGGGCCCTCAGCGCCTCCAGCAAACAGAAGGGCTCTGAACCTTGTCCTGCCTCCCTTAAAACTCAAAGCCCCAATTTGTTTTTGTCCAGCCCTTGCCAGAGGGACAAAAAAACTCATTTAGCACCGTATTACTCTCTCTCTATGGAGGCACTCTGCCCTCAGTGACTGAAAATAAGCTGTTGACATTACGATGCAGAGCAACTTTGATCCAGAAGGATCCAGAAGGGCTCCCTGGCTTTTCTATTAGACAGTCCATGACCTATCTGGCATTCCGGGGTGAATGCCCACATGCCCTGGTAATATACTACCAGTGGAAAATGCTTCTCTTACCCATGACACACAGTACAAATTGGGGAGGTGAGGGAAAGGACAGAGGTAGCTAGCTCTACCTTCCCAACCCGGAGTAGATCCTGGGGGTTATGAGTTTTTCTCTCAATACAACTAAAAGAGGATCAAAACGAAAGGAAAAATAAAAGCAAAAATTATAAGATAAAGTCAGGGTAAAGATAACACTTAAAATGCACTCAGGGCAGAGGCGCCTGGGTGGCTCAGTGGGTTAAGCTTCCGGCTCTTGGTTTTGGCTCAGGTCGTGATCTCAGCTTCGTAGGATCGAGCCCCGTGTTGATGTTGGGCTCCATGCTCAGCGGGGAGCCTGCTTGAGATTCTCCCTCTGCCCCTCCCCCCACCCCCCACCCCCACTCACGCTCTCTCTAAAAAAATAAATAAATAAATCTTTAAAAAAAAAAAACTAAATATACTCTTACTGTATGATCCAGCAATCACTTTCCTTGGTGTTTATCCAAAGTTGTTGAAAATTTATGTCCATACAAAACCTGCACACAGAGGTTTTTAGCAGCTTTATTCATAATTGCCAAAAGTTGGAAGCCACCAAGATGTTTTTTAATAGGCGAATGGATAAACAGTGGTACATCCAGACAATGGAATATTATTCAACACTAAAAAGAAATGAGTTATCAAATATGAAAAGACATGGAAAAACCTTATATTCATACTATTAAGTGAAAGAAGCCCATTTGAAAAGGCTACATACTAGAGCCTGTGACATTTTAGAAAAGGCAAAACTATGGAGACGGTGAAAAGACTGGTAGTGGACAGGGGTTGGGGAGAAAGAGGGATGAATAGGTAGAACAGAGAGGATTTTTAAGGTAGAGAAAGCACTCCGTAAGATACCATAACGATGGATACATGTCATTATACGTTTGTCCAAAACCACAGAATGTATAACACCAAGAAAGAACCCTAATGAAAACCCTGGGGGGAGCCTGGGGGAGCTCAGTCGGTTAAGCATCTGCCTTCAGCTCAGGTCATGATCTCAGGGTCTTGGGATCGAGGCTCAGGTCAGTATCTCAGGGTCTTGAGATCGAGCCCCTAGTCAGACTCCCTGCTCAGTGGGGAGCCTGCTTCTCCCTCTCCCTCTGCCACTCCCCCTGCTTGTGCTCTCTGTCAAATAAAATCTTTTTTAAAATTTTTTAAAAATTAATAAAAATAAATAAACTTTGCTTTGAAAAAAAGAAAGCAAGCAAGCAAGCCCTGGACTTAGGGTAATGATAATGTGTCATGTAGTTCATCAATTATAACAAATTTACCATTCTGGTGCAGGATGTTGACAGCAGAGCAGGGGGCAGAAGGTATATGGGAAATCTGTATACCTTCAGCTCAACATTGCTCTAAAATTAAAACTGCTCTAAAAACTAAAATCTATTAAGCGCAGGGAGTGGGAGGGCACTCTGCATATGTGACTAAATTAAGGATCTGGAGATGGGGAGATTATCCAGAATTATCAGGGAGAGCCCAATGTAATCACAGAGGTCTTTATATGAAGGAGCAAAAGGATCAGAGTCAAACAGAGGTGTAAGGAAGGAGAGCAGCTGTCAGAGAAGAGAGAAGATGCTACACTGCTGGCTTTGAAAATGGAGGAAGGAGTCACAAGCCGAGGAATGTAAGAAGCCCCCAAAAGATGGAAAGACAAGGAAATGGATTCTCCCCTAGAGCTTCTGGAAGGAACATCTGCCAACACCTGGATTTTAGCCCAATGAAACTGATTTAAGACTTTGGACCTCCAGAACTAGAAGATAAATTTGCAATATGAAGACACTAAGTCTGTGGTACTTTGTTTCAGCAACAATAAGAAACTAATACAAAGACCACAACACATCCATCCAAGTGGAGATTTCAAGAAGGCATGGCTTAGAACCATGGCGTAAGTGTGGCTCTGAGCTTTCTCTTTCAAAGAGGGGGGATCAAATCTGGCATAATTACACTGTGTTCCTAAAATAAAAACATGCCATTTGCCTGGGAGAAATTTTTCCCATGAATCTTTATGAAGAAAACACTGAGTGATACAGTGAACAGTGTTTCCCCAAATAGTCCATAATATCACCAAAATGAGAATCCCTGCCTTCAAAGAATTTAACAATCTAAGAGGGAGAAAAAGGCATCGGCCCAGAGAACTCTAATACAGAGTGTGCAAAGTGCAAAGTTTTGGAAGTACCAATAAGGGAGAAAAGTAGGAAATAATAGTGTTTGTTTCTTGTCAGTTACATCCCAAATCATGAGCTCCTGAAAACTAGGTTAGCAGGTTAGCTCATGAGTCTCCTCAACCTGGGGGCCCAGGAGAGTACAGCTCTTAGAGAATAGCACATGCAATGGCCAGCCCCAAGAGAGGGTCCCCTTACAATAAAAAATGGTGTACACTCTCTTGGCTTTCAGTCTGGCCTCTCTAGACAGCTACTCCACCTTCTAGTCTGTCTCCTCTGAGATCTGTATTATATATATTTTTTTTTTATTTATGAGATCTTTATAAAAATATTCTATTTTCTTTTTTTATTGTATTATATTAGATATTTTAGATGGAACCACATGAAAGTGCTGATACTCAACCTCTGTTTTACCTGAAAAAAAAAAAAAACAGCAATTTCATATGGCTCAACCTAATTCTTGGATTTGAAACTAATATAAAATGCCTTGACTGATACATCTATATAATAATACCATTTTACTTGGATAATTGTTTTTTGGTTACTAAGTTATCTTATCATAGACTTTGAGAAACATAAGAAAATAAAAACTACACATAATCTTGACACCCAGAGATGACTTCTCTTAACAAGTCTGGCATAGATATTTTTTTACCCACAAATACACACATACTTTCTGCTTTAAAAAACAGGATTTAAAAACAGCATGGCAGCTTGAACATATGCTTTTATATCTGCTTCCCACCAAGCCCCTCTAAAATGGCACTAAGGAAATATAAAATGTGAACCCACAAAGTTGAAGCATACCGAAGAGGAAATGGGGGCAGATAAGAGATGTCAACCAATGCTGGAAACTGACAAAACACATGGCTGAGTGGTGACTTTTGGAGCAGATCTGAGAACGTTGAAATCTAAGCTTTGCAGGCAGAAGCCAGTAAGAAGCAAGCCAATGTGTGCCACAGAACTCTGAAATATCTCAGGCATTGGATACATCACATACCTCTGAAATGGAGGGGGTGGGTGCTTCTGGCTAGGACCAAATGGGAAGAGTTCTTGAAATTTTATTGAAGAAACAGTTACCTTTTGAGATCCCCACCCTTCGGCCAGGCCCCCATTTCAGCAAAAAACAAGAGACTGACTTTCAGAAGAGAGAGGGTTTGAGAGGATTTGTACTCAGAGACAGCAGTCACTGTTGGGGGGCAGGGGTGAGGACCATATTGAAAACAGAGGATTAAGACACAGTCCTTAGGTAACAGATTTGATGAGTCCTCAGTGAAATGACCCATCCCCAATTACCACTGATGCCAATCAAATGGGGAAAGCCAACATTTGTAAAGCCCTACCCAGGCACACAGGCATTCCGTCAGCATTTATGTACCTCACCCTTAAATATAACCACACATATCATCAGATATGAGACATGCCAGTCAGACCAAAGGAAAAGAATAAGTTAAAAAAGGAATTCTGAGAAAACAGAGTCCATTCTGTAACCTCACCTAAGACTTGGAGTCCTTTTCCAACCTCATTCAGGTTGTTGGCAGAATTCTGTTCCTTCTGGTTGAAGGACTGAGGCCTGCAGCTCCTAGGAGCCACCCTCTCCGTTACCATTTCAGAACTTGGCTGTTTGCTTTTTTCCTCCAGGCCAGCAGAACATCTGCTGCTGCTTCATTTTGCTTTTAAGAGCTGGTATGATTAGGTCAGACCCACCCAAGATGATCTCCCTTATATTAAGCCACAGTCAACTAATTAGGAATCTTAATTACATCTGCAAAGTTCTTTTTGCCATATAAGGTAACATAATCACAGGAGAGATATCTCATCATCTTCAGAGGTCCTGCAAAGACTCAAAGGGAGGGGATTATATGGGGCATGTCCACCAGGGACAGAAATCTTGGCAGCCATCTTCAAATTCTGCCTACCAGAGTACATTAAAAATAAACAAGTGGAAAACCTGAAGCAACTACAAACTACAAGGGAAAAAACAAGTTGCCCAAAAAAATGTAATCACAGTATACTGTGGCTTAACTGGAAACACAATTGTAAAAACATAAATATTAAATGTTGATTTCAACAAAAGTCATGATATAAGATGATGAGAGAAGGAGAAATTTATATTGTAAGGAAAAGGGGGTGCTAAATTCTCATCTCCTATAGTGGGAAGATAGTAAATAATGTCTAAAATTGAAAAAGCAAGAAACAGCAGTATAGACATAATGTTTAGAAATCTCGAGAAAACTGACAGAAGTAACAGCAAAAAGAGAGGAAAGTGATCGCCTCTAGAAAGAGAAACAGATGAATGCTGTTTTTTTCTTATAATAAGTTTTTAACCTTATGAGTAAATAAAACACTAATAAAATTTATTTTATAATCCAATTTTTTTTTTAAATCTTATTTATTTGACACAGAGAGACACAGCAAGAGAGGGACACAAGCAGGGGGAGTGGGAGAGGGAGAAGCAGGCTTCCCACAGAGTAGGGAGCCCGATGCGGGGCTCGATCCCAGGACCCTGGGATCATGACCTGAGCTGAAAGCAGACACTTAACGAATGAGCCACCCAGGCACCCCTATAAGCCAATTTTTAAAATATTACAGTTTATAAGAATATTTTCCAATGTTATCAAATAATAGCCTACATTATTATTTTAATGTTTATAAATCATTCCATCTTAGTATATGTGCTGCCGAAGCGAGCACTATAAATCATTCCATCTTATAAATGTTTTATTTAACCTATCTTCTATTCTTAAATATTTACTGGGTCTCTTCTCTGGGTTTTTTTTTTATAATTTTAAAAAATTTGACAAAAATTCTAGACAATAAATATTTGGAAACATCCATAATTATTTTCTTACAGTGTATTTTCAGAAATAATGCTAGTTGATGAGAACAAAACATGCTAAGCACTTCATATGCATTATCTCATTTAATCCTTATCACAATCCCATAAGGTCAGTGCTATGATTATAACCAATCCATTTTTAGGTGAGAAAAAAACATTGAAACTCAGAGTGGTTTTAATAATTTGCCCACACGCATCTAGCCAACAAATAGTAAGGCCAGTATTTGAGCCCAAGGAGTAGTTTATTCTCTTAACCATTATGTTATACCAAGTACTTACTAAGTAAGTAAACACTGCTTATATACATGATCTCATATAATATTCATAACCTGGTAAAGAATCACTGCCACCACAACCACCCTTTCATTTTTAAATACAGGGAGGGCACTCAGGCTCTAAGGAATTAGATATCCTGCTCATGTCACATACCAAGTAAATTGTAAAGCCATTTCAGTCTGGGTTATTCTCATTCCAAAGGCTATTATTATTATTTTATGTACTAGCAAGGGATCAATCATTGTATATATTTAAGAAAAAAAAGGCTCAGAACCCCTCATGGAGCGCTTGTCTTGCTCAGAGATAATATGCTACTCCGGCTTTCCATTACAGCGGGTTGCTGCTTTCTGAATTACTCTCTAAGAGCCTCTGTTTTGCATCCCTCACATATTTTATAAGTAGGTGTTCTGGTCAAGCTTCTTAGAAAATAAGTCACTCGGGGCGCCTGGGTGTCTCAGTCTGTTGAGCATCTGCCTTCGGCTCAGGTCATGATCCCAGGGTCCTGGGACCTAGCCCCGGCATCAGGTCCCTGCTCAGCGGGGAGTCTGCCTCTCCCCCTACTCTTAATGCTCTCCCCCGACTAGTGCTCTTTCTCACTCTCTCTCAAATAAATAAAATCTTAAAAAAAAAAAAAGAAAGGAAGAAAACAAGTTACTCATCTGTTCTCTCTTCATGTGTCTTTGCAGCACAATGCTTTCCTAAAATGCAGAGTTCAATCTTAGATAATACATGATTTAATGTCATATCTTCATCATTTAAAAATAGAACTTCATACCTGCATCTTAGAGCTAAATCACTAAACTGTTTTGCCTCCAGTATCATATGCCATATTACTTTAACCTAAAACCTAGCAGCTAGCTAGAAGGCCCTCTATAATTACTGTTTATTGTTTAATATATCAAGATGCAATGAGGTAGAAACTGCTATTTAAGAAAAATCACTGTTTTTGTTTAATTATATGCTTTTAGAGGCATTATAATATTTTTTTAAAGATTTTATTTATTTATTTGACAGAGAGAGAGAGACAGCGAGAGAGGGAACACAAGCAGGGGGAGTGGGAGAGCGAGAAGCAGGCTTCCCGCTGAGCAGGGAGACCGATGCGGGACTCAATCCCAGGACCCTGGGATCATGACCTGAGCAGAAGGCAGACGCTTAACAACTGAGCCACCCAGGCGCCCCGGCATTATAATATTTATTGAGACATTTTTAAGAGACTACTAATATTTCATAAGCATTTTTTCAAGAATATTTTTGTTTTTAAAACACATTGCTAAAAAATAAAATAAAACATATTGCTATCTTTGAGATAACCTAAAGGTATTTTGATGAAAAACATTGAAAGATAATATTCCATTAAGAAAGCTAAAAATAGTTTTAAAGGAAAATAATGAATAATAAAACTAGTAGATTTTAAGTCATATATTACATGGTTCTTCCTAGATTGGGGAATGCTGCACTTTCAACAAAGTGTCAAAAAACAAAAAACAAAAAAACACACACACACAACCAAAAAAACTCAACACAACTAAAAATATATATACTAATCCTAATCTGTGAAGAAGCTATGCCCTGGTGATTTAATATCAGAATGGAGATGAGGGGGCGCCTGGGTAGCTCAGTCAGTGAAGCGTCTGCCTTCAACTCAGGTCATGATCCCGGGGTCCTGGGATCGAGCGCCGCGTCTGCCCCTCCCCCCCAACCCATGCTCTCTCTATAAAATAAAATAAAATAACATGAAATGAAATGAAAT
The DNA here is from genome assembly GCF_964656455.1 of Halichoerus grypus. NCBI lineage: Eukaryota > Metazoa > Chordata > Mammalia > Carnivora > Phocidae > Halichoerus > Halichoerus grypus. The sequence goes on along the minus strand of NC_135718.1, from coordinate 98,480,759 downwards.
AAAATAAAATAAAATAGAATGGAGATGAGGAACTGAGATGTCACACAAAACCCTAAGCACCTAAAATCCTGGCCCCTTGCTAGCTGCAGAGACAAGCAACACTCTGGGGTGCTCAGCCACACACCATGTCTCGTCCACAATCCACCAGTGTAATTGCTGCTCCAGGTTCTCACCAACGCTTCCCAAAAGGCATGAGTGGTGTACAGGGCCTGCCCCACATTCCTCATGAAGAAACAGATACACAACTACACAACCCATGTGCCAAAATCCTCTTTACAGAGCATTTGAAGTGTAACGAGGAAACTTGCTGTGTAAGTAATTCTATTGTGAATTCTATAAGAGAGCAAAGACCTTCTTCTGTAAAAATCCACCTGCCTAAGAATTTTGTGTGGATCTGGATTTTCACTTATGGGCCTACTTCGAAGAGGGCTTGGTGCTCACTCTGTGCTAGGCACCACGTCTGACCACAAGGAGCTTGGGGTTGGAGGAGACTGATGAGTTACCTGCAATGCAAGTTTGGCAGGGAGTTCTCCCAAGGAGGAGGAACAGGAAAGGGAGAGCCAAGGACTCCTTCACAGAGCAAGGGACACTTAAGCTGAGTTTTGAAAGAATAGTGGTTTGCCTTGGGCACAGAAGGAACTATATTCCAGGAAGAGAGAATACGCGATAAAAAGGTCAGAGGACTACAAACACTGAGCATTTAAATAACATCAAGGAGGTCAGCCCATGGAATACTGGACCACATGACAGTGGGCTTTGGATGTTCGGTGTTGGCACAAGTAAATGATTTTAGGTGGCACATGGACTCACGCTGGTTATTATAATAGAGAAATGTAACCAGCATGGGAAACCCATGCCTCTAAGGATAATATTTCTTAGGCCAAGTAAAAAGTAAAACTAGGGCGCCTGGGTGGCTGTTGGTTAAGCGACTGCCTTCGGCTCAGGTCATGATCCTGGAGTCCCTGGATCGAGTCCCGCATCGGGCTCCCTGCTCGGCAGGGAGTCTGCTTCTCCCTCTGACCCTCCCCCCTCTCATGTGCTTGCTCTCTCATTCTCTCTCTCTCAAATAAATAAAAAAAAAAAAAAAAAAAAAAAGTAAAACTAGAAAAGAGATGTAGTTTAAATTAAAATGTTAATAAGGCAATAGTGAAGGTAAAACTCGAACCTCACAAAGGCGGTGAGCTGACCAGTGCTTAGCAAAAGCTGCCGTGCGTGATGAGGAGTTGCAGGGTGATCTGAGGCGAGTAGACACACTGAGAATAGTATTTTAGGGTCAGTGCTTCAGGTGGTGTAGGAGCTCGGTGGGAAAGCAGGCAGGCAGGGGAGCCCTGGTGGGGGTGAGGGAGAGCAAGGAGGGCCAACGGGGAAGGAGGACTCTGCAGGGGTGAATGCTCTTGAGAAGGCAGGGTCCACGGAAGCTGTTGCCCCTGGTATGGTGGTCAAAAGAGAAGGCATGTGTGGTCACACTCAAGTGTCCGGCTGGACAGCCAGGTGGGGGACAGGACGGTTCCCCAGGACAGAACACGGAGAAGAGCTGGGAGGAACAGGTTCCATGTTCCCCACGGGCAGGGCCATTCACTTCCAGGAAGAGTCAGCACAGCCTGGCTGTGAACACACCCTTGGACACCACCTCAATGTTCAGAACTGGGAGCTGGGCCAAGCAGATGCCCGGTTCCGTGACCTCTGGTCTTGAACGCTGCTGAAGGGATTAAGAGGGCAAAATGTTCCTCTCCCGCCTGATGATTCAATAAAGTTCTATCTCTCGGGCCCAGCAGCTGCTGGGGGGGGGGGAGCATTAATTAGGGTGTGCAGTCTAGCTGACACCTGATAGCACTGCTCTGTCCTCTGGCACACAGCGGCCCGTGTCTTGGACTTAAAGGGCAGGCATTGAAAGCCAGGCAACCTGAGCTCATGGGCTAGAGCGCCCCTGAACACTGCCCGGATCGCCGAGCACAGCCACAGAACCCACGTCTGCACACTGGGGGCCCGCAGCCCGTGGAAACCTAACACCTCTCTCCACCCACTTCCAGTGACACCGGGAAATTAACACTCGCCCAGGTACTGGTCAGAATTAAACTGAACCAAAAGACAGCTGCTCCTACCTTTCTTTTTTAATCACCAACATGCAGCCCTGGGGATTACTAGCTTTGGGGGGACTTAGGGAGGATTACTCTTTCATTAGTGTCTGGGGTCAGTTCCAATACAATGTCATCAGAGCCTTTTAAGATGCCCTCCGAGGCCAACAGCCCAGCCCTTTCCATGTCTAAAAGGTTAGATTTTACAAAGCCACGGGCAACCTACTATTCGTCAGACCCCCGAATAGCTGCAATTTTTCATCAGAAAGATCACTCACAAATGAATTCTGCTCGGAGTTTCTAGGTATTTATGCAAATGTCATTCTAAATCCCCAATTCAGTCCCTGACAGTGATAAGAAGGCACAGCACAGGGACGGGAATACGACCGTCTCCACGTGGACAAAGTTGAAAGATCGGTGCCTTCCCTATATAGCTACCCACCATACATCCACCACCCCCTGCAGCTAAACTGGGGACTCGGACACATGGACAGCGCGTGGGAAGGCTCAGCACGTCAGAGACCAGGGAAGTAGGAAGACACACGTGTAGCCAACGGTGTCAAAAGACATCTTAAACACTGTGTGTGTGGCGGGTAAGCAAAATGTGTCCACAGACTCAGTCTACCTGCCTGCTTGTGACCTCATTTCCCTATTTATACTTTCATTTATTCAGAATATATTTCTCAAGTGCCTATTCTCCTTCAGGCGCCGTGCAAAGGGCCGGGGGTAGAGCAGTTGGCAAGAACGGACACAGCCCACGCCCTCATGGAACAGAGTCTGCTAAGGGCAGGGGCACAAGTCAGGGAGGTGAGGGTCGGTCTCCCAGAGGAAGCGAGGCTCACGCTGAAATCTGAAGGGCAAGTAGGAGAAATACAGGCAAAAAGGAGAAATACAGGAAGATGAAACCGCATACACCAGGCCCACACGGCCAGAGAGCATGACGGGGAAGTGACTAATGAAGGAAGGTGGGCAGGGAGGTAGGGGCCAGACCAGGCGAGACGGTTCAGTCTTGTGGGTCAGGGTGTGAGACATTGCCTCATCCTAAAAGTAATCCATCTCGAGAAGACCATTCTGGTTACAATGAAGGGAATGTACTGGAGGAGTGGACAAATTAGGGGCGTTTTGTATCTCCAACAAGTGACAGTGGGGACTTGGACCACCCCCCACCCCCGCACTATCTCTCAGAATCACAAGGTCACGTCGCCCCCCCCCCCCCCACTGTACAGCAGTAACTCGAATCTAAAATGGCCTCTGTTGGTTCTCGAGGAACAGCTCCAGTTCTTGGATCAAGAATCTGGGGCACCAGCCTGTGTTTGCTTTCTTGTAGGACACGCATCCTCTCCATACGCGGTGTCCTCTTATAGACTGTCAGCCAGCTGCGGTTTTCTGTCATGAAGACCACAAACCTTTCTCTTCTGGCCCTTTCTCTTCACAAAACCTTTCTCTTCACAAACCCTGGGAATTGGTGAACAATTTCCAGCTCTATCACAGATTTCTCGACGTGGGCCATCATAATTATTCCCAGGGTTTTGGTTCAAAAATGCCGCAGGAGGATTTTCTACTCTGTTGACAATACCCTCCCACCATATCCACATGAACGTCCAAAGACCTTCATGGCAAGTTGGAGCCCATACACACACACACACACACACACACAGTTTGAGCTGTTTTTCACTGTGCGCTTAGTCAATCACCACTTTTCTGCCCAGTTCTAAGAATTGCTTGGATATTCCTGCACTTTTATATCAGCTGCAGAATTTTTATTTTCAGGTGAACTTTGTACTATCTATAAATTTCTCAATTTCACCTTGTACTTCCTCTTGAGGAATGTTTATGAAAACATTAAAATAGAAGCAATTTCAATTTTGATCCTCAGTGGACCTCACTACCTGACATATTCCCTTCTTTCTTATTTTAATCCCCTCAACCTCATGATAATTTAATAATCACTACAGTCTCGTCTGTTCCGGCCCCTACCTCCCTGCCCACCTTCCTTTGTTAGTCTCTTCCCTCCTCGTTCTCTGGCCGTGTGGGCCTTGCATATATGGTTTCATCTTTCTGTATTTCTCCTTTTTGCCAAGTTCCTTCCTACCTCCCCTTCAGATTTCAGCATAAGCCTTGCTTCCTCTGGGAGACCTACCCTCACCTCCCTGACTTGTGCCCCTGGTCCAAAATCATTTCTATATACAAACTTGTTAGTGATTTTTTTTTCTTTAGACATTGTCCATTGGTTGATTGTCTTATCTACCTCAAATCAAGTTCTTTGACTTTCTAAATAGAAGCTAACATTTCCTCCTTCGTGAGTTACATTAAGGATAAACATGACTCCAGAAAACAGAAGCATGAGTTCTATCCAACAGTTCAGAAGAAAGTAAGTTGAAAGTAGATTTTTGGGAGTGGGGGGATGGGCAAAATAGGTGAAGGAGATTAAGAGGTACAAACTTCTAGTTATAAGACAAGTAAGTCATAGGGATGAAAAGTACAGCATAGGGAATATAGTCAAGATGTTATAATAACTTTGTATGGTGACAAATGGTAACTGTATTTACCATGTAAGCATTTCCTAATGTATATAATTGTCAAATCACTCTATTGTACACCTGAAACTAATGTGTCAGCTATACTTCAATTGAAATGAATGAATGAATGAATGAATAAATTTAAATTTAAAAAGTTTAAAAAAAGAGACTTTGGGGGGTGGGCCTGGATGGTTAAGCCTCTGACTCTTGATCTCAGCTAAGGTCGTGATCTCGGCTAAGGTTGTGATCTCAGGGTCGTGAGATCAAGCCCCTCATCAGGTTCCACTCAGCAGGGAATCTGCTTCTCTCTCTCTCTCTCTCTCTCTCTCTCTCCCCCCCCCCATGCCCCTCCTCTTGCTTGTGTTCTCTAATAAATGAATCTTTATTTCTTTACTAAATAAAGGGGGGAGGGGGAGGGAGAGAGGGAGAGAGAAACTCTAAGCAGACTTCATGCTGAATATGGAGCCCAACACAGGGCTTGATCTCACAACCCTGAGATCAGGACATGAGCCAAAACCAAGAGTCTGATGGTTAACGGACTGCGCCACCCAGGTGCCCCAAAAAAGAGGCTTTTAATACCCACTATGTATATATATCTAAATCTAATGAGAAATGTCTTTTATAATAAAAAACATATACATATATATGAGGAACCAAATGAACAGATTTTTTTAATGTACAACTGAAGCATTTTACCTAAATTAAATGTAATCTTCTAAAACTAAATGCTGAAGCACAAAAATTCTAAGGCAGCCCAACAAACTACTCTGGTTATGAGGAAAGTAGGAAGAATGAAATCAAATTTCACCCTGCCTACACAGACATATTCACAATACTTAACTATTCTTTTGTTTTGTTTTGCATCTGCTTTGATAGAACTTGAAAGAAGATGGCAAATAAAGGAAAATGTGAGAGCTGAGCAAAAAAAAATACAAAAAAAAAAAAAAAAAGCCAGGAAGGGAACTAAAATAGTCATTACCCTTATCAGTCAATTAGTCAAAAGCTTAAGAATTATAAAAAAGCATAAAAAGGCCATTTGAGGCTATGATAGAATCTCAAAAGTTAATAGGAGGGTATTTTTGTTTCCACTAATGGCAAACTAAATAATCCGGAACAAGTCCTCATGCTGAGGACAAATAGGTAATCTGAACAAAATAGAATCATCTCCTTGAAGTCATCAGAGAACCAACAAGATGGCAAAGAATTACAAGGTCAGGGTACAGAGGAAGTTAGAGGCTAGGGAAGTGATCTGGGTGTTTGCAGTGCTTTTTTTGGGAAGATTTTTGCTGATTTCAAAAGAGGCGGCTAACAATCTGACGAGCACTTTGAAGGCCTCCAGAGTCGGGGGACCAGGTAGACTAGGGTGCAAAGAGGTCGAACAACTGATACATCCTCCTTATCTTTGGATTTGGCCTTGAAGAGCTGTGCCCCGGGTGAATAAACCAGGCGTAACTTAGCTACTAATCGCCTTGAATTTACCCTGAGGGCTGGTACCCCCCAGCCAGTTGGCAGAGCAAGTGTAAATTGTCTCTGAAGATCCCAGGCTTCGAATGATTTCAACTAAGCATTCTGCAAATGCAACACCAATGCCTATAATAAAAAGAGGCAAACAAGGAAAAAAGACAATATGAAGGAACACCAGAAAAACCAAAGGACACTACAAACAGAACTACAAGGGCTTCAGATAATGGATTTGACAGATACATGCTGACCATTATCAGGGAGGTAAAAGTGTAGGGATTTTTCCACAGGAAACTGAAAACTATTAAAAGAACTAAATGGAAATTCTAGAACTAAATGGAAATTCTAGAACTAAAAATACAACTGAAAATAAGAACTCAATGTGGATAGGTTCAACAATCTATTAGACACAGCTGAAGACCACCTAAACTAGAAGAGGCCAGGATATCTAGAATGAAGTCTGAAGAAACAAGAGAACTAAAGCACACAGAGGAGAGGGAGAGAGAGATCATATTAGAGTCCCAGAAGGAGAAGAAAAACAATGAAGCACTAGTTGAAGAGATAAAGGCTAAGACCTTCCCAAAACGAATGAAAGACATGGAGCTAAAGGTTCGTGAAGCCCATCTTAAGAAGATGCTGAAAAGAAACTGGCACCCAAGTACATCACAGTAAAATACTGAAAACTAAGTACAAAGATGGCAAACGGCAGACTTTCTTCAAAGACACACCGATTATCATAAAGCGGACTTCCTAACAGAAACAATGGAAGTAAAAGGACAACAGACTGCTGAGGAGGATTCTGGAAAGATGGCACACTGGGAAGAACCCGAAATCTGTCTTCCCACCTAGGTAACAACTGCACTGGCGGAATCTGAGAGAACTACGTTGGAACTCCGGAATCTGTTGAAGGCTTGCAACTTCCAAGGGAAGGCTTGGACAGTAAACTGCAGTGTATTTCAGCGAATTTCAGCTCTTAGCACAGGAAGAGCCACCCGTCCCCAACCCCTGGGCACCTGACAGGCAGCTGTGCACAGGTTCCTGGGGCAGAGACACTCAGCTTGCGAAAGCGAGGGTAAAAAGGACCCTGACCTCTAAATGTCGGAGATCTGTGCTCTGGTGGCTGACTGCTGCTCTTTATCACAGAGGTGCACAAAAGAGGCAAGGAGCCATTGTTGTTGCACACTCCCTCCGCTTATTGCAAGCTCCACCCCCTGCAGCTGAAGTCACTTCCAGGAGATTTAAAGGGCCAGTACCCTCTCCCCACCCACCTTCATTCTTTTCTTTTCCCCTTTGGGAACCATACGTTCAAGACTAAGATATTCAAAAACGAGACATATACTGGGAAAAATAGGAAGTGCACGTCCAAGAAAAGGCTCAGAAACGACTACACCTCAGGCTTATCCTTGGCACAGAGACAGCCTACAACAATCAAAAAAACAGTAACAAGGGGTGCCTGGGTGGCTCAGTGTCTGTTGAGCATCCAGCTCTTGATCTTGGCTCAGGTCTTGATCTCAGGGTCATGGATTTGAGCCCCTTTGGGCTCTATGCTGGGCATGGAGCCTGCATAAAAACAAACAAACAAACAAACAACAAAACAGCAAATCCTGGAGAAGAGAGAAAACCTGATTCCCAGAGTTACCACATTACTATATTCAAATGTCCACTATTCGACAAAAAAAAAAAAGTCACAAGGCATACAAGGACAGGAAATGGCCCTTTGAATGGCCCATTCAAAGGAAAGAAAGAATTCAACAGCATCTGTCCCTGAAAAAGATTTAATGACAGATAGATTAGCAGAGACTTTAAAACAACAGTCCTAAAGAGGCTTAAAGAACCAAAAGAAGATGTGGGGAAAGTCAAGAAAATGATGTGGGATCAAAATGGAAATAGCAATAAGGAGATAGAAAGCCTAAAAAAAAGAAGAAATTCTGGCACTGAAAAGTATAATAACTGAAATGAAAAATTCACTAGAGAGATTCAAAGGCAAGATTTGAGCAGGCAGAAGGAAGAATTTATTAAACTTGAAGGTAGAACAATGGAAATTATCAAGACTGAGAAACAGAAAAGACCAAAGAAAAGTGAACAGAGCCTAAGGGACCACTGGGATACTGTGAAGTGGACCAACATATGCACTGTGGGTGTCCCTGAAGAAGAGAGAAAGGGACAGAGAGAATATCTGAAGATATGACTGAAAACTTCCCAAATTTGATGAGAAGATATGAATATAAACATCCAAGAAGCTCAACAAACTCCAAGTAAAATGAACTCTGAGACCCACACCAAGGCACATTATAGTCAAACTTTTGAAAGACAAAGACAAAGAAGTGAATCTTGAAAGCAGCAAGAGAAAAGTGAATCATCACATACAAGGGAACCTCAGTAAAATTATCTGCAGATTTCTCATCAGAAATTTTGGAGGCTGGAAGACAGGAAGCCAATATATTCAAAGTGCTAAAAGAAAACAGAAACTGTCAACTAAGAATTCTATATCCAACAAAACTGCCCTTCAAAAGTGAGAGCTGCCCTTCAAAAGTGAGAGAGAACTCAAGACAATCACAGAGAAACAAAAGCTAAGGGAGTTCATGACTACTAGACCTGCCCTGCAAGAATGCCCAGTAGCTCTGCAAGGTGAAATGAAAGCACACTAGCCAATACCTCAAAACCATATGGAGAAGTAAGATCTCAATAAATGAAAACACATAAGCAATTATGAAAGCTAATTTTGTTCTAAGAATGGTTTGTAATGGTATTCTTGTTTTCTACATGATTTTAGAGACAATATACTTTAATACATTTAAAGCAAAAAAAGGATTACTGTAAAAGCTAGTATTATTGCAACCTTGGTTTGTAACTCCAAATCCTGTTTTCTACATAATTCAGGAGACTAATGCTTTTAAAAATCATTATTAGTTTGTGTTTGGGGGTACACAACATATACAGAGGTGTAATTCTGTGACATCAACAACCAGAAGAGGTAGGTACACAGCTATAAAGGAGCAGTTTTAGTGTGTTATTGAAATTAGGCTGTTATACATTCAAATTAGAATGTGACAACTTTAGGATGTTAAATGTAATCCCCAGGGGTGCCTGGGTGGCTCAGTCGTTAAGTGTCTGCCTTCAGCTCAAGTCATGATCCCAGGGTCCTGGGATCAAGCCCTGCATCAGGCTCCCTGCTCCATGGGAAGCCTGCTTCTCTCTCTCCCACTCCCCCTGCTTGTGTTCCCTCTCTCGCTGTGTCTCTCTCTGTCAAATAAATTAAAAAAAAAAAGTTTAAAAAAAATAATAAAAATAAATGTAATCCCCATGGTAACCACAAAGAAATCACTACAGAATATACACAAAAGGAAATTAAAAAGGAATTTAAACATTTCACTACAAAAAACCAACCAAATATAAAAAAAGACAGGAGTGCAAGAAATCAGGGGCAAAAAAAGCCATGGGGCCTATAAAAGAACAAATAACACAGTAACAGAAGTAAGTCCCTCTGATCAGTAATTACTTTTAATATGTGTATTAAACTCTCTGATCAAAAGACAGATTGGCAGAATGAATAAAAAACACACGATCCGATTATATGCTGCCTCTAAGACACTCATCTGAGATCCAAACACATAAACAGGTTGAAAATGAAAGGATGGAAAAAGATACTCCATGCAAATAGTAACCAAAAACGAGTAGGAGTATCTATTCTTATAACAGAAAAATAGACTGTAAATCAAAAAAGTTTATAAGAGATGAAAAGAACACTATATATTAATAAAAGGTTCAATATGGCAAGAATATTTAACAATTATAAACATTTACACACCCAAAGACAGACCATCGAAATATAAGAAACAAAAACTGACAGAATTGATGAAAGAAATAGTTCTATAATAATCGCTGGGGATATCAATACCCCACTTGGAATAATGGATGGAACAACCAAACAGCAGTTAGGAAAGCAAAGACATAAAGAACATAATAACTCAACTTAATCTAATAGACAAATATAGAACACTCTACCCAAAAACAACAGCATAAACATTCTTCTCAAGTACACATGGGAAATTTTTCAGGATAGAAGATATGTTAGGCCATGAATTAAGTCTCAAAAGATTTTAAAACACAGATAGCACACAAGATATCTTCTCTCACCACAATGGAATGGAATTAGAAATCAGTAACATAAAGAAAACTGGAAAATCCACAAAATTGTGAAACTTAAACAACACACTTTTTTTTTTTTTTTTAAGATTTTATTTATTTGAGAGAGAGCAAGCACAAGCAGGGGGAGCAGCAGAGGCAGAGGGAGAAGCAGGCTGCCCTCTGAGCAGGGAGCCTGATGCGGAACTCGATCCCAGGACCCTGGGATCATGACCTGAGCCAAAGGCAGACGCTTAACCAACTGAGCCACCCAGCCGTTTGGATCAAAGAATAAATCACAAAGGAAATTAGAAAATACCTAGAGATGAATGAAAACAAAAACACAATATGCCAAAATTCATGGGATGCAGCAAAAGCAGTGCTAAGGGGGAAATTTATAGCCATAAATGTTTACATTAAAAAACAAGATCTCAAATCAACAACCTAACTTTACAACTTAAGGAACTAGAAAAAGATCAACCTAAACCCAAAACTAGGAAAAGGAAGGAAATAAAGATTAGAACGGAGATAAATGAAATAAAGAGATAAAAAGAAAAATAAAACAAAAAGTTGGTTCTTTGAAAAGATCAACAAAATTGACAAACCTTTCACCAGATGAAATAAAAAAAAAAGACGTAAGATTTAAATTACTAAGAGCAGAAATCAAAATGGGGACATTACTACCAATCCCACAGAAATAAAAAGGATTATGAGTATACTATGCACAAGTATATGCCAAAAAATAGGAAAACCTAGTTGAAGTGGACAAATTTCTAAGAACACAAAACCTACCAACACTAAATCATGAAGAAATAAAAAATCTGAATAGACTTATAACTAATAAGATAGAATCAATTGGTACTCAAAAATCTCCTGCTGTGGGTGCCTGGGTGGCTCAGTCGGTTGAGCATCCTACTCTTGATTTCAGCTCCAGTCATGATCTTGGGGTCATGAAATCAAGCCGTGTCAGGCTCCCCCACTCAGCCTTCTCTCCCTCACCCTCTCCTTCTGCCCCTTCTCTCGCTCTTTCTCTATCTAAAATAAATAAATCTTAAAAAAAAAGAATCTCCTGCCAAAGAAAAGTCCTGGACCTAATGACTTCACTGGTGAGTTCTATGAAACATTTAATGAACTAATTCTTAGAAATTTTTCCAAAAACTTGAAGAGAAGGGAAGACTTCCTAATTCATTCTGTAAGGCCAAAGACACTACGAGAGGAAACTACAGACCAATATCCCTTATGAACATCAATGCAAAAAAAAGCCCCACAAAATACTAACAAACTGAATTTAGCAGCATACTAAAAGGACTGTAAGCCATAACCAAGTGGGATTATTCCTTGGTTCAGAATGGTTCAACATAGGAAAATCAATCAATACCATACACCCCATTAACAGAATGGAGGGAAAAAAACCACATGATCATTACAATTGATGCAGACAAGGCATCTGACAAAATTCAACACCCTTTCATGATAAAAACACTCAAACTAGAAACAGAAGGAAACCATCTCAGCATAATAAAAGTTGCATATGAAAAATCCACAGCTAACATCATACTCAATGGTACAAAACTGAAAGCAATTTCCTCTAAGATCATGAACAAGGGAAGGATGCCCACTTCTGCCACTTCTATTCAACACAGTACTATAAGTTCTATCCAGAGCAGTTAGACAAGGAAGAGAAATAAAAAGCATCCAAACCAGGGGCGCCTGGGTGGCTCAGTCGTTAAGCGTCTGCCTTCGGCTCAGGTCATGGTCCCAGGGTCCTGGGATCGAGCCCCGCATCGGGCTCCCTGCTCAGCGGGCAGCCTGCTTCTCCCTCTCCCCTCCCCCTGCTTGTGTTCCCTCTCTCACTCTGTCTCTCTCTGTCAAATAAATAAACAAAATCTTTAAAAAAAAAAGCATCCAAACTGGAAAGGAGGAAGTAAAACTGTCTTTGTTTGCAGGTATGATCTTACACATAGAAAACCCTAAAGATCTCACACACACAAAACCTATTACAGCTAATAAATGAATTCAAGAAATTAACAGGATACAAAGTCAACACACAAAATCAGTCGCATTTCTATTCAAGAAAAATGAACATTCTGAAAAAGAAATTACAAAAGCAATTCCATTTATAATAGTATCAAAAAGAATAAAATATTTTAAAAATTAACTTAACCAAGGAGGTGAGAGACTTGTACAATGAAAACCACAAAACATTGCTGAAAGAAATTAAAGATATAAATAAATGTAAATATATCCCATGTACACTGATTATAAGACTTAATAAGATGTCCATACTTCTCAAAGCAATCTACAGATTCAATTCAATCCCTATCAAAATCCCGGTGACATTTTTTGCAGAGATTAAAAAAAAAAATCCTAAAATTCATATGGCATCTCCAAGGAACTGAGTAACCAAAACAATCTTGAAAAAGAACAAAACTGGAGGATTCGTTTCCTGATTTAAAAACTTACTACAAACTATAGTCATCAAGAGAGTAAAGACAAGTAAAGACAGTAAAGACAGATACATAAACCAATGGAATGGCATAAAGATCCCAGAGATAAAACCTCATATATGTGGTCAAATGATCTTTGACAAGGCTGCCGAGACCATTCAATAGTGAAAGGACAGTCTCAAGGACAGTCTCTTCAACAAATGGTGCTAAGAAAGCCAGATAACCAAATGCAAAAGAATGAAGTTGAATCTTCATTTAACACAATATAATAATAACTAAAAATGGATCAAAGACCTAATTATAAGACCTAAAACTGGGGTGCCTAAGTGGCTCAGTCAGTTAAGCATCTGCCTTCGGCTCAGGTCATGATCCCAGGGTCCTGGGATCAAGCCCCACATCAAGCTCCCTGCTCAGTGGGGAGTCTACTTCTCCCTCTCCCTCTGCCTCTCCCCCGAGCTTGTGCATTCCTTCACTCACTCTCTCTCTCTCAAATAAAGAAATAAAATCTTAAAAACAAAACGAAACAAAACAAAACAAGACCTCAAACTATAAAATTCCTGGAAGAAAACACAGGGAAAAATTTCACAATATTAGGTTAGGTAATGATATGAACATATTTAAAACCACTGAACTATAGAGTAAAAAATGGTTAAGATGGTAAATCTTTAAATAAATAAATGGTGCTGAGAAAATTGGATATTTACATGAAAAAGAATGAAACTAGACCCCTATCTTAACCATACACTACACACAAAAATTAATTTGAAATGGATTAAAGAATTAAATATAAGATCTGAACACAGGAAAAAAGCTCCCTGACATAGGTCTTGGCAATGATTTTTCAGATATGACACCTAAACCAAAAGCTAACAAAATCAAAAATAAACAGGGAGGACTACATCAAACTAAACCACAGAAAAAAAAATCAACAAAATGAAAAGACAACCTATGGAATGGGAGAAAATATTTGCGAATCATATGATAAAGGGTTAAAAGCCAAAATCTATAAAGAACTCAACTCAATAGCAAAACCACAAGTAAACCAATTAAAAATCCAATTAAAAAGTAACCTAATTAAAAATCCAATTAAAAATTTAAAAAATCCAATAAAAAGCCAGCTTCCAAAGATATTCAAATGGCCAACAGGTGCATGAAAAGATGTTCAACATCACTAATCGTTAGGGAAATGCAAATCAAAACCACAATGAGATATCACTGCACATCTATTAAAATGGCTATGATCAAAAAGGAAAGAAATACCAAGTGCCAGCATGGATGTGGAAAATGGGGAACCTTGTGCACTGTAGACGGGAATGTGAACTCGTGCAGCCACTGCAGAAAACAGTATGGAGTTTCCTCAAAAAACTAAACACGGAATTACCACATGATCCAGGAATTCCACTTCTGAGAATTAAAACCCCAGGAAACAAAAGCCCTGTCAGAGAAGTATCTGCACCCCCATGTCCATTACAGCATTACCTACAACAGCCAACATAGGGAAACAACCTAAGTGTCTATCGATGGGTGAACAGAGAAAGAAAACATGGTATGTAGACACAAGAGAATACTACTCAGCCATAAGAAAGAAAATCATGCCATTTGCAACACGAATGGACCTTGAGGACACCATGCTAAGCAAAACAAGTCAAAGACAAATGCTGTATGCCACACATATATGTGGAATCTAAAAACAAACAAACTCAGAGATCAGATTTGCGGCTGCCAGAGGCGGGTGTGGGAGGTGAGAGAAGGAAGGCTGTCAGAAGCGACCGCCTTTCAATTGTAAGGACGGAGGATGTGATGCACAGCATGACGACTGCAGTTAACACTGCTGGGTGGTATAGGTGAAAGGTGCTGAGAGTAAATCCTGAAAGTCCTCAGCACAAGGGAAAAAAAACATTTTTACTTTTTTTTTTTGGTATCTACATGAGATGATGGATGTTAACTAAACTTATTGTGGTAATCATTTTGCTATATACGTAAGTCAAATCATGATGCTGTACACCTTCACCTTACACAGTTCTGTATGTCAATTAAAGCTCGATAAAACTGAAAAGAAAAAAAACAACTCTGAAGAAAAGCAAGGCAGTGGCGGGATAAAGCCAGGATAGTGGTCACTTTGTGGAGGGACCCAGGGGGTAATAACCATACAAGGAACATTCGGGAACCCTGAGATGCTGGCAACGTTCCAGCTCTTGACCTGGGCGGTGGTGATACCATCACTTTGAAATAATTCACTGAGCAGTACATTTTTGTGTTTTGTATTTTATTTTTTTGTTTAAAATCAACAAAATTTTTAAAAATTAACTGAATGGAAAAGTTAAATCCACATTCTAATTCACATGTCTCTCTCAATAATTGATAGAAGTATACAAACTCAGTATGGTTAGAACCTGAACAACACCGTCAACCAATTTGGTATTTCTAGAACTTTCCACTCAACTGCTGAATACACATTCTTTTCAAATACACATGGGACATCTACCATGATAGACTATATGCAGGGCCTAAAACAAGTCCCAATAAATGTTAAAGGATTGAAATCATTTAGAGTATGTTCTCTGGGGGCGTCTGGGTGGCTCAGTCGGTTTACATGTTTGCCTTCGGCTCAGGGTCCTGGGATGGAGCCCAGAGTTAGGGCTCCCTGCTCAGTGGGGAGTCCACTTCTCCCTCTCCCTCTGCCCCACCCCCCCCAACTCATGCTCTCGCCCTCCCTCCCTAATAAATTCTTAAAAAAAAAAAAAAAAAAGAATATGTTCTCTGACTACAAAAGAATTAGATTATAAACCAGTAATACGTATCTGGAAAATCCCCAAATGTTTGAAAATTAAACACACATCTAAGTAATCAATGGGTGGAAGAAATCACAAGGAAATCAAGTATTTTGAACTGGGCCATTGGGAGGGGTAGGGGCTGGAGATGGGGTGGGAGGTGGAAGTGGAGGGTAGGGAAAGGCAGGGGAGGAGAGGCAGGGGAGGTGAGGACGTGGTGAAGCCAGAGGCAGGGGGAGGAAGAGGGAAGGGAAGCCAGGGTGGTGAGCTGGGACTGAGCAGGTAGTCCAGAGGTAGATGGTAGTAAACAGTAAAAAGGAAAAAAAGAAAATATTTTGTACTTTATTAAAATGAAAACGTATCAAAATTTGTGAGATGCAACTAAAGCCATGCTCAGAAGGAAATCTGTAGTATTAAATTATATTAGAAAAAAAGATCTAGGGGCACCTGGGTGGCTCAGTTGGTTAAGCGGCTGCCTTCAGCTCAGGTCATGATCCCAGGGTCCTGGGATCAAGCCCGATGTCAGGCTCCTTCCTCAGCAGGGAGCCTGCTTCTCCCTCTCCCTCTGGCCTGCCACTCCACCTGCTTGTGCCCTCCCTCTATCAAACAGATAAGTAAAATCTTAAAAAAAAAGAAAAGAAAAAAAGATCTAAAATCAATTCTTTAAGTTCCTACCTTAAAAAGCTACAAGAGTTAAGCTAAACCCAAAGTAAGTATAAGGAAAGAAGGAATAAAGGTAAGAAAAGAAACCAATTAAATTTTTTAAAAAAAGACAATAGTGAAAAGCAATGAAACCAAAGCAGGTTTATTGTAAAATATAACACATCATAAAAGGACACATACACAAAAAAACATAGTGCAATGATTGATCAGAGTGAACACCTTGTAAGTACCACTTGATCAAGAAATGGGACAGGGGCGCCTGGGTGGTTCAGTCAGTGAAGCATCTGACTCTTGATTTTGCCTCAGGTCATGATCTCAGGTCGTGGGATGGAGCCCCATGTCAGGCTCTGCACTGAGCATGGAGCCTGCTTGAGAGTCTCACTCTGTCTCCCTCTGCCCCTCACCATCTGCTCAAGCTCTCTCAAAAAAAAAAAAAAAAAAATAGGACAACCATCACCCAGAGTCCCCCTCCACAGTGTCCCTTCTCAATCACTAAACCTCTCCATACCTCAAAAAGCCATCACTATCCTAACTTTATGCAAATAACGTCCTACTTTTCAATATAATTTTACCACCTAAGAATGCAGCTTTGGTCTAGAGTTGGGTTTTACCTGTTTTTTTAACTTACAGGATAATACAGTATATATTACACGTGTATGCTAGCCATTCATATACTTCTTTTGTAAAATGTCTGTTCAAATCTTTTCAACTAGTTTGTCTCTGAAATGATCAATAAAATCATAAACCCCAAACCAGACTGACCAAGATAAAGCAAGGAGATACAAATTACCAGTATCAGCAGAGAAAGAATGGCCTGACTCTAAATCTTGGAACATTAAAAGAATATGGAAATCTTATGAACAACTTTATACTAATTTGACAACCCAGTTTACGCAGTGACTAAACCAAGTAGGTGTGTAGGAATATTCCAAAATAAAACATTTGACATTTCTTACCTTCAAAAATCTTCAAAACTTAGACCCTGTTATCCCACGTCATTGGAAAGAGAGGACTACATACCAATTTAGCTCAAAAACAACTTTAAGTGTTTACAATGCATGCTACATACTACGATTGCAAAATAAGGACATGGTCTTTTCTTGTAGTCATACAACCTTCATTTGGTTTAGTGACTCCTGGGAAAACAAATATGAATAAGAGACAATACCAGATTTATTAAAGATCATAATGTTATCATTTATTGAGAAGGAAACTAAAAGCAAAACAAGAAAAATTAAGAACAGTTTTATG
This sequence comes from Halichoerus grypus, assembly GCF_964656455.1. Classification (NCBI taxonomy): domain Eukaryota; kingdom Metazoa; phylum Chordata; class Mammalia; order Carnivora; family Phocidae; genus Halichoerus; species Halichoerus grypus. Next base: position 98,463,447 of record NC_135718.1, on the reverse strand, counting down.
ATGTCTTGGGGGAAAAAACAGCTTAATTACCAGCAAAATTCTTTCTCTTTGAAATGCATCAGTAAAAAGAAAACATTTGTTGTATTAAATAGAATCTCAAGGTAGGAAAAGTAGCACACAAGAATATATTTTTGGATATACAAAATTCAGTTATGCAATCACCAGCATTCAAAATTAGTTGAATATCTCTGTACAACTACAAAAACTGATTCATGTTTTAACAAAGTATTTTTTAAAAGCTCATCATATTAGAACAGGCACAATGTTCTGAAGGCATGTAAATTCTCCACGGGCTTTTGAACATCTTTATCCCCAACTTCACAATCAGAATTTACAAAAGCAGCAAAAGAACAGAGTTGAGAGGATTTTAAATTTTTCCTTTCCTTGTTCAAAGCAGCTACATCAAGCAAACAGATTGAAAAAAGCAAAATAAACACTTCTCATAGCAGAAAGACTGCAAAATTGAATGTAAACCATGCTTCTCCTTTAGGATATTTTACAAATACAAGGTTTGCTTGTACTTAGAATAAGGCTCATTACCGGCAGTATGGAAGTTTGACAGAGAACAACATTCTGCCTAGATACCAGTCTTCATTTGGTCATAAAGGATACCTCACAAGGCCCAGGCAGCCCACTTATATCAGGGAATGTTTGTCTGTGATGTATGGGGTTTTTTCGTACTATTTATCACAGGTAGTAAACACGTGTTTACAACACACATTGTAAACACGTACCTCAGCATTAGCTGTTTACTACAATGCTGTGGATGGATTTTTCATTTCAAATAGCCAAGTCTGGTCCACGAGAGGACGATATAGCACCTGCCTAGTGAACTCAATCTTCTCTGCTCTCAGCTCATCCCACCCAGAGAAAAATTTTGTGCATTTCTAAGCCCATCATTAGCCTATGGGCTCCTGCTCGAGAGAATGGAATTTCATGCGGTCAATGTACATTAGCCAAGGGTTGCCTCACGGGGCTATGCTCACCAACTCTAGTGTGAGATCTCGGCCCAAGCTTCGCGAGGCCTTTCTGCTCAAGAGAAACCTGAGCACCCCACAACAAAGCTTAAGTGTACCAGGGACCTGGGAGTGTCACCTACGCCTTTGGGGTAGACCTGGAAATAGCCCAAAGTGGAATGAAGCAGCCTATCTTTGAGGGAACTGGGATCAAATAAAGTGCACAACAGTTTTCTCTTTACTTGACTGAAAATGCTCAAGATCTCAGAATTTCATAAAATTCATAAACTATGAATGAGAAGGTACTTTAAAGTCACATGATTTAACCTCCCAACTAACTTTTTAAATAAGAATTTCCAAAAAAAAAATAAAATTCTAAATCTAAATTCTTTTTTTATATCTTATCAAGAGTTTCAGATATAAATCTGTATTTAACTTCAGTTGTGGGTCTGTTAGCTTTTTAAAAACTGCTATCTGCAAAAAACTACCCCTTAAAACATCCTAAAAAATCTTAAATTTTAAAATAAAAAACTATGCCAAAAATTGAGCAAACATGGGTTTTTTTTTTTTTCATTTATTTGCTGAAAATGAGGGTCAAGGGTGGGCTGTGAATTTTTAACTAGTTTGTAACCCTGCAGCTGACTCCAGTCAGACGTCTGAAGGAAGAGAAGGTAAGGCGGGCCTGGTGCGGGCTGCCCCACAGAAAAGGGAACGCAAGGCCATGGGCTGAGCTGTTGCCTAATTCACTGCCCCGACCGTCACACCGCCACACTTGTCACTCTCCTGGAGCTGTCAAAAGCAGCAGCAGCTAAACCAGTACCTCCCACACCCTTTTTTCAAGGTATGCCCCACTTCTTAATCATCTTTTCCAATGCAAGTGTCCAAAAGGAATTTATTTAGATGCACTTCATGATTTTATTTCCTGCTCCCTGAGCGTACCCTGATTAGGGTAGGAGGGAGGGGGCAGTCGGGGGATACCCCCCCCCCGGAAGTCCCCATACAGAATGAAGGAGCACTGAGATCGTCAACCCAGTGGAAATGCCCCACGGGGGATGGTGTCCCACTTTCCCACGGAACCTCCAGCTGGGCCTGGGCAGCAGCGGCCAGGGGCATGGCCACGCACAGGATCTGGCAGCCAGAGTTGCCCGTGAGCACGGTCGGCAGAAGGGGAACCTCCCAGGGAGGGACACGGGTGGCAGGGAGTCACACGGCAGGCTCCGAGGCCCGGGAGACGGGTGTCTGGGCCTGGGGAGCGGCGCAGCGCCCAACACAGCACCCACAGAGGGAGCCTCACACGCAGCTGGAGGCACCACCTCACCTCCGGGGAGCACACAGCGCTGCGAGAGTCGCCTGAATGATTCCTTTCACTGCAAGAACGCAACGACCTCTCCCTCTCCTTCCCCCAGCATTGGGGGGGGGGGGGGGTGTTGCAGGAACAAGACGGGACTGCCAGCCTGCCGGCCGCAGGGTCTGAACCCTAATTCCCCACTCTCTCGCCCACCACGGTGCTTGCAAACTAGCGCTGTTGCCTGGTAACAGCTTTTAGCGGCTTTAACATGGATTTCTTCCTCCCACCGTGCAGGAGGCAAAAACAAGCAGTGAAAACCAAAGGGTGAGGTGGCAGAAGGGAAATGCAGGAGTCTGGAAGATCCCGAATGGCAGGATCATCCAAAAGCTGCCCACAGTGTCCTGGCTGGAGCGGTCTGTGCAAACTGGCCACAGGCCCCGCGTTAGGGCAAAGCAGGCGCTTTAACACAAGAACCACCGCCCTCTACTGGTGAGATCTGGAGGGACGCCTACCCTCCCCGAGGCGGCTCGTCTCTTCAGCAAGGCAAACAGGACCACCAGCCTGCAAAGCCACTGTGACTATTAAATGAGACCAGGCGTGGCAACGGTACTGTGCTGGACGCATAATGCTCGATACATATTTTGTAGATAAGTTAATGGTCAGAGACATTCACCTGTCACCTTCAAAGGTCATCGGTTACTTCTGGGACGCAGTAATAATACCTTCCTTTTCCTGAGATACCGTCTCCGTCCCCTGGGCTCCAGGCGAAGCACCTGACGCACAGCTCACTGATGGAGAGTGATCCAGCAGGGGCTGTTACCTCTGTTGTCTTTAAAGGGAGCCAGAGCCAAAGTAACTTGCTCAACCTGACACCGGTATGTGACCGAACCACAACTCACGCCCAAACCTGTGTGCCGTCAAAGCCCACATCCACTACCACTATGCTACACAGCCCCGGTGACATCGCAAAAGGCACCTCGACCTCATGTCCCACAATGTCAAGTCCAGACAGTGCAAAGGGCCAGAGGGTTCAGCCTTCTAGTTACTCCAGGCCGGTTGGAGCTCGTAGACAGGCTAGCCCCACACCCGCTCTTACGAGAGGGCACGATGGACACGCCGGATCTCCTTTGGGCCCCTTTCTAGAGCGCCTCCAAGATCTGAGCTATCTCCGAGGGACGCCTCAGATGTAAAAGAACTCCACAAAAGCCAGAGGGTAGCACATAATTTCCCTTCCTGGCTGAAGGCAGGTTAGGAACCTCAGGATAAGCCAGGGTGCCCTCCATAGCCTAGAGAGGACCCGGTGAGACTGCCTCCTCACTCTGGCCCTCTCAGACCTGCTCACAGCTCCCCAGCTCAGAGGAAAAGGCTAGCCGGTCTGAGGTCTCAGCTGCAACAGGAGAAAGAACTTAGCAACTGGCCACAAGCAAGGAGACGACACGTGGACCACAGTCTTTGGTGTGGAGGTTCCAGAGCAAGAACCCGAGCGGGCCAGCTAGACCTGGGTAAGGAACAGAAAGGCAACCCCAAAGAGATTTCACTTGTGGGCTTGCTTCAGAGGCCCCGCAATGCCAAGAACTCTGGCAATCAAGATAGGGCATTTATGCTGGTCAGGCAGCAAGGAGCTACAAGAGCACACAATCGAACAACGAGAGCCCACAGAACCAGGAGGAAGCATCCCAAAAGGGAAACTGGGCAGGAGACAGTGCAGTGACGTAAACGGACTGGGAGCAGAAAAGGCACAGGCTTGGCTGATGAGAACAGGCAGAACAGTCAGAGGAGGCGCCTCCAGAGCCAGCCCGGGAAACACGGGGGCACGGAGGGGACTGAAGCTGGGGCGCCCAGACTCCGGGCCCAGTTCTGCCACCAACCGTGGCTTTGAGGCAATCTGCTGACCTCTCTGAGCCTGATCTCCTTGACTGCCCAGTGAGATAACCATCGCCACTTCGTCACCAGGCTCTTGTGGGACCAGACAGAATCCCGGGCACAAAGCACCGTGCATGGTGAGGCAGGGGCTGCGATACACGCCCCCTGCCACCCACGGTGTCCCGCCCCCGGTGCTGTGGCGCGGGCTCCGGTGGAAACCCTGGCACCGCTGAAAGGTCACCAGGCAGGCGTGCCTCCTTCCCGCGTGCCCCACAATGGGGCTCTGCCTTCCCACCCACTCTACCCTGGCCCCATTCCAGGGGAGAACGGAAAACAGAATCAGTTTAAAAGCAACATTAATAAATAATGGGGAAAAAAAAGAGTGGAAAGCAGCAAGACCTTTCCCTCCCGTCAGCTCTTGCGCAAAAGCAAACAGTGTCTGTTCTGTCCATGCTTCGTCCCCAGTCCAGTTCCAGGAGGCCATGAGAAAAGCTACGTGGAGGGGGAGAAAGAAAAAAAACCCCGAGAGAAAAAGAGTGCACGGAATGTCAGAAGATACATTCCATCGTCAGGTGTGGAATCAGAAGAACAACAAAGCCAACGTGCAGATTTAAAAACAACACATATCCCCAAAAAGTGCTCCTTTCCCAGGTCACTCTACGAGCAGGCTCTCCACGGGCTTGTGTGCAGCTGTCGGGGGGGCAGACCCCAGAGCAGAAGCACATCCACGCTGGGTGAGGCGGGTGGGGGGGGGGGGGGGCAGTTCTCCATGCTGAGGGCAAGTCCACAAAGTCCCCGCAGACCCCAAAACCCTGTCCCTTACGGCCGTACCCCTGCCAGCTCTGATGGGGCTGCCTGTCACCCCCAGAAGAGCCCTGACTCCCAAGCTGACCTGCCGCTGCTTAACAAGGTTTTTATTTAGGAAATTTCAGTGGAACACTTCATCTAAAGAGGGAACAGGTGCATGAGGAATAATCTACCCCATGAGATACAGAACCCACCTCTCATACCGTGCTACAGACATTTGGGTTTGGGACCACAACAATGCCTCCAAAAGCTACCCTCAAATGTTCAGATCACAAGCAACACACTGCTGCAAGAGAAAAGGCACGTGTCTGTAAGACAGAGGTTTAGAAGGTATTTACAAAACTGTCCACCAGCTTCCGTCCACGGCGCCTTCCAAAGCCTTGCACAACTGACCATGTGCTATGCAAGACAGACAGCAAAACACTTCTTCACAGCATCCCTAGGAGGAAAACACACAAACATCAGTGGGAGATCATCACCCCAAAGGCCCATGTAAGTGGTAAAGACCCTCCTGTAGATTTCCTGGGCACCCAGAGTAGCATCCTGCGGGGCAGAGAGCACCTAGATTGTGGGGCCGAGCTCCCTGGCATCAAACATCAACTTCAACATTAGCGGTATTACTAAGGGCAAGTGATTTGTCTTACTGAGTTCTAAACTCCACATCTGTAAAAGGGGATGTCCCACTTACCCTAAAGACAAACTGCAGGAATTAATACAGTGAATAGAGTAGGTATCAAATAACAGACAGCTATTCATGATAACCAAAGGAAAAGACCAGAAGAAAGTAGAGGTTATCAGAAACCAAGAACACAGGACTGTGCACTTTAATGTCAACCGGAATCACCAGATGCACTGAAAACATCAGATCGGGTAGTCACTCGGGTCTTTCTTCCAAACAGCGGGAACTTGCTAAGGGACAGCTTGCAGGAGTTCCCAAGCACAGGGGACTCTCTGTAGTGACCAAGTACTTATTAACCTGCTGTTAGGTCTGTCCCAGAAGTCACTGCACAGCATGCAAGGAAAGAGTGGGTGCTCGATCAATTACTGTCCTATTCAAGCAAGCACGGCCATCTGAGGCACCCCATGTGGCTAGTACGAGGGCTCCCCACCCCGACTCTGTCCCTCTGCTCCCAGCTGCACTTGCGCCAAGGATCCTGGTAGTCACGGAGGGAGGGAGAGGTAAATGAATGCATTTGCATGGGTGGCCATGGTGCTTTAACAGTAAGATAATTCTAGAGCAGCATTTCTTAAGATAAGCTCTACACTGTAGTCCCAGGAGATGCTTTGCACAAGAAAGAGTTTTACAACCAAATAAGATTCCTCATGGCGGGGACGCCTGGGTGGCTCAGTTGGTTAAGCATCTGCCTTCGGCTCAGGTCATGATCCCAGGGTCCTGGGATCAAGCCCCGAATCAGGCTCCCTGCTCAGTGGGGAGCCTGCTTCTCCCTCTCCCACTCCCCCTGCTTGTGTTCCCTTTCTCGCTGTCTCTCTCTGTCAAATAAATAAATAAAATCTTTAAAAAAAAAAAAAAAGATTCCTCATGGCAGCTAACAACACACATTATCAAAAGACCTGGAAAGCTGCATAACAAGGAACCCATCTAATTTTGCTTAACCCCTTCCCAAACTTATTTGACCATGGAACCCTTTTCTACCATGTAACCACTATTCCTGTGGAACACTGTGGGAAAGGCCTAAGCTCTATAAATGCCAATCCAGGTCAAGTCTGCAGCCCTGAAGAATGGCACCAAGCAGGCCCAGCTTCATGGGTCATAGACGTGTGCGGTTTCACGGGGCCCCATACTTCAAGGGTTCCACCTCTGGTTTAATGTTCTGAGGCTGCCATCTTGAAATTCTCTATCATTTTTTAACAAGGAGCCCACGTTTACGTTTTGCACTGGACCCTGAAAATTATGGAACTGGTACCGGCATGAGGATACATTCAAATTGTTGGCAAACTGATAAATAGGTCACTGGATGCTCAGGGATGATAGGTTCTGGCTTATTTCACATAAAAACCTAGTTGCCCAAGACAGCTCTACCCATACTCTTCTCAGACAAGCCACCATCCCCCCAAACTGGCTGGGTCAGCAGAGTACTTCCTGTTATCCCCCTAGAATCTATTCCCAAGCCACGCAGCTTATGATGAGCTTGCGAACTTCTCATCTGACACTCCCCAGCATCTTCAAATCACTGTCAGCACTGGAGTTGAGCACGTAAGATGCAAGCCTGCTCTTCTTCCTCCCCAGCTCCCATGCAATTTTTCATCTTCTCAATATAGCTAAAGAAAAGCTGCTTTTTAGCTACAGGTAATGACAGGGATGTATGGAAATTAAACCGCTGCCTGAGAGCAGAGTCAGCAAAGATCACATGGCCAGTTTTGAGAGGCCCATCCCTGAAAGGGCCAATTAAAAGAGGTGTGGCAGGGGCGCCTGGGTGGCTCAGTTGTTAAGTGTCTGCCTTCGGCTCAGGTCATGATCCCAGGGTCCTGGGACTGAGCCCCGCATCGGGATCCCTGCTCAGCGGGAAGCCTGCTTCTCCCTCTCCCACTCCCCCTGCTTTGTGTTCCCTCTCTCACTGTGTCTCTCTCTGTCAAATAAATAAATAAAACCTTTAAAAAAAATAAATAAATAAAGGAGGTGTGGCGGCTGGAAGGGGCCTCTGGGGATGACGTGGCCCAGCCCACTCTGCTTATCCCTGAGACTCAGGCCACAGGGGTCCAGTGAGCTGCCCGAGGTCACACTGCTAATTAGGAAACCCTGGTCCTCCGAGTCCTGGCCCTGTTGACTTTCCCTTCATAAACTCTTCTGGAACATTCTCATCGATGGGACACTGCAAGAAAACAAGCATGAGCTTGGATCCCTCCACCTCCTCCTCAGGGATACTAGAGTGATATTCACCTTTAAGAAGATCTCCGCAAAGCTACAAATTCAAAGAGTGATTAGGTGCACATACGCACTACATATCACAGGAGAATGTTCATGCCACTGGAACTGGTGGTCCTGGGCCAATGCCTATCACCCTGTACTGCAGGGAGGGGAGGGGGTGGAGAGGACCCTCAGCTTACTAATCTATAAAATAGGTATAGGACACTTAACCTCTTTGTCTAAAAGAACTTTAGTGAAGATAGAATATGTGTTCTCTGAAAGCACTCAAAACAAAGGCCCTTTGCAAACACACCATCATCCCCAAGTGACAGAAGTCACAGTTGTAAACACAGTCTTACCTTGCATAGGGTATGAAGGAAAGGCTATACCTGCAATGAAAACAAACAAGAGACGAAATCAAATGGAGGGAATCACTGGAAGGAATGGGCCCCGAGCTGTGAGGCACCTGCCATGATGGGCCCAGACCCTCTCCTTCCTCAGCGTGGGGGATACACGCATACCCATGCACACTCACATACACACGTGAACACACACGCCACGCCACACGTACAGGTTGGTGGGGGGGGGGGTGTCATCGGTGGCCAAAGAAGGGCAAAAGGCCCATGTGGAGGTAACCATCACCTCAGCCTCACAGGGTCAGCAGATCCCACATATCGGGATGGCACAGAGCCCTATTCTAAAAACACCACCAAATAAAACCCAGATCAACTATCCTCTAATATTTTACAAATCCTCAACAGAATGAACTTCTATCCGAATGGGATAATTTTCTGCTCAGCTCCTATTAATTTTAAAAGAAAAGAGAAAAGAAAGAAAAAAAAACCCACTACCAACTATACTATGGATAAAAATATAAGCAAGCTATGATTCTTCGAGAACCCAAGCCCAAAGATAACTTGGTGATCCCAGCTGGCTTAGGCCCCTCACCAAAGGGAGGCCCATGCAGGGAAGAGGCCACAACACTAAAGGACCAGCCCTGAGAAAAACACAACATAGTCAGTGTTGGAGTGAATACTGCCATTTGCTTGAGCCCATATGAACGCTAAACCTCTGAAAACTGGCTTCAAATTCAGTCTATAAGCAAAAAAAAAAAAGGCATGCACATGAAATTGAGTACCAATTTCATCCCTTGGGGAAAAAAAACCAAAATAGAAATATAAGCCATCAAACCAGGTCTTTTGGTACCTACTCCCAAAACATGTGTGTCATTAAAATCAGGTCATCATTCTTCTTACATTCCCCATGTACAAAACTCACTTACTTGTGAACACAGTAAATTCCAAAAAGCATTTGAGAAGTGTATTTATTCAAAAGTCCCAAATGACTAAAGGGAGGGATGGGTGCTCAGCTTGCAGCCTCAAGCCCCATTTCTACCACATAGGAGTACAGTTGATCCTTGGAGGCTTTAAAACTTTCAGTCCTGTCTCCTTTGCACTAGAGGAAACATTTTTTTTCAGCAGCAGATGAGCACATCTCTATGGAAACTGTTCAGGCAGGCCTCATCCCTTCATAAACTCTGGAAGGACTATAGCAACATCTCAGAAGCCATCAATTTCATGCCTGCCAGAACCGCTCTCACTCTGATGTTGGACCGGAACCTACAGCCCCATCCGCGGCCCCCAGTAACGACGTCTCCAGCACCCCTTTCCCTATGCGTGGCTCTTGAGCTACAACCCCCTGGTCTTGCCAACAGCCTGCAGGGCACCTGTTGATCGCGCTGCCCATGGCCACGTGGTTTTCCGTTTCATCACTCACTGTCCCTCATCTCCTGCTGACAATTCCCTTTGTGCTTCGGCTAAATCATCCATCCCATCACAAATGCAGCTCATCACTTCTCACCACTCGCCTTCCTTCAACATCTATCTGACTCACAAGCCTCTTTCTACCAGCCCCCATAATACTTCACTGTCCTTGCTCCTACCAGACAGAAGTGATTGAATAACATTTATGACATCTCAAAATCAACCAAGAGCCCCGCAAAAAAAAAAAAAACAAACACCGCAGCAGGCAAACAGCCTCCGCCAACCACCCAAGACCACTGATGCCATCTACTGGACACGGGGCTGAGTCCACAGACTTTCGCTCTGGAGTCTGATTTCACTTGCATAATTGAGAATTCTTAACTTGAAAAGTTTCTATGTTGTTCTATCCTCCCCCCGCACCCCGTGGGATTTTATCTCCTTCCGCTGCATTAGTCAGACAGCGACGTGGGAGGAGACTAAAACATCACTTACCACGTCAGGGCCAAGGACTGCAAAATGCAGAAGATGAGCGCGAGCCCCTTGTTATGCCACTGAAAGAAAAATGGACGGTTACCGCACGGTGTGTGCGACAAGAGGCACAAGCCAAAAAGGTTCAAGAAAATTAAAATCCACGCTTACCCAAAAGGCAGAACACAGAGTAAGTGCAAAACACAACTAGAGAGAGAGGAAAAACATTAATTAATACAGTGACAACATGGAGAAAAATACTGTTAAGACTTCGCCATTCTTGGGCGCCTGGGTGGCTCAGGCGTTAAGCGTCTGCCTTCGGCTCAGGTCATGATCCCAGGGTCCTGGGATCGAGTCCCACATCGGGCTCCTTGCTTGGCAGGAAGCCTGCTTCTCCCTCTCCCACTCCCCCTGCTTGTGTTCCTGCTCTCACTATCTCTCTCTCTGTCAAATAAATAAATAAAATCTTTATAAAAAAAAAAAAAAAGACTTCGCCATTCTTGGCAAACTTACAAGACTTATCCCCACACAGTAACCAGATTCTGTGATGATCACAGCGACCAAAGCTGTCCTCCCTCTCAAAGCGCTGGACCCACGTGAGCACCCATGTTTAGCAGAAGAGTTAAAATCCCGATGAAATGAAACCAGCCAATAAGATCGGATGTAGATTAAAAAGAAATGGATCCTCTTCGACTTTCAAATTTTCCCAAATTCTCTGCCCAGAAAATAAAACCTGGTCCACCCCTCACCCATCCATCTTTTCATTCAAACGCACTAACATTGGTCGAACACACAGCTCTGTATTTGAACCCCTGCCAAAAACACTTGTGTCTGGAGCAGAGAAGGCAAGCAAGGACGAAGAGTAACACGAGACATCAGGCAGTCGGTTATTTGTTTACGTGTCACCTAACACGTTCCCTGAGTCCTTTCTTAGAAAGTTGTTTCTACAAGAGACCTGTCCGGACCATCTACATCCCAGGGCTGGCCAAGAACAATGGCACTCGAGCTGCAGGTCATGCCCGTCCTCTCTGTCCTTCTATAGAGTAACTACTCAATAAACACGCCCCAAGTATTTCTTCTGTGGCCAGCACTGGGCCAGTGCATATGCAATCAACAGCAAACGTGGACAAGGCTTTAGAGAACTCACCTATCTGAACAAACAACATGGACAGAATTGAAACTAAAACTAAAAGCGCACTGATCAAGTCCCAAATGTTGCAATAAAGGTAATTTTAACCGAAGGCCAGCGAATGTGGTCTGGAAGGCAGCAGTCCAGAGGAGGAAGGGGCATTCGAACCAACAGGACAGGAGGGTGGGACAAGCTGAAGGCACTGCTGTCCAAGCAGGGAACAGAGAGAAGGGGCCACGAGGAGCACAGACCCGCATCAGAAATATGGATGGAAACAAACATCAGTCAGATAATGCGGAGGGAAGAGCAAGCCCGCTCCAGGAGACCAGACACCCGCTCCAGGAGACCAGACTCCCACTCCAGGGGGCGAAGCCTGTGTTTCTGAGTCACTCCCTCTAAGCTCTGCCTGTGTGTGGCTTCCCCAGTGTCCAGGAGGACCTCATCCACATCAGTGTGGCTACTCTGAGCAGCCCGCTGCGGGGGGGCAGGCGCTGGCAGAACCCGAACACCAACTGAAACACCAACGGCATAATGATCAGACGCAGAATTCTCCCTATGTCTCCTCTGTGGTTACAGGCATCGGGAGTAAGTCAAGACGAAAGGAAAAAGAAAAGAGGTTTTCAGGTTAAAGACGAAAAAAACTCCATGCCGCAGAAATAAAAAGTCCCATTTCACAAGTGCGGCTAAAAGGGAGGCCTTACCAGCACCACGATAGTTGCAATCAAACGCGTCGGCTCAAACATTCGCTTCAGCTGCTTCATCGGCCCCATGAGGAAGACAGTGCTGAGAGGCAAACACACACAAGCCATTCATCCATATGACAGGTTTAGGTTGCTGATATTAAAAAGTAGAGCACTTCACTCTCTTTCATAGTCTCCAGAGTAATTCTACCGATCATATATCTATGATTTGTTCAGTGTTTGCTAAATGCCAGACAGGCATACTCGACCTCATTCCATCCCTCAGCAACTCTGTAAGTTAGATGTTATTACACTTACTTATTTCAGAGATGAGAAAATGAAGCTCAGAAAGGTTCATTTACTTATCCACAATCACACAGCTAGGAACTTGAAGAGCCAGCATTCAAACCCCCATCTACTGGATCCAAAGCTCCGAAAGGCATCCCTCATGCACTTTCAGTGTGAACGGAACTTGAGAGGGGGCTGTGTGGGACAGTAACCCAAGCAGATCCTCACGCTGAACCCGAGGGTTAGGTCTGTCATGTCTCTAGATTCCTGACAGAAATGCCCCAGGTGGCTCACCCCTAAAGCCCTGTAACAGCCAGGGTTTTAGCATTAGCTACCGGGTATTTGGTAAAAACAGAAATTTAAAAAATTAGTCTACCTCTCTTTGAAGTACCATTAAGTTTCAACCAGAACTCACAGCTGCACTCTTAGCCAACACTGAACAAGAAGCAAGAGCCAAGACTGGCCTTAAAAATTAAATGCAGCATATATACAAAAACATAACAGATTATAGGGGCGCCTGGGTGGCTCAGTGGGTTAAGCATCTGCCTTAGGCTCAGGTCATGATCTCAGGGTCCTGGGATGCAGCCCCACGTCATCGGGCTCCCTGCTTCTCCCTCTCCCTCTGCCTGCCACTCCCCCTGCTTGTGCTCTCTCCTTCCCTCCCACCCTCTCTCCCTCTCTCTGTCAAATAAGTAAATAAAATCTTTAAAAAAAAAAAAGTAACAGATTATAGGTAAAGCCATAAACTCCTAGACACACCCTGGAAATAATCATTTGCTCCCTTTAGTACTTCTGTAGGCAGTGCTATCAAGAGTCGACCCTATTAGGGTTTGCTAAATAGTTCTTCTAGACTAACCAACACACGCCTGTACTTATGCTCTATTTATAGACTCAACATTAAACCTACACTGTCTGCCCAAAGCAAAACCCTCCAAAAGTTAGTATTTGAGAGGGCTTTAGAGGCGAGATGAGACATCTCTGAGAGCCAGCATTTTACTATCATAAATTAAGTTTTTAGAAGGTAGCCAGAGTCGTGTACTCAATCATTTGGTTAACATTTCCAGCCAAAAACAGAGCTAGGTTTGGGGACAATTAGGGACAGGTAAGGCAGACGTATAGCCCTTGTCAAGTGGCTCAGAGACTTATAACAAGTCAATGTAATAAAATGCTATCTGTGCTGTCACAAAAATATATTTGGGACATACAGAGTCCCATATGAAAGAAGAGGTCATTGTTCTGGGTGGGGGTGGGGAGAGGTAACGAGGAGAAGATTCATAGGAGTGGTGATTTCTGAGCCAAGTCCTCACAAATGAGCAAGAATTCACCAAAATGAGGGGGGTAGGGCACAAAGGGGGAGATACAGATGGGGCAGCATTCTAGGCAGAGAAATTAGCCCCAGAATAGGCACAAAGACGTTTGGGGAAATGCAGGTCGGCCTGGCTGGGGAGTGGACCTGGGTAAAGCCACATCCCGAAGGGCCTCTCCCGCATGCACGCACCTGTGGCGGAAATGAGGCACCGCTAAAGAGAGTGAGCCAGGGCTGTAACCGAATGCTGAAAACGGCCCGGAGGGACACAAAAGGACACAGAGAAGCCAGCAGAGGAATCCTGTGGTAGTTCAGATGGGATGTGATACGAGCCAGAGCTAAGAGCAGCTCAGGTATCACCATCTCTAGAAAGCCCTCCCTGGCTCCCCGGGTCAGATCTCAGCAGCTGCCCCTCCCTGAGCACTTCTTTCTCCATGCCCTATATTATCAGTTCACGTGTCTGTCTGTCTGGCCGACCGGTGGGCTCCACCTCGGCAGCAATGTCTGTGCACGCTCAGAGCCCAGCCCAGGGTGTGATCAAGGCTTAATTGAGCACGTGAGTCCCATGGTCAGGGACAAGAGCCATGGAGACAAAGAGGAAGGAGCCAGGAAGGGGTCGGCACCAAGCCATGGTGAGTAATAACAGGGGCCGGGGCTTGGACACCCAGGACTCTGAGGCCATTGACTGAGATACAAGGGAAGGCGGCAGGAGAGGAAAAGTCACAGAGTTCAGGTTCCAGGCGGCCATGTAGGCCGAAGTCAGGCCAGCACTCCCAGCTGGGGAGCAGGACTGTTGCTGTCTGCACACAGTGTGGCTGAAGCATGAACTGCACTTGACCTGGGCTATCTGTGTACCTGCAGCATGCAAAACGGGCTGCCACGGTTCCCTCATATATAAAACCTCAACAGTAACTTTATCCCAGGAGATTTCAAAAATAAACTAAGATAAGGGCGCCTGGGTGGCTCAGTTGGTTAAGCATCTGCCTTCGGCTCAGGTCATGATCTCAGGGTCCTGAGATGGAGCCCACAGGCCGGGCTCCCTGCTCAGCGGGCAGTCTGCTTCTCCCTCTCCCTCTGCACCTCCCCCGCATGCTCTGTCTCTGTCTCTCGCTCTCTCAAAAAAATAAATAAATAAAATCTTTAAAAAAATAAAAATTTAAAAAAAATAAACTAAGATACAAAATACTGGGATGCGTGGGTGACTCAGTCAGTTAAATGTCCAACTCTTGATTTTGGTCATGATCTCAAAGTTGTGGGATCGAGCCCTATGTCGGGCTTTGCACTCACCCCGAAGTCTGCTTGTCCCTCTTCTGCTCCTCCCCACCTACCCCTCACTCACCCAATCTCTCTCTCAAATAAATTATTTATTATTTACTTAGAGAGAGAGAATACACAAGCAGGGGGAGGGGCAGAGGGAGAGAGAGAAGCAGACTCCCCTGCTGAATGGGGAGCCTGACATGGGGCTTGATCCCAGGACCCCAAGATCATGACCTGAGCCAAAGTCAGACACTTAATTGACTAAGCCATCCAGGCACCCCAATAAATAAAATCTTAAAAAAAAAAAGATACTAAAACATTTTTTTTTAAAGATGTTATTATTTATTTGACAGAGAGAGACACAAGAAGAGAGGGAACACAAGCAGGGGGAGTGGGAGAGGGAGAAACAGGCTTCCCGCCGAGCAGGGAGCCTGATGCGGGACTCAATCCCAGGTCCCTGGGATCATGACCTGAGCCAAAGGCAGACGCTTAACGGCTGAGCCAACCAGGCACCCCTTTTCAGTAATTTTTAAAGAGGAAATTTTTTAAAAGGAAATTTAGCATAGGGTTCTTAGCATTTACCATTAATTAACTTTATGTGATAAAGTTGGATATGATGTATTTTAACTACATTTGGTGAGAAACCAAATCCTTAAAACTATTAAAGCATCCTCCTTCACCTCCCTCAAGCACAATCCACACCCAGTTTCCCATCTAGTGACTGGCTATGGTTAAATTAAAAAAAAAAAAAAAAAAACACTTGTTACCTCCCAATTGATGCGATGTTACCAAAGGTATAAAACACTGCAAAGAGGTATAGTCCCTTCCTGGGCACCCAGAGCAGAAGAGTTCCCTGGAAGATAAAGCACAGGGCGTTTGCAACAGAGGACCCCTCCTACGACAGTCTACAGCCAAGAGTGCACAGAGACACCCAGTCCCCTCCCCACCCTCCTCAGCACCTCCCTCTCTCTCTCATCCATGCATCTCATGAAGAGAAAGAGAAAAGGAGGTGGACAAAAGGGGAAAGACAGAGGGAAGGAGGGACAGGGTGGGGAAAAGAGCAGGGGAGGGGAGGGACATCTTACCAGCAGTGAGCAGACAATTCCTGCAGCAAAACATGCAATGAAGCCTTTTATTCTGGTACCCCAGCTTAATGAAGATGCCTCAACAACCTGAAATTTTTAAAAAACGGATTACATACACGTATATGCATGTTTAAGCACCAGAAACAAGGGAAGCACATAATTAGATTGAGCGTGTGAGTTTGACCTGCGGAAGGCAGGAACAAAGAATCCGACTCACTCATGGCTACAAGAGCCCTCCTGAGTCCTGGAAGCGGCTCCTTATCCAGCCACAAATCTCCTCTCTGGCAGCAGATAAGAGGTTACCGAGCCTCTAGGTGAACATCCCCAGAGCTGGAAACTCTCCACCTGAAGCACAAACCATTTCACACACAGCATGGCAAGGCAGTAGACCCTAGAGTAGCCCAAGCCCTTACACAGCCCGGGCCGGACAAGGACAACCAGAAAGCCATGAGCTCCGCCAGGCAGGGACCCAGGAAACGGGGGCCAGTCGGGGGCCGGCACTCGGGGCTGGATCCACCGGGCATGGTCGCCTACATCAACCAGCCCAACTTGGGCAGTAGCTACTCCTACCGGCATCTCTGAGACGCCGAAGGACTAAGGCTCTCATCTGTGTCAGGGCCCTGAGCTGAATCTATTCATGTCGAGCTTTGGGGTGCTGGCATCAGCCAAGTCACGCAAGCGTGATACAAATCCTAGGTAATTCATTACGGCCCTACTCGTCTGACTCTCCGCTACCATAACTAACCCCTCCCAAGAGTAAAGCTCCCAGGATGCCAACTTTTCCCAAGACAACTCTGCTAGAACAGGGGAGCCTGCAAGTAGCTCCCAAGGGTTTTTCCCCCGTGTCAAAGAGGACAGCCCGGAACTTACGCCAGAGACCTTCCTAGTCTGTCCACATCATGAAAGTGGCCACAGCTGCTTCAGGCTGGGGACAGACAGCTGCCACTGAGACCAAAGGTCCTGCCTCCTGCCCAGGCAACCCAGTGTATTCACACCAGGCTCACCTCGTGTGGCCAGCACAGTCTCCCTCCGGCGGTGGGGGAAAGCTGCCAATAACATTTCCACTCCCTGATGAACGAAGGCGGTGGCAGAAGCTGCAAGGGACACTGGACTGGCAACTCCTTCGGCCTTGACTGCTCCCAGCTCAGGGACCTGTCTTCAGCCCTGTCTCCAAACTTCCTGTCAAACCAGACGCCTGGAAAGAAGGAAGAGCGGCTCTCCCGGGTGTGGCCAGCATTGCTACAGACAGCTTAATTTCCATTCAGGAGAAAGGCAGTCTTTTTTTTTTTTTTTTTTTTTTTAAGATTTTATTTATTTATTCATGAGAGACAGAGAGAGAGAGAGAGGCAGAGGGAGAAGCAGGCTCCCAAGGAGCAGAGAGCCCGATGCGGGACTCGATCCCAGGACCCTGGGATCATGACCTGAGCCGAAGGCAGACGCTTAACCATCTGAGCCACCCAGGCGCCCCAGGAGAAAGGCAGTCTTAAGGGCAGGTTATCAAAAGGGGTTTTCCTCTTACCGCATTTATTCACACTTTTTATCTTCTCTAGGGAGGGAGAGGGAGAGAATCCCAAGCAGGCTCCACACCCAGCACGGAGCCCGACGCTGGGCTCGATCTCACGACCCTGAGACTGTGACCTGAGCCGAAATCAAGAGTCAGACACTTAACCGACTGAGCCGCCCAGGCGACCCTGTTCACACATATTTAAAGTGGGCTCGTGACACCGCAATCCCCCACCACACACACAGCACTTGCGGAAACACGGGGCACCACAGGACACTGCACAGAAAGGCGCCATCGGGGATGGTAACCATGCCGTGGGAACAGGGTGTCAGGACCTGACAGACGGGCCACCTGGTTCCGCGCTCAGGCACAGCCCACCTCCCAAATGAGCCACGTGATGCTCTGTTAGCAGGCTGCACTGGCAGCCCCCACAATCAGGTCAGCCTTCTGACTAACATGGTCAACCTCCCACCACGAAGAGAAGAAAATCAGAAGCCACCACTCCTCCTACTCATGCAAGAAACAAAGAACTTACTTTGCCAGGTAGAAGAAAAGAAGTGAGCTGCACGCGGGGAGAAAAGCGTCGTAGCAGAACTGGACTGGATTCATGGCTTGAGCACCACTTGGCATCAACAGGGATATTTTAAGAGATTCGACCTTTATTATTTCTTTTTGTGAGGAGGATAACCCATAAGGTTAAGTGTCAAGTGTGAGCTGGCCTTGGCATTTAGAGAACTAAATATGGTCTCCACGTTCCAGTCCTCGTAAAAATCAAACTCGTGGACGAGAGGACACAGTTCTGGTTTCTTCCTTCAGAAAGGAGGAAGTGTTGGCTCCACAAGTCCCTCAAGCTGAATTTCCCCCCAAATGTCACCCTAGTTGGCAAAATGGGGGGAGGGGGCGCAGATAACCTTTCATCACCGTGTCTTCCCACTCTGTGTCATCGCACTTCTTTCACCAGCTGGACTCAGTGAAGGCTAAGCCCTTCTTTTTGCCAATTTATAAAAACAAACTCAGTTGTTATAAAACGCCTCTCTAAATTCATGGCTGCTGGGGCACCTTCTGGAAATCGGAGTAGCTAAAATAGTCCCTGGCTAGAATTTACAGGCGATCTGCACCCAAGCTGTCTGACTGGCAGTTAGGAACAAAGGTCCCTTTGACTTGGGGATGTGGAGAGAAGAAAGGTGCTTGCCAAAATGAAGTAAAGCTAAGAGCTGCTTGAGGAAACAGGGCTGGTAACCAGAAGAAGGTGAGAAATGAATACTGCTTCATACCTGTGCTTTCAAACCAGGTACCACTCATTCCCTCCTCATCCCTGGAATCCTCTATGAAAAAAATAAAACCTATACTTTAAGAAATACGCCCACTAAAACTAAAGGTTGAAGGCGGATTTATGAAGGTGAGGTATCAATTAAAAACCTCGTCAGGAGGGTATTGGTGATTAGGCACTGCCAAGTCGTTTTTATACCCAGTTTCATATGTAGGAGAAACAGAACTAGCCATGCTTTTATTGTTTACATTAAAAGGATAAAAATTTGAAAAGCACTCACTTATGGTGACCTCTGACAATTTAATCTGAAGAGCCCATAAGGCCATGTAGTCCAACCTACCACACAAAACAGAAATTTCAGCACACAACTCTCTTTGCCAGCTTCAAAGCCATGGGAAATGTGAAACAATCAAGTCAATACCAACATTTTAAAGGAGGCCCGAATTAATAAAAATTAAGCCAAAACAATCCTGAAAATGAATTCAGCCAGCTACAAGATGTTTCCCAGGAGTCTGGGACTCAGGAAATGGCATACAATGATGTATGAAAACAGGAATCTCACACTTAGAGGAAACAGACAACACTACTTCACAAGAGAGCAGCACCTACTCTTTTTTAAACAGATTTAAGATGTGGTTGAGCCTACAACACTTTAAAGCCCTTCACTGCATCCAATGCGGGCATGCACCATTGTAGGTAAAAACAAACTCAGCATTTACATCTTCAATCTGCACTAATCATTCACTCTTACGCATCTGCTTCATGGTTTTTTTCTAAATATATAATATCTGCATCATCTCGCTGTCAACACTCCCCCCCAAGAGCCTTCAGGATGATAAAGTGTCTCCCTCTTGAACCCTAGCTGCTCCTAAAAGCGTGATGACAGTCCACAGGGCATAATGCTTTTAGAACCACATGACTGTCAACTACCCGGGTATTCTTAGGCCTGGTCTGGGGTTTGACTTGGCAGTTCATAACAGAAGCCAGAAATGAAAAACAAAAAAAATGCATGAAATTACTCCTGAGCTTTGACCAACTAATAAAGGCAACCAATTAAAAGGAACCCACAGAGCTGTTTTGAAATGTCAAAAAAATAAGACCCCAATTCCTATGATACTCAATTCCAATTCCTATAGTGTTGCTTCTTCAAAGTGAGGATTAAGAGAGTAAGCTTTACAAGTTCTGAGATCTCACAGAGGGGGTACCAGTATCACACAAAATGCAGAAAAAAATCAGCAACCACCAAAGTGGGTGAAAGAAGATGCTGAGAACAAACCACGAGAGACACTGATTAAAGTTAGAAGGAAAACGTGGGTTTCGAGTTGAAAGAAGCCGTAGTCTCTTGTTCAACACCCTCACTTTACAGCTGGGGAAACTGAGGCCCGTGGAATACACACCAAAAAGTAAAATGTTATTCTGTCATCCAGAAAGAAAAACAAAAACAAGAGCGAAAAAAAGCACTCGAAAGAGGAAATGATCATTCTGTGTGGCTCTAGAAGACACGGCCCGAGCGCCCAGATTCCCGCTCGACCCAGCCTCTCCAGCGAAACAGTCACACAAACACGCGCCGGCAGTCCCACGAGGTGCTGGGCGTCTGCCGCGTCTACGGACGGACTGGGGGCGCAGAGAAACAAGAGTGAGCCCTGCCCTCCGGGAGTTCACGGGTCCGCGGTGGAGACGCGTCACAACAACGACAGGTGCCCAAGGTCGGGTGGGAGTGTCACACCGACAACTAAGCCCCGCCGTACCGGGGCAGCGAGCAGGGGAAGCTGCGGGCCCGTCGCCAGGCCCAGGCGACCTACCCGGACGCGGGTTCCCTCCGCCAGGCTCTCGGGGCCCGCCCGCCCTGCCCGTCTCGGCCCCGGAGCTCGGGGAGGCCGGCGGGGCTGGAGGGACCGGCCGGGAGGGCGCCCGCCCCCGCGGGCGTTCCCGGGGTTCTGCTCCGGCGCCGCCCTCTCGAGTGGGCCGCTGGGGCGGGGAGGGCTGAGGGGGCGCCGGGCAACAGAGCACGCACAGGCCGACCGCCTGGAGCGGAGGGCCCGGCGCGGCACCTGCAGGGGCGCGGGGGGCGCGGGGAGCGCGGGGCCCGCCGCCGGGAGGACGCCCGGGCGCGGCGCGGCTTTCCAGGAAAGCCTGGAAGTCCCGCCCGGTTCCCGGGCGCGCTCACCTCGGCCAGGCCGCCCCGGTCCTCGGTGTCCTGGCCGCTCAGCACCTTCTTCAGCTTGTCCATCCCGGGCCGGGTCCACACGACGCAGCCCCGCTCAGCCCCCTGTTGCACTCGCGGAGTCGGCGGCTCTTCCGGGTGCCGGGCCCGCCGCCGCCGGCCGCCAACCACGGCGCGCCCCGCCCAGGTACCTGCCCACCTGGCGGCCGCCCGCGCACGCGCCCCGCCGCTTTCACGGGCCGGCCGCGGGGGCGGGAGGCGGGACGCCCTGGGGGCGCGGGGGTTAAGTTCCGCCCAGCCTCGCTCGGCGGCCTGGCCTCCTTCCCGCGCCCGGGTGGAAGCCGGACCCGCCCCCCTCCCGGCCCTCCTGAGTTCAGTCAACAAACGCTGCGTGCCTACCGGGCACAGGAGTGTTTTTCTTGTTAATGTTGCCACAGCGCTTGTTCTAGATGGAACTTATTCCAGGTGGTCTCAAGTGAAACGATTTTTTTAAAAATCACTCGTAACTCCAGTCTAGACCAAGCTACTGTGATCCCAACTGAAAATGCTTCTAGAGGTATGATTTGGGCAGAAACTCGAGGAAAGGGTAGAACTTGGATGAGGGAGTGGAGAAAGGCATAGTAGCTTGTTGGGCAGCCCTCGAAGCGGATTCCAGCGCTAATGATTTCCGGTTGGAGAATCCGTGCCGCCTGTGCAACCCCCAGGACAGGGCTGGAGACACATAGGCTCGCATGTCGGACTGCTGCCTGGGGAATGTCTGGAAAGCTAACTTCAAGATTAGATCGGCTCAGAGAAGCAAATCCACAGTGAGGTTGTGGGGAGCACACACTGGAGAATCTCCCCGCTGTCTCCCTCACCGCCCACCTCTCCAAGAACACTTGTGAAAGAGTAGGAATGTGTGTCTGGGCGGAGAGAATTTAGATGTTACCCAGAACTTTGGCCTCTTAGGAATTATAAATCAACCAGGCAACAGGGATTTGCACAGGACCCTATTCAAGTCAGTCAGATGGCTGTAATCATGTGACCTCATCTTTATAGATACTCAAACATGCTCTGCCACAATTTTAGTTTACATCTCAGATCTCCAATAACAAATGCTGTTGTTTTTTCCCTGTTGCTCTTACGCCCTTGTTCCACTCAGGTAAATTCCTACACATCCTTCAAGACTCCTCAAATACCAAGACACAGTGGAAAGTTCATCCATTGTGAAGTTAGGAAGATCTGGGAGGTGCAACTATAGAACCATCACTTACCAGCTATGTGGCACTGAACAAGTTACCTAACCTTTCTGGTCCTCAATTTTCTCATCTGTAAAATGGACATAAACGGGTACCTCTGAAAGATTTTGTGGGAAGTACACGTGACAGTATGCGAGGAGAGCCTGGAACATGACAGGCATTCTGTGGCATCTGTGGAAGCTAGTATTACTCCACCATCTCCTCTGAAGCCTCCTCTAGCCCAGTCCACACTGATGTGGCAGTTGCTCCTTCCTCTGTCCTCCCACAGCATTTTAAACCCTGCGCTATTGCCATTATTCATGTTCAAGTCTGTCCCCTATACCTTGTGAGTCCTCACAGTTCCAGTCATTTTTTACTCTGCCAACCCAGAAAGGCACCTAGAAGATGTGCTCAGTTAATACCATTAAGTGAATGAATGAATGAGTGAATGAGAAACTTTGTGTCTGCTTTTGCGATTGTGTGAATTGTAACAGACAGATGGGCAGATGGGCAACACTTAAAATGGCCATGCTGTGCAAGTCAGCAGATATAGATAGGCTTGTTTTTGTCCACCGAGTAAGACAATTGGTCTGCCCTCCTCCTCCACCTCCACTCCCTGCATTCATCAGAGTAAAAGAGGCTGTTTGTTTGTTTTAAGATTTTATTTTTAAGTAATCTCTATACCCAGCGTGGGACTCGAACTCATAACCCAGAAATCAAAAGTCTCACGCTCCACGGACTGAGCCAGCCAGGCACCACCCCTCATCACAGTAAAAGAGGTTTTGTTCAGAAAGGCCTTATCTGTAATCTCAGCTCAAGCGTAAGAGCAGCATTTCTTTCAGAACTGGGCAGGATGGCCTCTCCTCTCGGCCCATGCTTGTAGGGGAGCCTGCAAATCACACACACACACACACACACACACACACACACACAAATGTGTGAAAGAACACGTGGCTCTTCTCTTACTTGAGATGTGGCACCAGCACCAGGATGCCCCCTCTCACAAGTAACACCGTTTAGACCCCAGGGCACTGCTTCTCCGTGTCTCCTGCCTTCTGTCCTTGAAACAAAAGGCATGTGAACGTGCGGGGCTTGTGGGTTGTACCACCACCAGTGCGGACACGCTGCTTCAGAGGGCCAGTGGGATAGGAACCGTGGAGGAGATTTGGTAAAAGACAAATCCAGGGCGCCTGGGTGGTTCAGTCGTTAATCGTCTGCCTTTGGCTCAGGTCCCGGCTCCTTGCTCCATGTTGGAAGCCTTCTTCTCCCCTCTCCCACTCTCCCTGCTTGTGTTACCCCTCTCCTGTCTCTCTCTCTCTCTGTCAAATAAATAAATAAAATCTTTTAAAAAATAAAATAAAAGACAAATCCACCTGTCACATCCCTCCACTGAGACACCTTGACTGCAGTAGATCCTTAGGTAACAACATGCCATTTCCCGCCAGTGCCAAGTCTCCATCTTCCTGTTTCTCTAACATAAAATTCCAGAGGGACTCCCAAAAATTAGTGCAGTAAATGCAACAGTTCACGGGAAGGCTAAGGAATATTTTTCATTATGAAACAATTCATATTACTCTCTCGTGTACAGATGTAGGTCTAGGCATAACATACATGAAACATGATACTAAGTCAAAGACATGGAACACCAGAATCACAAATAGCTTCTTCATAATCATATTTAATAAGATTTCATTACATTCTCAAAAAGTCAAGTAAAAATTTTAACTGTAAATACTTGAAATTTAATTTTTCACAGGTTAATTATCAATTATATTTCTTTCCTTTAACTTTTGTAGATAATTTTGAATATTTTAGAAAAATAGCTCTTGAAAGCATAAAAAATATTTTGAAATTGAATTTATTCAATTCATTTTGAAATTGCAGTTATTCAATTCATTTTGAAAATGAATCTATTATTACCATAATATATTCTAATTTTGTAATAATAATTGAATTTAGTCATCTTTGATATTTTGCCAATTTTTAGTCATGTAGAAGCCATAACTGTACACCTATTTGTCAATGTAGGAGGATCAAACATAATTTATTCAACAATTGTTTGGCTTGATTTACAGCTTTTAAATATTTAGGCATCTGACTTAGGGGTTCCCATTTTTTGTTTCCCAGGCCCTGCAAATTTTGGGGTACACCTGCCTGTAACTGCCCTGGTCAAAGGACTTGGGTTGCCTAAGTGGAAACGCTAGATTGATTGAAGATGTAAAAACACAGGGATTTTCTGCAATAAAAAGGAATGGAATAATGACAACATGGATGAACCTTGAAAACATTATGCTAAGTGAAAGAAGCCATACGTAAAAGGCCACATAGCGTATGATTTCATCTGTATGAGATGTCCATAATGGGCAAATCCAGAGACAAAAAATAGATGAGTGGTTTCCACGGGTTGGGGGCAGAGGAGCATGGGAAGTGACGGCTAATGGGTACGGGGTTTCTTCTGGGGTGATGAAATGTTCTAAAATCGATTGTGGTGGTGATTGCACAACTCTGTGAAAACACTAAAAAATATTGAATTGTATGCTTTAAATGAGTGAATTCTATGATATATAAATTATATTGCAATAAAGCTGCTTAAAAATGCTTAGCACAGTGTCTAATGCATATTTCCCAATCCATGAATGTTATTTATTATATAATGTAACAGGAGTCCACTCTTATCTTGCCTAAATGTGTCTAAGTTTGCCCAGAATTTCGGACTCCTAATTTATCTACAGATACATTGGCCAATGTACAAAGTGACTCATTGTGACATTGTTTATAATACCAAAAGATTGGAAACAACCTAAAAGTCCATTGGTGGGAGGAATGGTTACATAAATTATGATACATCCATTCATAAGAATATAAAACAATCATTAGAAAGAGAAGAAGGAAGCTCTTTACATATTGATATGAAACTATCTCCAAGATATGTTAGGAGAAAAAAAATCAGATCCAAACAGGTAGATGACAGATACATGATAGATAGAACATGTGTGTAGACATATCTATATTTACCTATATCTGCATAAAACATATCTGGGAGGATAGAAAAACAAAAATAAACAAAAACTACTGAGGTTACACTTTACCTCAGCGAGGGAAACTAGGTGACCCTGCAGCAGAGAACTTTCACTATGTATCTACTGACTTTTCAGTTATGAACCTTGTGAATGTACCTGCTCTTCAAAATAAATAGACACACAAAAGGTTACATATCATGTGATTCCATTTATATGAAATACCTAGAACAAATAAATCCATGGAAACAGAAAGCAGATTGATGGTTGCTAGGGGGAGGGAGGACTGGGGAGGAACTGGTCAAGGAGATGAAAATAGTTTGGAACAAGGTAGAGGTGGTGGTTGCACAATATTGTGAATGTATTGTTCACTTTGAAATGGTTAATTTTGTGTTATGTAATTTTCACCTCTATAAATTATTTTTTGAAAGAGAATGAGGGTGAGGAAAAGGAAAAGAGGAAGAAGGAGACAGGAAAGGAAGGAAGGGGAGGGAGGGGCGGGGAGGATGCAGAAGTTCCATCCCAGAGCTGCAGCTGGCCGGGAGGGTTTTGAATGAACAGCTTTGTGTGCAGAGGCCTGTGCTAAGTAAGGAATTGAGAGAGGAGACAGTTGTCACACTGATCAAGAAGTAGGAGTGAGAAGACCAGGCACTGGCTTGGGCACCAGAGCAGATGGGCGCCGCTTCCTTCTGTCTCCTGGGCGCTCCCCTCCGATGTCCAGACTCTTTGTTTCAACTAGGGCCTCATCAGTCGGAAAGTATGAAAGTACTTCGGCCTCCCTCCACCTGCCACCGCCATCCCCATGCCAGGGACATCGAAGGACCCTTCCCACCCCCGCCCCTCCTCGGAGCCACCCTTCAGGGGCTGAACCCTCACTCACCCCCAACCCCTCCGGCACTTGCGGCCACTCCCGTGGGGCTGCCTACAGCCCCGTCCTGGCCAGGCAGCCACCTTTAACAGTTAACGCACAAGCCTGATTATTCCCCCAGGACCGTAGGGGTGGAGCCCGATCTTCTCCAGGGACCCCCAGAACTTCCTTCCAGTCCCCACAAACATTCCGTGACTCACTCCTCCCAAGGCCGGCAAGGCGGCTGACACCCCCACCACCAGGGCAAGAAAAACCCGCAGTGACCCTGCCTGCCGATCTCTCCCAAGTTGTGTTGTTACAACTCTGTCACCTGCCCTGTGAGCCTACCCTGTCCCACACTAGCTCTCTGAAGGCAGATTCCCTGCAAGTCCTCTGCCCTCCATTCCCCCTGCTTCCATCCCGGCCACCTCACAGACGGAAAGCTGCACTAGCTTCCAAGATGGCCTCCCTGCCTCCACCACGCTTCCCCCTCAAACCCAATGGTCCCCTGCCACAGCTGGGATCACCTTCATGCACCCTGTTCATCGGGCCCCCACCGGCTTCTCACTGCCCTCACCCTCGAGTCTGAAGGCCTCACCCGTCGCTCGAGGCCCCTTTAAATGGGGCCAAACGGACTTTCCAGCCAGGTCTCCTGACACAATCACTCAAGCACCGCCATCTGCACATAATTGCTTAACTAATCTGTACTGATTGACTGGAAACACTACGCTTTTAAAATAAAAAATGCAGGGGCGCCTGGTTGGCTCATTAAGCATCTGCCTTTGGCTCAGGTCACGATCCCAGGGTCCTGGGATGCAGCCCCAAGAGGAGTCAGGCTCCCTGCTCAGCGGGGAGGCTGCTTCTCCCTCTCCCTCTGCCTGCTGATCCCCCTGCTCAGAGGCGCACTATCTCTCTCTCTCTCTTTCTGTCAAATAAATAAATAAAATCTTTTAAAAATTATTTTTAAAAAATTAAAATAAAATGAAAAATGTATTATTCCTGCTAAATATGTATGAAGTTTAGAGTCTAACGTCACTGGCAGGCTCTGGAAGTCCAGGAGAACAGTACTGGTAGGTGATTTCTGCATTGGAATGCAGCTAAAACATCCCACGAAGAACCTGGAATTCTGTCAGGGCCACACCCCATGCCTGTCTTTTAGTTGACTGGTTCACCAAGCCGGGTCAGAGGCCAGTGGATGAAATGTGCCCCATCTCACCATTTTCGAGTCATCTGTGCTCAGGAGCCTGATTCCAGAATGCGAGTCAGAATCTGTGTGCTTTGTGGAGGACTGTTCATGCACCAGTCACCTGGCATGTGTCACATTTTGCTCACTCCTTCCAGCAGGCCCAAAAGGTAGGCACAGCTGTGATAATCCAGCTTTCACAGATGAGGAAACAGGCTTGGCATCACGCAGTCAGACTCCTGAGTCCCTCCCTGAGCCCACCCCCCAGGCTGCCACCCTGGCTAGACACGGTCGCTTTGAGCTGCCGGTCCACCGAGCTGTGTCCACCGAGCTGTGTCCACTGAGCTGTCTCGCCGGCTTCAGTAAATGTTCCTTTAGATACACCCCACCACCCCCTGAAGGATCTTTGTGAACTACAGTCTACTGAGTTGTTGCCTTGCTTAAAGTCTCCCGCAATGTGGAAAACTGAAAAATGACCCCACAAAACATCCGTGTCTAATCTCGGGAATCCAAGAATGTTATCCTATATGGCAGAGGAAGAAAAGGGCGTTTGCTGATGCGATTAAGAATCTTCAGACGGAGAGATTATCCTGGTGTATCCAGGCTTCTTCTGCTTCTTTCAGCAGAAGAAGCTGAGAAAGAATTCTCCCATGGAGCTCCCGCAGGAGCGCAGCCCTGCCAACACCTCGATTTCGGGCTTGGTGGCCTCCAGAACTGTGAGACTGCATTTCTAGTGTTTCAAGCCACCAAGTTTGTCGTAATTTGTACAACAGCCCCAGGAAGCTAACGCGTGTGGTTCCACACCACCTACAAATGAATTGTGACTGACTTCTCGACGACACGTACCTTCTTTTTTGGACTCATCTCTCTCCTTTTGCTCACAAACACCAGCCTCCAAGCATAAGAAAACGTAGTTCTTTTTTTTTCTTCATCAGTCATTTTTATTGTTATGTTAATCACCATACATGACATCATTAGTTTTTGATGTAGGGTTCCATGATTCATTGTTTGTGCATAACACCCAGTGCTCCATGCAGAACGTGCCCTCTTTAATACCCATCACCAGGCTAACCCATCCTCCCACGCCCCTCCCCTCTAGAACCCTCAGTTTGTTTCTCAGAGTCCATAGTCTCTCATGGTTCGTCTCCCCCTCCGTTTCCCCCCCTTCATTTTTCCCTTCCTACAATCTTTTTTTTTTAACATATATTATTTGTTTCAGAGGTACAGATCTGTGATTCAACAGTCTTGCACAATTCACAGCGCTCACCAGAGCACATACCCTCCCCAATGTCTAGCACCCAGCCACCTCATCCCTCCCACGCCCCACCACTCCAGCAACCCTCAGTTTGTTTCCTGAGATTAAGAATTCCTCGTATCAGTGAGGTCATATGATACATGTCTTTCTCTGATTGACTTAAGGAAAACGTAGTTCTTAAACTCATTCCCCACCTTGTCCTCCTAGAAAACACCTATTCTCTTCTCATCCTTGTCCTCTTCCCCCGACACACGATCACCTTACTCTTACCTCTATCCTAACAGGACAATACGCTCTGGTTGTTCATCCGCTGTTTCTCCCATTCACACAAAGGTCCCTGCAGGGCACAGACCCTGTCTTATTTCTCTTTGCATCTCAGCACCAAGCACAGTGCCTGGGACGCATAGCAGGTGCTAAGTAACCTACTCTAGTCACTGCCCAGAATGCTTGCTGTTAGCCATTCTCCTTGCTCCCCACTGTGCCGTGCAGAAGCAAACGGGTCCTCCAGGCTGAGCCACGCACCCCTGCACAGCTTTTCTGCACATCTGTCTTGCCAAGGTGGACAAGCAGGCGGCTTTTGATGAAACTTTATGCTTGCATTGTTAAATCACATCCTCCCCTCAGCAAGAACTAAAAATGGTTTTTGGAATCTCTAAGGAGTCTTTAATCAGAGAGCAGGAAACAGGGTGGTCCTGTGAGCATTAATGCATGAAATTAACATAGACATAACTCAAGCGGAGATATGCATTCTTGGTGATTTTAAAGAAAAAGACCTTAAGATATCAAGATTGAATGTCTTAAGAGGGAGGGAGGGCAGGAAAGGGAGGTCCTCAGACTGGTCAATCCTAGAGGCTGGAAAAAGGAGCGTCTAAGGCACTGTTGGCGAACCCCAGTTACACACAGAGCAGGTAAGATGGGATTCGGGTGCCCAGGTTCCACCTGAGGCAGGTGCATCCCCATCGCAATTGTGAGAGCCTAGGGCTGTGGATGGTACAAATCCTGAACTTTATTCCGATGTTCTGATCTCTTGTTTCCCAAGCAGCCTCCTGCACCATATAGCCTGCTTCCAGGAAGATCCCAGTCCCCTGCGTCGTCTCAAGTTAGACCTTGGACCTGTGGCTGGACTATGGAGGACTCCTCAGGGTTGTGCCACCCGGTGGGGATTTGTCTGGGCAGCCAGACTTCCTCTCTCTTTCCAATGAGTAGACTTGCCTTGTCTCGAATCTTCCACATGAAGTTAATAAATACAGTAGAAAAGGGGCCCTTGTTTAACCAACCAGGATAGTGATTCTTACTCTATTTTGGTGTCACAGACCTTTTTGAGAATATGATTGCCATAGAGCCTCTCTCCATGTGCCCTCATGCATAAAACTTACCTAAAATTCAAGGGGGGTTATGAAGACCAGAAGTTCAGCCATTGACTGTGGATCCCCGATTGAGAACCCCAGGCTTAAGGAAAAACAGACACCTACCACCTGTCTTCTTCTCTAAGTGCTAGATTGCTTTGTGTGTTCACTTGATTTTAGGGGTGGTGTGAGAGTTTAGATAATTTTTCCAAAAGCCCTCTGGGGAGAGGCATGATCACTGAAAGGTAGGAGAGTCTCCTGAAGAGTAATGGCTTGATGTCTAATTATCAGTCTTCAGGTCTTCTCCCTACCCTGTAGGCCCTTCAGCAATTACAATCCAGCTTGCTGATCAAGGGAGTTATGTGGACAGAAACCAAAGAAACCATTAGCGTTCAGGAGTACACCGAATTGAGTCTTCTGGTCATCATTGCAGGGGAATACCTTTTGCAATACATCAGTTTGGAGGTTGTAACGTGGGCTGTGTCATGATGCCCCACCTCGTATTCCCTTACCTACCTGAGTCCACCTGCATCTGTGGTAGACATCCTCAAGCACCTTCTTGTGTGTGTGCATGTGTGTGTGAGTATTGGGTGGGGTATTATAAGGGAGCTACCATCCTGGAGCCTGGATGGGGGGATAAATGGGATGGGGGTATACATGGCCCAGCCTCCCCTTCTCCGGCGGGAGAATCAGAGGCACGGTCCACACAGTATCTCAGAAGTCTCCAGCAATATTAAGCCCAGGTGATCACAGCAGAACCCCCGCATGCGATACCCCACCTTTTTGCCTTTTCTCCTTTATCTCTTCCCCACTTTCTGACACGTTCCTCCTGAGATTACCTTCCAAACTACCTGCCTCCTGGAGCTTGTCTCGGGACAAGCTGTGCTTTGGAGGGCATCCAAATCCAGCCGGGGAAGGGGGGGCACTTGCTATAATGGGCTTGTATTTCTACCGGTGCCAGATTCAGGTCTCACACCCGTACAGAGGCCTGTCACTGCAACACGAGGTCCAGCCTTCAAGTCCAAGTAGGTGTTTCCTCTGCCAGTGCCCCAAATACATCATTACTAGGAAAACCCACACACCTGAAGATGTTTACTGGCGACAATACTAGGACAGGCAGGTTTTCCACGAGCACCTCCTGACCCTGCAGTTAGAATGCAACGCAGTAAAGCCCGAAAACAAGAACAGGCTTGGCGTTTACATGAGGATGAATCCCAGCAACGGCCAAGTGTGCACTCATGGGAAAGACTGGAGAAAGCATTTGGTGTTCTGTGAATCCCTGAGCGAAGCTAGGTGGACAGGCAAGTAAGGAAAGAAAGGAGATTATTTCTGGTCTGTGGAACCTTGTTTGGATAGACTTAGAAACAATTCTTCACAAAGTTACTGTGAGAAATGGCTGACAATCATGAAACATGAGGCTTTTAATTCCCTTAGTTACAGTAGCACTGCTCACTTCACTGGTTATCCCCTGTCTTGAAGCAGCCCTCTGATCCCTGGACGGTCCCCACAACACCCTAGCCGCCAGCCCGGTCCTATTGAAACTCCTATCTCCATGTTTGGTTTCCAGGGCCCCATCTGGCTTCTGCTGTCACCGCACATGCTGCCCAGAGAAACTCTATCATCTTACCTGAAAGCACTCAACACAGGTGATGTCTCCTTTTTTACATATTTTTTAAAAATGTATTTATTTGAGAGAGAGAGAGGTGGGGAGGGAGAGGGAGAGAAAGTCTCAAGCAGACTCCCCCCTGAGCATGGAGCCCGACGCAGGGCTCGAACCCATGACCTGAGGTCATGACTGGAGCCGAAACCAAGAGTTGGGCGCCCCACCGACTGTGCCACTGAGACACCCCACAACTCCTTTTGTAATCTTCACTTGGCTTCCATGACACCACATTCTTCTGGTTTCCACCTACCCACTGGCAGGTCTTTCTTTCCTCTCTGCTCAGGGCTCCTGCCAACCAACGCCTTCTTCATTTCCTTAAAAAAATTCTCAAGGTGCTCCCATTCACTGCTGTGACTTTCAGTGTGACCTGTGACCAGCTTCTTTCTTCAGGTCAGATGTCTCCTGAACCGCACACTCCATTACCCAGTGAAGTACACATGAGACGCATCCACCTTTCCATGTGGATGGCTCATAGCCATTCCAGACCCAACGTGTTCACACAGAACGCCAACCATCTCTCCTGTCTGTCTCCACCCACACCTCCCAACTTGGGGAGGCAAAAACCTAAACATCCTCCTTTTTCCCTCCCTTTCCTTCATTCCCCACACTGATATCAGGAAATCCAATAAATTCAGCCTTCAAAATATATTTTGAGTCTACTTTTCTTCGTGGGCACTGCTGCAACCCTGGTTCAAAAGGCATCACCTGGCTGTCCGCTCGCCTCCTCCCCTGATGCCCTGCTTCTCCTCCTAACACCTTCCATCCATCCTCATGTTGCAGCTAAAGTGAATTTAAAATATAAGTCAAATCAATTGCCCCCATGCTTACCTTCTCCTTGTTCCTCATTGCATCAAACTCTGTCTTCCTTAAAAGAGGACCATAAGCCCCTCAGTGGGTCTCAATTGGCCTCGGCTGGTTCCTTTGGTCTCATCTTGTGCTCCATCCACTTCTGTGAAAATGGCCATCTGTCCTGCCTTGAGGGCCTTGCTCATACTGCTCCTCTCTTTGAAAGCCTTTCCTACCCTGAACTAATCCCATGGTTAGATTATTTTCATCCTTCAGGTTGCAACTTCACTGACACGTTCTGACAAATATATATGGTTGTATAACCACCACCAGATAAAAATATAGCATATTCCATCACCTTTCCCAAATTTCCCTCCTATCCCTTAGTGCTCAGTAACCTCCCCTCCTCTTGCCACCACTGATCTGAATTCTGCCCAATAGTGTTGCCTTCTCCAGAAGGCTGTTGTGATGGTTAATTTTTTGTCAGCTTGACTGGGATGCAGGTTGCCCAGGCACGTGGTCAGACATTATCCTGGGTGTGTCTGTGGGGGTGTTTCTGAAAGAGATTAACATTTGAACCTGTCTGCCCAGTAAAGCAGATTGCCCTCCCTCCCGTGGGTGGGTCTCACCCAGCCAATTGAAGACCTACATAGAACAAAAAGTCTGAGTGGGAGTCAACTCTTCTTGCTTGTTGAGCTGCAACAAGGGTCTTTTCCTACCTCTGTCCTTAAACTGAAACACTCGCTCTTCTTGGATCTCGAGCCTGCCAGCTTTCCGACTGGAAGTCACATCATTGGCTCTTCTGGGTCTCCAGCTTGCTGACTGCAGATTGGGACATATACATACATATACATACGTCTAGGGAGGAGATACATACATTGGTTCTGTTTCTCTGAAGAAGCCTAACACAACTGTATAAATGAAATCATACAGTATCTATTCTTTCCTGTCTCACCTTTCACTTAGCGTAATGGTTTTGAGACTCATCCACTATTAGCAGTTAGTTCCATTTTATGGCTGAGTGATAAAAATGTACCACAGTTTATTTCTCTGGACATTTACATTGTTTCCAGTTTTCAGCAATTATGAATCACTATAGTTGTTATAAACATTTGTATACAGGCCTTTGTGTGGACATATGTTTTACCTAGGAGTAGGATTGCTGAGTTGAAAGGTAAGTGAAAGTTTACCTTTATAAGAAACTGCCAAACTGGGGCGCCTGGGCGGCTCAGTCAGCTAAGTGTCTGCCTTCGGCTCAGGTCATGATCCGGGAACCCTGGGATCGAGTCCCACAACGGGCTCCCTGCTCAGCAGGGAGTCTTGTTCTCCCTCTCTTTCTACCCCTCCCCCTGCTCGTGCTCTCTTGCGTGTGTGCGCTCTCTCAAATAAATAAATAAAATCTTTAAAAAATAAACTGTCAAACTGTTTTCCAAAGTGGTTGAATGATTTCACATTCTCACTACCAATGTATGAGATTTCAGTTGTTTTACACCCTGACATTGATCTTGTCCAGTTTTAAATTTTAGCTATTATAATGGGTGTAGGGGTATCTCATTGCTGTTTTCATCTGCATTTGCCTAATAGCTGATGATTTTGAGCACCTTTTCATATGTTTATTTACCATTCACAACTTTTACCCATTTTTAAATTGGGTTATGTTTTAGTATTGTGTATAAGAGTTCTTTATGTATTCTAGATACAAGTACTCTCACATATGTGTCTTGGAAATACTTTCTCCCAGTTTGTAGCTTATCTGTTGATATTCTTTAAGAGTGTCTTTCAAAAAGTAGGAGTTTTTTTATTTTAATGAAGGCCACTTTATCGATTTTTTCTTATGCTTAGGGCTTTTTGTGTTTTATTGAAGAAATCTTTGCCTTCCCCAAGGGCCTAGGATTTTCTGGTTTACTTCCACAACCTTTTTAATTTTAAGTTTTACGTTGAGGTCTCTGATTCATTTTGAGGTAATTTTTGTACATGGTGTGAGGTAAGGTTCAAGATTCACTTTTTTGCATGTGAATGTCTAAATGTTTCAGTACTATTTGTTGAAAAGACTGTCCTTTCTCCATTGAATTATCTTTGTGTCTTGTTCAAAATCAATCGAACATATATGTGTAAATCAATTTTTTTAAGTTTATTTATTTATTTTTAATAATCTCTATACCCAACGTGGGACTTGAATTCACAACCCCAAGATTAAGAGCTGCATGCTCTTCAGACTGAGCCAGCCAGGAGTCCCAGTGTAGGTCAATTTGATTCACTATTCTGTTCAAGTGATCCTTATGTCAATCCTAACAGTTGCCACAGTCTTGATTACTGTAGCTCTAGGCTAAGTCTTGAAATCAGGTAATTTGAATCCTCTAACTTTTCTCTTTTACAAAATTGTTTTGGCTATCTAGATTCTTTGGATTTCCATATACATTTTAGAATCATCTTATATGTTTCTAATGAAAAGCCTGCTAGGATTTCGAATGGGATTACACTGACTATAGATCAATCCAGGGAGAACTGGCATATTAACATCTTGAGTCTTTCATTCTACAAACATGGTATTTGTCTCCATTTACTTCCTTAATTTCTCTCATGGTAAGTTATTTGGGATTTCCCAGATATCTTTGTTACTGGGTTTTACTAGCTTAATTGTTAGGGTCAGAGGACAAACTTCATATGACTTCAAGTGTTTTATGGCCTAGAATATTCTCTCCCTTGGTGAATGTTCTGTATTCACTTGAAGACAGTGTGCATTATACTGTTGTGTGAATTTCATGCCCATCCCACCATGGGAGCAGATCTTTTTGTTATCCATGT
This sequence comes from Halichoerus grypus, assembly GCF_964656455.1. Classification (NCBI taxonomy): domain Eukaryota; kingdom Metazoa; phylum Chordata; class Mammalia; order Carnivora; family Phocidae; genus Halichoerus; species Halichoerus grypus. The sequence goes on along the minus strand of NC_135718.1, from coordinate 98,428,634 downwards.
GGGATCCTGGGCCCAGGTTTTTCTGTCCCTCCTCCAAGGTTGGAGGCTATTTGTACTTCTTCTCCAACAGTAATGGTTCTTTGCCTGTGTCCAAAGGCAGAACATTTCCTACTCCCCAGGGGCAAATGGATTTTGTCTTTATTCCTCCCCTAGAAATAATAGATTTTTGCCTGTGCCCTGGTAGGGGTGATATGATTTGGTGCACCTCCCTCAGCAGCCTAAAGTTTTTACATCCTTCAAGAAAAGGGTCTGGGGAAGTGGGCAGGGTTTCCTATCTACCTATACCTCAGCAGAACCCAATTACCTCCTGCATGCCTGAACCACTGACAGGAACTTTCTGGTCCCCTGCCCTGCCCCCAGGGTTTCTTATGAGCACTTGGTGTAGGCCACTGGGAGAGACGAGGGCGCGCGCGTGCGTGTGTGTGTGGGGGGGTCCCCTTATTTGAAACTCTCGGCTCTTCCAAATTCTTAAAGGGGTGTGTGTGTGTGTGTGTGTGTGTGTGTGTGTGTGTGTTATGTCCCCTTATTTGAAACTCTCAGCTGCGTGTGTTAAGTCCCCTTATTTGAAACTCTCAGCTGCGTGTGTTAAGTCCCCTTATTTGAAACTCTCAGCTATTCCAAATTCTTAAATTCCTTTAGGAATTCCACATTCTAGATTATGTTTAGTTGCTTGTATAGTGGCCACTTGTGACTTAAGTGTTCTTTCTAAAATGTAACGTGTATTTACACCACCTCCTGTTGGAGGACTTATCACCCTTTGGGATTCCGTTTGCTTTGTCCCCCAACCTCAGTTCTCTGACATGCTCAACAAAAGCTGTAACTTTATAGATTCTCCAGCTTTTTTCCTTGTGAAGTTAGGAGTGACAGTCTCTTGCAGCTTTCTACACCCTGTTCAGAAGCAGAACTCTGACTACCTCTACTAAAGGTGATTTTGTTATTTTCTGAAATCGCTATTATTGCCATCAATTATACTTATTAAAATTTGTAATTATTTTTACTTTGTCTCCTCCATTAAACTTTAACTCTGTGAAGACCTATACTATGGCTCTTCGTTATTGTAATCCCTTCTGCCTAGTGCCATATTGGACACATAGCACTTAAAACTAAATGGAATGATATTAATGGCAGGTATCTCTATTTTCAAAAACATTAACTCATCATACAGCAAACACTGGCTGATTAAAACATCCACAGAAGTAGTGGGAGGGGAGGGCTGAGAAAGAGGAGGAACAAGAGCCCAAAAGCCAAACTGGGGGATTATGTTCTGGACTATCTTTAGATTTTCATGATAATCTGCCAGCAGAATCTGGCTATAATGCTGACCAAGTTCAAAATAGAGCACAAATGAAAAAAGTATACCAAACCATTTTTTAAATTAAGCTTCAGGAAAAACGGAAATAAATGAAACAGCAAAACATAGATCAGTAATTCCTTATTGTTTATTCTTTTCTTACAAAAAGACACTTGGAACAAATAAATATAAAATGGCATATGTCTTATTTAGCAATGGGCAAATACAGGTTTTCTGGGTATTCTCCACAGGAATAAACTAAAGGAGCTTCCGGAAGTACACTCATCCTATCAACTTGCCACCCTCTATAAAAAAAGGTCAATTCTTTTAATTTCCCACAATTTTTAGCAATAGATTCTGAAAATAAGTCATCTAAACCTGACTCAGAGACTAAGACAACTGATTCAAGTTAAGAATATATATAATGATGTTGCCCAGAAACTTCAACTAATGAATATTCTTACAAGTTTTTCATTTCTTATATCTTGTATGAATAAAGAGTCTATTCTGTTCAAATCCGCATGGCAAATAAAATACAACAGAAGGCCAAGCACAATATATACACTTTTCTGTCCTAAGAGAAAACATTAAATACAGGTATATTTAATATACAGTGAACATGCCATGTATTTTCTTAAAGCCAACAAAATCCTGATTTCCTATACCTTGCAGGTGATGTAGCAGAAGGCAAACAAATACCAAAATCACTTGTGACAAAATTTAGCTAATAAAATTAGCTAGACAACAATACAAATTCAATATTCAATGGATTTATTCATTCCAAGGTTGCATGGAAAATGAAGTAAAAAACATCAGTACAAGTAGAACCACACATAAGAAAAAGCACCTAAAGATGGAGGAAGGACAGCTCTGACATCCTACCTGTGGCTGGCAAACCATGTTCAGGTGTGTCCACGGATAGAACACCTTCAGTTTCCTAAAACCCTAGGTTATTCGGTTCTGTGTCTGAAATTTTCTCAAAGCCTTCAAAAGCCAATTTAAATTTAGAGGGGAAATATATATTTTTTAATTTGTGGGTAAAGATCATTAAAGTACAACACCAATTTCCTAAAAGGCAACTCATGACTCTCCAGAAGTACGAATAAACATCAAAAAGCCCAAAGTAAAGAGCTAGTACATCAACATGCACAATCAGGAATCCCGTGAAAGTCACAAGGTGCTGTGATTCTGTGATTTACATTAGCCTCCTCATGGTAGAAGACAGTGTTTCATGATGGATGCAGATTATGCCCACTGCTCATGAGACATACACACATCACTACTAGTGAGATCCCACTTTGTAACAATTTAGAAATCCAAATTTAACTCCAGAAAATATAAATCTGGAATATGAATTTGAAGACAGACAGTACAAACAGCAGCTGAGTGGAACCTGCCTGCAACAATCCTTTATTTTTTTTCCTTTAAGGCTACAGAAAATCTGCACATAAACAAGGCAATTAATTCTCATAATAAAAATACCCCCTCCAAATAGCTAAGGTCTCCAGTCAGATTCCATGGTCAGTATATGTTGTATCACATTCTATTCCACAGGTGTACTTTCTCGTGAGTCTGCAGGGTTAAGATCAATTCTTTCTGGAAATAGTAGCTTCTCGCAAACTGCCTCCTTTATCGGTAAATACTGTGATATTTCATTAGGTTCCGTGAAGAGGGAAGGTGAAACATGCTGGGAAACACATAAATCATATTAGCACATATTCAGTTATCTCATTGGTACCTTTTCAAAATGCTTTGGTTCAAGTATTCATACAGCACACCAATTTTATTCTATTTTTTTTATTTTTTTAAAATTTTTCTATTGTTATGTTAATCCCCATACATTACATCATTAGTTTCAGATATAGTGTTCCATGATTCATTGTTTGTGCATAACACCCAGTGCTCCATGCAGAACATGCCCTCCTCAATACCCATCACCAGGCTAACCCATCCTCCTACCCCCCTCCCCTCTAGACAATTTTATTCTATTTTTTTTAAAGAATTATTTATTTATTTCTGGGGGGGAGGGGCAGAGAGGGAGAATCTCAAGCAGACTCCGTGCCAAGCACAGAGCCCGACGTGGGGCTCGACCTCAGGATCTGAGATCATGACCTGAGCCGAATCCAAGAGTCAGACGCTTAACCAACTGTGTCATCCAGGCGTCCCAACACACCAATTTTATTTTATTTTATTTTATTTTAATTTTTTTAGTTATGTTAATCCCCATACATTACATGATTAGTTTTAGATATAGTGTTCCATGATTCATTGTTTGTGCATAACACCCAGTGCTCCGTGCAGAACGTGCCCTCCTCAATACCCATCACCAGGCTAACCCATCTTCCCACCCCCCTCAACACACCAATTTTAAAATAAGCTGTAATACATGTATGTGAGGAGCATCATAAGGTGTTTCTAATGGTAACAGGTATCTCTTGTTACCGAATTATGCAGCCCTCTTACTGATTTCCTCAAAGCTCACAGGGATATGTTATTTATAATGCTACCACAGATGTATTAAGAATTTAATACATCTTGGGGTGCCTGGGTGGTTCAGTCGGTTAAGCATCCAACTCTTGATCTCAGCTCAGGTCTTGATCTCAAGGTCATGAGTTCAAACCCCGTGTTGGGCTCCATACTTAAAAAAAAAAAAAAATTACTGCATCTTAATCTAATCCCCTTTTGTACCTTGAAAGCACTAGCCTCCAGATAGAGCCAGGCTGTGGTCTACAATGGACTCTAAGTAATGTTTCTAACCCACATATACTCTACACCCACATAGAAATAAGCACTAGGGGTGCCAATCACTCTAAATCACAGTGATATTTGCAAAAAGGTATTACTTTTGAAGCAACCTATTATAGAATCCTACAGATTTGCAGAAGCCCTTTACAAGTCCCAGGGGAGCAAAAAAGAAAGAAAATTAGGCCAAAACAAGGTATGGTACAAAATTACCACATTTTAAGAAGAAAAAAGTAGACTGGGTAGAAAGAAATCACAGGGTGACCAGGTGCTAAGTGAAAAGAACAGTTGCAGACCCACCACCAAATAGCTGTGTAATACACACCTCTGGGTCTGTTTTTCCAGAATAAAAAGTGGAAATTAGATTAGATGATGGCTTTGGTACCTACAACAACTTTAACTGGTTTTGTATTTGAGGTGAGCTCAGAAAAGTTATGCTCCTGTAGGATTTATCTTTTAGAGGCTTATTAGGTGAATCGATAGATTTAGGGATGCGGATTTGGGTGGAAACATACCAAATGAACATTAAAAGTCAACTTCTAAAAACTGATATTAAAATACTGTACCATTAAATTAGCAATTTTGCTCTCTCGTGATGTATATTCTCGTAACATGTAGGTCTTGTCGGCCTACGTTGAAAAATAAAAAAAGGTTGCAATAAATCTGTTTCTATTGTTACAAAATCCTTTCTGTTAAACAGCACAGCCTATGACAACAGAACAGTTTATAAAAGTAGCATGAAGTCTGACAAGAATATCTTATTCTGCAACGAGATAACGAATTCTCACCAAGAATTCTTAATTATTAATGCCAATCTCTATAAATCACAGTGATATCACATGTAAACAGATTTAATAATTACCACATAAGAGAAATACAAGCAAAAGTTTTACTTTGAAAAAAACATGTATATCTGCAAATGATATGTGCAAGAGATTTTAATATTACTTCATGTTTGGAACTACATCTTTTCCTTAAGCTATGTTATCATCTACCTACATAACCATGGCTACTCTCATGTTTAAAAAAAAAAGCTTAAATTTTATTCTCTCCCATTTCCATAAAATTCTTGTCAAATTGCTTATCTAATAAATCACACTTTTAGTACTTTAACTTCTCCCATTTCCAACTTTTTAAAGTTAGGTTTTAGAAAACAATTTATTACAATTTGGTTTTTGGTGAAACATTATTCAATAAAAGAAAAATCACACAAGATTAAACTCCCTTAAGAAGTTTAATCTTTTCTATTAATAAATACAAATTTTAATCTTAAATCAATAAAAACAGATTAATGCTCACTGAAAAAAAAATCAGGTAATATAGAAGTACAGAGCAACCACTGCTTCTATAGATATCACTATCCTTAACATTTAGAAATCTCTATACAGGAGTGCCTGGGTGGCTCAGTCGTCAAGCGTCTGCCTTCAGCTCAGGTCATGATCCCAGGGCCCTGGGATTGAGCCCCACATCAGGCTCCCTGCTCAGCAGGAAGCCTGCTTCTCTCTCTCCCACTCCCCCTGCTTGTGTTCCCTCTCTCGCTGTGTCCCTGTCAAATGAATAAATAAAATCTTAAAAAAAAAAAAAAAAAGAAATCTCTATACAAAATCTTATATAGGTTCATACTCGCTTTTTAAAATTCAACACTGAGATGCATATCTTTACACATCAGTTAAACGTAACTCTCTGCCACTCATTTTAATTTTAATGGATGTATACTTTTCTACTATATGGATGTAAATTAAATAATTCAAATCAGTTCCCTTGCAGTGAGCATTAAGCTCCTTCCTTCTCTTTTTTGCTATTATAAACAATAGCATTGCCACAAACATCCATATATATACATAAATATATATATGTATAAATAACTCTGTACAACTGCCTGATTAATATTTGTGGATTACTGTATATGAGAATGTTTTTAGGATAAATTCCTAAGAAATACTGCTGATTTAAAGCATAAGCATTTTTAAAATTTAGATTTCAACTTTTCTGAGGCAGAAAAATGCAGTCTATCTTTAGTACTTTTGCTACCACTTTTAAAAAGAAAAAAATCATAGTTTTTCCAGGAAAAATATCCACCCATCCCTAAGTGCAGGATTTGGGAACCAACTCCATCTTACTGGGTTCAAATCCCACTTCCACCACTATTCACTGTAGAACTTGGGCAAGTGACCTAATCTCTTTGCTGTAATTGCCTCAGCTATAAACAGAGATTATACAGCACTTATTTCACAGGGTGGTTGTGAGAGTTCAGTTATTACCACTGCCCTACTGATTACTGGTGGTTTCTTCTCTAATTCACCATTCTACACAATCACAAATCAGAGGTTACAAATCCATTCCAAAAGGACAGGCTGCTATAAGCTACTAGAGGAATTTCCATGATTCAACTTAAGTCTCCCCCTTTTCCAAACACTTTTTTGAAAACCTTGTATGTCAACAGTTCCTTCAGATGGAGTACAGAGCTTTCAAACTTTAGAACAACTGTCAAAATGATTATGTAATACAAACTTCAGGAGGCCATGTGATGGGCATGTTTAATATTAAGACATTATATAAACAATACATATGATAAACAAAGCTAAGAGTTAAGGGACAGTTTTCCTAAACACAGATTAAGTACACATGAAGTTTTTTTAGAAGCATCAGACATCCCCTACTGGGGAGTATCTTTTAGAAAACATTTTTAGCTACCAGAACTTTCAGAAAAGATGTCCTGTTTCGTTAACTGTGCAGTCAACAGTGAATGTAGAACACCCAAACTTAAAGGCTAGAAGGACTGCCATAAAATATAAAGCATTATTTCATTTCAAATTCTCAGACAATAAAACAACATGAACAAGCCCAACATCAACTAGTATATTCATTAAATAAGAATAGATACCTCGTGGTAAAGTCTTGTGTCATTCATTCTGATAAGCACCCCATCGATTCTCAAGAAAAATCGCAACAGCAGGAAAAAGCTAGAAGGCATTACTCTCTGAAAAAAATAGTAAGGCAATATTTTAATGAAAATTAAATATACTACTTTGCTAAAAGAAAGTAATTTTTTTTGAAAATAAATTTTTTTAAAGGCATCAGAGGAAGGCTGAATTAGCAGTATACTGAAATCTCTATAAACTAGAGGTTCTTTGTCATAGCTTCAACTAAGGCACAATATATTGTATTATAATATAAACATCCTGGCTTCGGGTTTCCTACAATAGAAAAATATTTTTTAGGTCAAAAGATATTGAGGTTAAAAAGACTTAAAAAATACCTAAGTAAGGTGAAAATTACAATGTTCACTTTAAAAACTGACAGTACTTACAGTAGATGTCAACATCAGTAATACCAAAATGAAAGAATAACCTATTTCTTTGTTGTTACTTGTCTCTTATTCACTTTACCTTAAATAAAGAGAAGAGACCTTAAATGGAATGGTCTAATTCAGTGCAATGAATTAAGTACTATCTCATACTGCCAAAGACTGGTTTATCAGATCATTATAACATGTTCTTAACATCTTTCATCTGTGTCTTATCTACACATTCTCCCTCGGCAGAGAGCCTACTGCTCCCTCTCCAACTCCCCCTGCTTGTGTTCCCTCTCTCATTATCTCTGTCAAATAGATGAATAAAATCTTAAAAAAAAAAAAAAAAAAGACACAATCCCAATGGTCAGGAAGTTCATCAAAGAGGGAAACAGAGAAACATGATGTGGTAGCTATAGTAACGGGGGTAGGCACAGGCTCACTAAGCACTCAGAGAAAGAAGTATCTACGTTTGCTGAAGAAAGAGAAGGCGGTGGAAAGCTGACCATGCGAAGAGCTGGGGGTGGGGAAGGAGAATTCCAAAAAGAGGAAAGAGCATGTATAAAAAGTTCTGAGACAGGAAATAGCAAGATATATTCAGGGAACTGCCTGCAATTCCATACAAGCACAGAGCAACATTAATGAAGGGCGAAGAAATAACAAGATAACCCATTAATAACAGTGCTTTACTGCCTAGATGGTCACCAGCTACGGGCCGCCAAGCTCTCCTTTCTTAGGACCATTTTTTTTTTTAAGATTTACTTATTTATTTGAGGGGGGGAGGGAGAATCTCAAGCAGACTCCCCACTGAGTGCAGAGTTCGATTTGGGGCTCGATCCCAGGACCCTGAGATCGTGACCTGAGCCAAAATCAAGAGTCGGATGCTTAACTGGCTGAGCCACCCATGTGCCCCCTGCCTTAGGACCTTTACACACCCCATTGCCAGAGCTAATGCTTACTTGTCTTCGGATCTCAGTGTAAATGTTCCTTCTACAGAGAAGCCTTTCCTACCATTCCATAATCACAGTAGATTTCTCCTGTTATCTTCTCTCCACTCCCTTTATAAATTAACAGATCTATAACTACATCCATTTATGTGTTTACTTGCTTAAAGCCCACGTCCCTCCACTTGACTGTAGGCTCCATAAGAGTGCGAATGAACAGTGAGCAGTGTTTTGTTCATCACTCTGTCCCTACTGCCTAGACGAGGAGCTGGCACACAGTGGGTGCTCACTGAAAGAGAGGCTAGAGCTCTCTTTGCTGGAGAAAAGGCTCGCAGTCACACTGCAAACTGATGGGATTACCAGCAACAGACTTAAAAGCAAGACTTAGAATAAAGAAGAGCTTGGAGGAAGAACCTGACCTCGGACAACTTGCTGTGTCACAACAAACTGACTGGGAAGCACATCATTACTTGACAGAGTGCTACTTGTAATTACTGAAAAGATTGATTGGCAACATTTTTTCAAATTTCCAAATTAATTATTAACACACTGGGCCCAACGCAGGCAGCAATCATTTCAGCATGGCAGAGGGGAGACTAGGAATTAGAAGACCCAAGTTCTAGTCCCAATTGCATAATTCAACTGTGTGGGGATGTTTGGAAATTTCTGAAGGTGTTTTTCTCACAATGATGAGCAACTGCAATATTTAGCAGTTGAAGACCAGAGATGTTAGATGTTCTGTAATGCACAAGACAATCCTACACAACAAAGTCCAATCCTGCATCCCAGAAAACTTCCAAATATCTTAACTTGGCATTCACATGGCTTAAAACAAAACAAAACAAAACAACAATTTATACTGATCTGACCTTAGAACTGAATTCCATTTTACATATAAATGCAAAATTCACTCAATTTCTAGGAACACAATTACCTTGTAAATGAAGGAAAGATTATACTTTGCTTCACTTGGAACTTAAGGGCTGTTCACCATTTTTGAAAAATTACATCACCGATGGCAGTCCTGATCGTGTTACCTGAGTCCTTCCCTGACAGCCGGCACCTCCGCCAGCCCACGTCTAGATCCAGCTGTGGCTTCACAGTGAGTCAGTATGCAAATGTATGTACCTGACTCCTTCATTATGTCTTGTAGTGCAGTCATATCATGCACTGACATACTGAAATACCTATTTTATCCTAAATCAATGTCCTTTTCTTTTTTATTTTATAATTAGGACATTATGTTGGTTTATTGGAAAGAAGATGGGTTATATGATCTATGAATTACATTTCAGGGTAGTAAAAGGGAGGGGATGCTTAAAGTATTTGGTAAAACAAAACAAAACAAAACAAAACAAAAAAACAATGGTGCAATGTTTAGCTACCAGAACTTTCAGAAAAGATGTCCTGTTTCGTTAACTGTGCAGTCAACAGTGAATGTAGAACACCCAAACTTAAAGGCTAGAAGGACTGCCATAAAATATAAAGCATTATTTCATTTCAAATTCTCAGACAGACAATAAAACAACATGAACAAGCCCAACATCAACTAGTATATTCATTAAATAAGAATAGATAGTGTTGAGAACCACTAATTGAGAGCAAGTTACTAAACCACCCAAGGTCTCCTTCTTCATCTATAAAAATAGGGGATGTGAAGAAACAATTTCTTAGGCTCTGTCTCTGTAAAATACGGCATTTCAATAGGACTACATTTCAACGAAAGCTACCTCTGCACAGGCATTGTGGGACTTTTTGTCCCCAGAGATGAAAGATATGTTCCTACCTGGTATACTTGGACTCTTAAGTAAAACATGGAAGTAGAAGGTAGACAACATTCACTCCTGACTACTCAGAATGGAACTAACCATTAGCTGTAAAAACCATTACAGAACATAACAGCATTGTCAGTATTTGGGAGATAGGGAATTTATTTCCTTTGAAAGCTAAAAACTTACATATTAGCATGAAAATAGCTTTCCTTTAGATCTTTGTCAGAGGAGTCCTATCAGCTGTAAACCCTACCAAGGACAGTATATTAGAACACAAAATCCTAACCTAAAAACAAACATTGCTGAAAGAACCTAATTTAGAAAACAAATCAGGGATCCCTGGGTGGCTCAGTCAGTTAAGCGGTTGGCTCAGGTCATGATCCCAGGGTCCAGGAATCGAGTCCCTCAACGGGCTCCTTGCTCAGCAGGGAGCCTGCTTCTCCCTCTCCCTCTGCAGCTCCCCCTGCTTGTACTCTCTCTCTCTCTCTGACAAATAAATAAAATCTTAAAAAACAAAACAAAACAAAAATTCATTCCTGAAATATCCTGTAATTAGATATAGGTAATGCTACTCACACAAAATTATCAAAACTCCGAAGAAACTCACTGAAGCAAATCCAAAAACAACCCAGACCTCATGGTGCACAGAGCTCTAAATCTACTCTTTCTCCCTGGGGTTCTGTGCCATAGGAAATTTTCTTTTTTTAATTAAAACTGTCTAGGTTTAGAATTAAAAATTAAGATGGTAAAAACACTTCAAAACCTGAAACAAATAAATTAAAAGCAACCTAAAAGGCTCTATCTAACAGTATCAGGAATCTAAAGTAAGTTACTTTGTTTATATAAGCAGCTTCCACATTACAGTATCATTTCTTTTGAGTGTTTTATAATTATTATGGAAACCAAAAAACCAAACATTCATAAGCAACTAGATTTACAATTCTAAAACAAGACCTTTTTAGCACTTTTCTGGCCAAGATTAAAATACCAAGTAAAGGCAATGAACATTACTACCATTATCCCAGATAATTCCAAGAACATTTTGAAAGTGAAAGAAATCTATACAGCTGTCCCTTGAACAACACGGGTTTGAACTGTGCGAGTCCACATATGCTGATTTTTTCCGACAAATTTTCTCTTCTCTATTTTCTCTTCCCTATTGATGGTCTTAATAACATTTTCTTTTCTCTAGCTTACTTTATTCTAAGAATACAGTATATAAAACATATAAAATGCAAAATATGTATAATCAACTGTTTATGTTATCAGTAAGACTTCTGGTCAACAGTAGGCTATTAGTAGTTAAGTTCTGGGGGAGTCAAAAGTTATACAAGGATTTTCAACTTTTTTTTTAAGATTTTATTTATTTGAGAGAGAGAGAGAGTACGTGTGCACACAAGTAGGGGGAGTGGCAGAGGGAGAGGGAGAAGCAGTTTCCCCGCCGAGCAGGGATCCCAAAGTGGGGCTTGATCCCAGGACCCTGGGATCATGACCTGAGCTGAAGGCAGATGCTTAACCGACTGAGCACCCCCGCAAGGCGCCCCAAGGATTTTCAACTTCTGAGGGAGGGTTATTGGTACCCTTAATTCCTACACTGTTCAAGAGTCAGCTGTTTATTCCATACCCCCAATCAAAGTCCTAGCCATTGGGAAAGATATAAGGTAGTCCTTAAAATTTTATACTTATTTTTAGAAGTTCCTCAGAGGGCTCTGTTAAACTAAAAATAATCTGAGACGGTTCACATTTTATCTGAAAGCAATTGGGAAAAATGTAAAGTCAGAAAATGCTCTAAGTTAAATGGCCTCAAGTGAGCTTAAGTGGAAAGGACCCAGCAGGGGCTCCAGGATAGTGGTGGTCCTTCACGCTCGGGCACAGGCTGGTGACGAGACAGCCTGTACTACTGGGACAGATGTCACAAAGAGCCCGCTCAGAAAATACCTCCCTGTCACTGTGTTCTACCACCAGCCCTCTCTCTGGCCTGGCTGGACAAACTTACACACCTAGAACTCAGATCAGGACCGCCTCCTCTAAAAAGCCTTTCCTGCCCTATTCTCTCCATTCCCATGTGTCTACCCAACCTTCTAGTCAACACACACACAGCAAGTGTACTATGGATAGTCAAACAAGGAATATTCTCTGTCCCATTGTGTTAAGAGATAACTAAATCTCTAATCTGCCTAGGTAATTCTGCTAAAACTCCAGGTTTGGGATCACTGGACTAGCGGTAGGCTTACCTACATCCTGTGCCCCTTTCCTCCTATCACCACGGAAGAAGCATCTCTCCTGTCTAAGGCTAATCCTTCCTACCATGAGCTAGATCCTAGAAGATTATGAGCAAAGGCAGAGTCAGACTGATCCACTGTGTGACTGATCTCGGGCAAGTGACTTAGTATCTCTGACCCTCCATTTCCTCTCACTGTGTAGAATTTCCCCAAGGATAAGAAGATAATATAGACAAGTATCTAACACGGTGTCTGTGAAATAATAGAAAATAGATATATATTGGTCTCTGTTTCTGGTTCCTGACAGAGGGCTTCTGAAACCCTTGTAAATTCCTAAGTGATAAGAGCACTTAGGAACATCTTTTGTTCTAGTGAAGCAAATCTGGGTGGGCACCAGGGTGGGGATGGTCCCCAGAAAGACGAGGCCATGATTAGAAGCTTGGATTTTCAGTTCCAACCCTCACTTTCCAGAGAGAAGAGAGGAGCTGGAAATGGAGTTAATAACTGACCACGCCCATATGAGGAAGCCTCCATAAAATCCTAAGAGTATGGGGTTCAGAGAGTTTCCAGGTTGGTGAACACCAGGAAGGAAAAGTACCCCAACACCAAGAGGGTAAATCCCCAAGAGGGATCATCTATATCTCTGTTACCAAACCCTTTAATAAACTGGTAAACATAAGTCAGTGTTACCCTGTGAGCTGTTCTAGCAAATAATCAAATCCAAGGGGAAGAGGTCATAGGAACCTCCAATTTGTAGCCCAGTTGGACAGAAGCTGTGGGTAATCTGGGGACCTACCACTTGTGGCTGGCACTGAAGAGGTAGGGTTGGGGGTTGGCAGTCTTGTGGGGGGTGGGCAGTCCCCTTAACCTGTGGGATCTGACAGTATCACCAAGTAGATAGTGAGTTAAATTGCAGGACATCCAGCTAATGTCGCAGAATTCTTGGTGCGGGGAAAAAAACCTACACATCTGATGTCAGAAGCATTCTGAGTGTGAGAGTAAAGGAGAAACCTAGGAGGAGAAGACTGGAGTTCTTCCAACCCAGTGTCTCACAGATAGTAAAGGCTCAAAGCCTTCCTCTTCCTCCCCTCCTCCTCATCCCCATGAGCACCTGAACCTGCTAGTCTTCCCATATTTTTTTTAAAGATTTTATTTATTCATTAGAGAGAGAGGGAGGGGAAGGGCAGAGGGAATAGCAGACTCCCTGCCAAGCAGGGAGCCCAATCCCCAGGACCCCGAGATCACGAACCGAGCCGAAATCAAGAGTTAGATGCTTAACCGACTGAGCCACCCAGGTGCCCCTAGTTTTCCCCATATTTAGAAAAACAAAAAACACACACACTTCTGTTAACCTCATGTCCTCTCGTAGGTACATCTCTGTTTCTTCTCATCCAGGAAGTTTTTTGGAAGTTTGGTCTACTCCTTGTCTCCAACTCCACATCTTTCACTTACCCCCTCACCATGTAACTTAAACTGCGCTTGCCAAAGTGAATAACAATATCTTACTTGCTAAAACCAAAAACAAGGTTTTTAGTCTAGTGTACACCATCCCATTCTAAGATTCCATTCTAAGATCTCCTTACAGCATGATACTTTCATGTCCTTCTTGAAAAGTTCTGCTTCCTTAGCTTCTCAGGCACCACATTCCTGGTTTTTCACCTACATTTATATCTACCAGGCTAATCTTTGCTTCTATAGAAGGAACTTCATCTGGGGGCACCTTGGTGGCTTACTGGTTGGGCATCAGACTCTTGATTTCCGCTAAGGTCGTGATCTCCGGGTCGTCTGATGGAGCCCTGCGTGGAGCCCCACCTCTGGCTCCTCGCTCAGCATGGAGCCCGCTTCTCCCTCTCCCTCTGCCCCCCCCCCACTTGTTGTGTGCTCTCTCTCTCTCAAATAAATAAATAAAATCTTTAAAATAAAAAGTTAAACAAGGTAAGGGGTGCCTGGGTGGTGAAGTCAGTTCAGCGTGCAGACGCTTGGTGTTGGCTCAGGTAGTGATCTCAGGGTGGTGAGCTCAACCCCCGCATGGGGCTGTGAGAGCTCAGCGTGGAGTCTTCTTGAGATTCGCTCTCCCTCTGCCCCTCCCCCACCTGTGCATGTGCTCTCTCTCAAATCTTTTTAAAAAAATAAAAATAGGAACGCCTGGGTGGCTCAGTCGGTTAAACGTCTGTCTTCAGCTCAGGTCATGATTCCAGGGTCCTGGGATCGAGCCCCCCATCGGGCTCCCTGCTCAGTGGGGAGCCTGCTTCTCCCTCTGCCTGCCGTTCCCCCTGCTTGTGCTCTGTCTCTCACTCTCTCTCTGACAAATACATAAAATCTTTGAAAAAATAAAAAAATAAAAATAAAAAATAAAGTTACACAAGGTAAAATGAAAGAACATGTTAGGATGATGTTGTTCCTCACTGAGACTTAGCTACTATTTACACTGGTACACACATAATACATTTATGCCCATCCTCTCCAACTCCTTCACTCACAAAAACACATGTGCTCCCCATATAGCCACCTATTTGGATACAAATGCATACTCAGATATGCAAACCCACAAGGAACATTTCACACAGTCAGTTAGTCATAGTAGGTGGGTGGGCAAGTAGAAAGGTACATGACTGGATGAGTTGGAAAGTGAACAAATCTAAATGACAAAAGCTGAATTGGGGGAGGGTTATAGGTGAACAAGGGAGTAAGGTGCTAAAAAAACAATTATCTAATGGCAGAATAATGATAGATATTAGATGGTACAAAGAAAACTGTCATTAATTAGTTTCATGACCTTAGATAAACCAAACTTTTGGGCCTTGTCTATAAAACACAGAAGCTAGACTAAGGGATTCTCTACACATTCATTATAATTCCAAAATTCTGTGATTGTATAGAAAAACTTAACTTTAAAACATATTGCTGTTTTGATCTATTGTTTCCATTCCTTATCATTTCAATCACAACACCCACAGCCATTATGCTCCAACCACAATTTCTGATGCTGGGGCCCTGCCTTTGACAGACCTTATGATAAGTGCTATAATCAAGGGGTTTAAAAAAAAAAAGTACTGATAGGGGTCTGGCAGAGGAATATTTAACTCTGCCTAGGGGAGCTGTTGTGTGCCTTACAGAGGAGATGACATTTCAGCTGGGTCTTAAGGGATAAGGCATGTAATACAAAGTTTCAGTTGAAATTTTTCTATAAAGTGTTAGAAACCCAATTATGACCTAACAGTAAACACATATGAGTAACTGCTAATGAGCTATGTATTATTCTTTTTAAAGATGTCCCACCAATAACATTGTAAATGGAAGTAGTCCTCCAGACAGAAAAGAATACAAAAGGAGAAGGGAATTCACACGTGTCATTTCTGTTTTCCACTTCTGTGCTCAAGATGGAAGTGCAGTTTCTGAGACACCGAAATTCTAACACCCATGCTGCTACCTGCAGATCCTTTCAACAGAATCTTTAATTCAAAAGTGAAAATTAAGCCATAATTTTCATTCAAATTAAATAGTAAGCAGACAAACTATAAAGTAGCTAGGCAGCTCTTAAAAGAAAATGTTTGGCTGAGCTAAAGTTTAGGAATATACTAAGGTTTTGTGAACTTTGTAATGGATATGAAGATGCACTCTAGACCCAAGTGATACTTTACATGATACCATGTTAAGACTGTGATTCTAAGTGAGTCTTATATTTCTGACCAATGGTAAGAATGGAAGAAGGAAGTTAATTTTAAACAAAAATCATAGTACTCACAATTTTCACACTCAGGCTTGAAACTCCATGATCATGAAGTTCATCCTCAAACAGGAGAACCTCTTCAAAAAATTTAATCTGTTCTCTGGCTTTCAATTTCTCGGTATCTATATGATCTGTTGTAGGTACAACCTGAAAGAAAAAATTCAATAAGGAACACATACGAATTTAAAGAGCTAGAGTCACAGGAAAATAGTTTTTCTACCAGCTTTGTCTTCATAGCCAGAGCACACAGTTCTACTTTTGGGTGTCGTCAGTAGACATTAAAGATGAGATATGCAAAAAAAAAAAAAAAAAGGGAGGCACCTGGGTGGCTCAGTCGTTAAGCGTCTGCCTTCAGCTTGGGTCATGATCCCAGGGTCCTGGGATCCAGTCCCGCATCGGGTTCCTTGCTCAGCGGGAAGCCTGCTTCTCCCTCTCCCACTCCCCCCTGCCTGTGTTCCTTCTCTCTCTCTCTCTCTGTCAAATAAATAAATAAAAATCTTAAAAAAAAAAAAAAAAAAGAGATGAGACATGCTCCTTGTCCCTGAAAAACTTCAGGTACTACAGCTGGCTGATATTGTAGCTTCACAAAACAGAGAGTCAAAAATTCATCATCTTTCATAAAAGTCAAATTCAAATCATGTGTTCTGTTGTGATTATGAGAAAATTAATCATCTGAAAATTAGTGTGATGAACTATTATCATAGATGTCCCAAGCAGTTTTGTGCTGTGAAAGTCCACCTTTAAGACACTGGTTTGGAACTTAAAAAATTCCCATTAGAATCTTGTTATATATTTTAGATTCCCAGCCTCGCTTCCCCAAACCTACAAACAAAATAGTGTTTTAAATAAGGAGGTAAATAAGAACTTTCAGAGAAATTCTGAGGGAAAAACTCCTAGCATTCCAAAGGGCTTTAGAAGATGCTGGCTATTTCTTCACTGTATTATTTTGTAGCTCACGGACACACATATTCACAACCCAACAAGAGCATCAACAATGTTAACAAGGCAAATCATATCAGTAGCTTACTAAGTCCAAGCATCTCCTAACAGCTATAGAGTAGGATCTGAGATAGCATTCTTTACTCCACCCAATTTCACTAAAAGATATTCAGCTTTTCTATTCTTTGACATAGTTGTATAGTTGTATCATAAATACACACAATGCCTGTCAAACCACAGGTGTTCAGTGAATGGCAGCTATTATTTTACTTTTCTCAGTAGCATGATGAGGTAATTTGACTCATGGACAGAATTACAAAATGGAGAGTAGTTTGCGAAAACTGGACAAGAATTAGAAGAATATGATAAAGGATGTTCAGAGACTGCATGGATTGGGGCGGGGGAATAGTTTAAAGGAGTATTATGGGATGTAGGGGGAAGAGATTATGATGACAAGTAGCAGTGTGCACAGGAGTCCCAAGAGGTGAAAAAAAATGTCCAGAGTTCTTCCATGTTCGCTCACAGATAACGCTTTAGCCCTCTGCAATTTTTTTCCAAAATGTGTCTGGAGCAGACCTGAGACCACATACAAAGGTGAAAATTGGGAGTGGGAAGGGAGGTGAGGGGCGGCGAAAGGGCAACATACCCAGCGCCTTGTGTCACCTGCATGTTTGTGTTCTATTTAAGACAAAAGCTGGTGCTTCTAGGACTGCCAAGAGCATAAAACTTCAGTCAGTATAAACACAACTTCTAAGTTCCCTACTTTTTATTTAGCTTTAGTTCAAAGGAACACATTTGTAAGATCCTCCTTATAAAAACATCTGACTTCAAAAAAATTAACCAATCATTATATCCATTTTCTCATTAGTAAATGGCTACTTCACTAATGTTCCATATATACCTTCACAAGGGATTGATAAAAATGAATCTGTTTGCCATTTACTCGTTCTTACAAAATACTTGAAAGAGAAAGACAGAAAATAATTAGATAAAACATGGGTTAGGGATGTTCATTATATTTAATTTATCTATACTATCTTCATTTGCAAGGACAAATATGTTTAAAACATATTTTCTCTTCCTCAACTCTATTTATGTCCTCCCTAAACTCAGGCATCTGAAAAGAAAGGGGGGAAAAAACCAAAACCAACAGCTCAATTGAAAACAGATCAAACACTTCTGGCTTCTAGTATTGTCAGAATAAGTAACCCAGACAAATCCTCTTGCTGAAGACAACTTAAAAGCTGAATGAAAAAACAAAAACTTCTTAAAAACAGCAAATGGTCAAGATGCAGAAGAATTACTGGACTGAGACCTGAAAAAGGAGTGGAGCCCAGAAAAAGTGCAAGTGAGCCTGTAGTTGGCTGGTTGGGGCCTGGAGGCATCTGGAATGGCTGATCCAGGGGAGAGGCTGGGCTCTGCTGTTTTTTGGCTCCATCACTGCTCAGTGCTCACGAAGGACAGGGACCTTGGAGAATTCCCTGCGCCCCTCCCAATTTTGGGATGATACCCTATAATGCTACACTGGTTTCACAACTTCTTATATTACAGGCCTAGAAACCTCAAACTCTGGTCCCAAACCAGAGGTTAGCAAACTAAGACCTGTAGGCCAGATGTGGCCAAATGTGGCCCATCACCTATTTTTGCATGAATTGTGAGCTAAGAATCATTTTTACATTTTTTAAATGATTGGAAAAAGCAGTTAAGTTAAAAAAAGAATATTTCATGACACATGAAATTCAAATTCATTATATGAACACATATATGAATTCATATATATTTCACTATATGAAACTCAAATTTCCATGTCCCTAAGTAAAATTTTACTGAAACAAAGCCATGACCATTCATTTACTTGTCGTCTATGGCTGCTTTCAACTATAATAGCACAGCTGAGCAGCCGCAATGTAGACTCTATAACCCTCAAAGCCTAAATAAAACATTAGCTATCTTGGGGCGCCTGGGTGGCTCAGTCGTTAAGCGTTTGCCTTTGGCTGAGGTCATGATCCCAGGGTCCTGGGATCGAGCCCCGCATCGGGCTCCCTGCTCCGTGGGAAGCCTGCTTCTCCCTCTCCCACTACCCCTGCTTGTGTTCCCTCTCTCGCTGTGTCTTTCTCTGTCAAATGAATAAATAAAATCTTTAAAAAAAAAAAATTTGCTATTTTCCAGAACGTCTGTAGAACTATGTCCTTGACTATGAATACCCTCAGGTACCTGTCAGATATAACAAAAATCCTCTCTGGAGAAAAATATCATCATCCTGGGATTTTAACAAAAATAAGGAGACATATTAGGAGCCTAGACACTATAAACCAGAACCAACAGAAATAACAAGACAATAAAAGACCCTAGGGACTCCAGATTTTGAAAATGAGGCCCAAGCTGTAAAACAATAATGCACACTAGTTTTAAGGAACTAAAAGCTAAGGTCAAAACTTTCAAATTATACTAGAAAATATTTTACAAAAAGAATTATGATCAGGTAGAGTCTTGCTGGAGGGTGCTCACAACGTCTTCTTTCTTTTCCTTGGTGGCTACCTTTCACAATTCATTAAACTGTACCTTCATGTTTTCAGAGTTATTTCACAATCTTTAAAAGGCTTAAAAAACATATGAACACTATAAACATTCTTAATACCTTACAAGAAAAGTGAGTCCCATTCACATCTTTCAAATAAGAACTCCTTCACATCAGATTGAGGTTTACGATAAGGAAATTATTTGACTTATAAATATTTTTAAATTTATTATATAAAGTTAATTAATGGTAAATGCTAAGAACCCTATGCTAAATTTCCTTTTAAAAAATTTCCTCTTTAGGAGCGCCTGGGTGGCTCAGTCGGTTGGGCAGCTGCCTTTGGCCCAGGTCATGATTCCGGGGTCCTGGGATCGAGCCCTGCGTCGGGCTCCCTGCTGAGCGGGGAGCCTGCTTCTCCCTCTCCCTCTGCCTGCCGCAACCCCTGCTTGTACTCTCTTTCTCTAATAAAAAAAAAAAAATTCCTCTTTAAAAATTACTGAAAAGGGGCGCCTGGGTGGCTCAGTCGTTAAGCGTCTGCCTTCGGCTCAGGTCATGATCCCAGGGTCCTGGGATCGAGCCCCACGTCGGGCTCCCTGCTCTGCTGGGAGTCAGCTTCTCCCTCTCCCACTCCCCTGCTTGTGTTCCCTCTCTCGCTGTGTCTCTCTCTGTCAAATACATAAATAAAATCTTTAAAAAAAATAAAAATTATTGAAAGTAGTACGTGTGTGTGTATATACATACATAAGATACATATTTATCTTCACATATATATAATATATATAAGAAAAATTTTTTCTTTTCGTTTCTATGGTACCTACCATTAGTGAAATTACTGTTATATGGTGATTTTTTTTAAGTGAAGATAGAACTTCCATACTATACAATTCACCCTTTGAAAGTGTACAATTCAGTGGTTTTTAGTATTTTCACAGGATTGTGCAGTCCTCACCACTAACTCTAGAACACTGCATCACCCCAAAGAGAAACCCCCATACTATTAGCAGTAACTCTCCATTCCCCCCTCCCTCTAGCCCATGGAAACCACTACTCTCATTTCTGTTTCTATAGATTTGTCTCTTTTGCAAATTATTCTGGAATCACACACACGTGTTTTGTGTCTGACTTCTTTCACTTAGCATGTTTCTGAGGCTCGTCCGTGTTGCAGCATGTAACAGCACTTCACTCCTTTTTCAAGGCCAAATAATATTCCACTGTCTAGATACACCAGTTCTACTTATCCACGGATGATTATTTGAGTGTTTTCCACATTTTAGCTATTATGAATAATGCTGCCCTGAACAGCTGGGTACAGGTTTTTGCATGGGTATAGGTTTTTCAATTCTCCTGAGTGCATGCCAGGGAGCGGGGGGGAGGTTGAATTGCTGGCTTATATGGTAACTCTGCAGCCAAGAATATGTAATATGAAATCTACCATCTTAACCATTTTAAGCATACAATTCAGCATACAATTCAGTAGCTATATTCACATTGTTGTGAAACAGATCTCTAGAACTTCTTCATCTTGCAAAACTGAAATATTATTAGAATTGTTAACCCAACCCCTGTGAAAAATAACTTTATCAACTAGGGTACAATACTTATGTGCAGTTCCTTCTGCCTTTAGACTTAACAAAGCCCATTCGTTTCCAATGTTTAAGTCTGCACATTTCTCCCTAAAAACGTACTTTGAAAAGCTTAAGATACTGAAGATGATATAAAAATGACCAATAAGCATATGAAAAGATGCTCAACATCACTAATCATTAGAGAAATGCAAATTAAAACCCCTCATATGTTGCTGATGGGAATGTAAAATGGGCAGCTACTGTAGAAGAGGTTCTTCAAAAGATTAAAAATAGAATTGCTGTGTGATCTAGCAATTCCACTTCTGGGTATATATCCAAAAAACTATAAGCAGAATCTCAAAGAGGTATTTGCACACCTCTGTTCATAGCAGCACTATTCACAATAGCCAAGGACAAGCAACCCAAATGCTCACTGACAAATGAGTGGGTAAACAAAATATGGCATATACATATACAGAAATATTATTCAGCCTTAAAAAGCATGGAAAGTCTGACACACGCTATGTTGATGAACCTTGAGGACAATATGCTAAGTGAAATAAGCCAGTCACAAAAAGACAAATATTGTATGATTCCACTTATCTGAAGTATCTAGAGTGGTCAAATTCATAGAAACAGAAAATAGAATGGTGGTTGCCAGGGACTGGGGGAGGAGGAAATGGGGAGTTATTGTTTAACAGGGACAGAGTTTCAGTTTTCCAAGATGAAAAAGTTCTGGAAATTGGTTGCACAACAACATGAATATACTTAACACTAACTTAATATATACAGAAATTGTTAAGATGGTAAATTTTGTTAAATGTTTTTTTACCACAGTAAAAAAAAAAAAAAAGAGAGAGAGAGAGAAAGCTCAAAATATTAAATCACACTGAATAAGTTGGCAAATGTTCCAACATGCTTTAAAAAAGAATGCTTTTTTTAGGGGCGCCTGGGTGGCTCAGTCAGTTAAGCATCTGACTCTTGGTTTCAGCTCAGGTCATGATCTCAGGGTCCTGTGTCAGGCTCCAGACTCAACGAGGAGTCTGCTTAAGGATTCTCTCTCTCCCTCTCCCCCTACCCCTCCTCCGGCTCACACTCTCTCTTTCTCTCACTCTCTCTCAAATAAATAAATACATCTTTAAAAAAAATGCTTTTTTAAATGCATGGACATTATACACGTTTTATTCCTAAAAGGCAATACAACTTGAAGAGGCAGTCTTCCACTTCTATTCTCCTGCGAAGTCATTTATTTAACAAGAATGAAGAAAATGACCACATGTTGCCAGGTACATATTAGGTACCTGACCTCATAACATTCTTTTTTTTTTTAAGATTTTATTTATTTATTTGACAGAGAGAGACACAGCGAAAGAGGGAACACAAGCAGGGGTGTGGGAGAGGGAGAAGCAGGCTCCCCGCAGAGCAGGGATCATGACCTGAGCTGAAGGCAGACGCTTAACGACTGAGCCACCCGGGCGCCCCTGACCTCATAACATTCTTACACCATAATCTCGGAGGTGTTCTGAGGGTGGCCCAGCTAATAAACAGCAAAGTTGGATTTGAATCCAGCCAGTACAACTCTATGACTGGCTCTCTTCTCTTGCACTACGCTACAACTCACAGAGTAATAGGTAAAACAACACAAAAAGAGTGAGAAAACACTAGACACACAGCAGCAGCAGCCCCCAGCAATTAAAAGGCAAGAATTTAAGGGCAAAAAAAAAAAAAAAAAAAAAAGGCTTCATTCTAATGCCTCATTCTCTGACATTTTTACCATTTATATAAAATATATTCTCCTCCACAGGCATATACTTCTATACACACCAGAGCTTTTGTTTTCAGAAAGGGTGGAAGAATTGAATAACTTAAAGTCCCAAGTAATATTATAGGGCAAAAAAAATCCTTAGGTATCAAGAAAGCCAAATGCAAAAAATGTTCCAATGGAGTGATCGTCCACATACAACAAACATCCTTAACAATAAGCTACAGCATTGGTATTATGCTACTAAGAGAAACATACTTTAAGATCTTGAACCCATTTCTTCATCCACAAAATGAGGATAAGAATGCCTATGACACAAGGTTATTTTGAGGATTAAGCAACAAAGTTCTAACAATTTTGCCTAGAAAATGGTTACTCAATTTTTTAAGGCAATAAAGGAACATATTCATCAACTCTGTTTAGACCATAAGGCAAAAATAAATATTTAGACAATATATTTAGTCTTGGTATTTCAATAATACTTAATATATATTTTTCTATAATATCTTGGTATATATCTAGTCTAATATTTTAGTCTTGTTATTTCAATAATATTAACTTAGTTTTCCTGACATTTGAGATATGATATTATAATAATAATAGCAGCTACCATTTATGGAGATCGTGCTGTGGAACAGACACCTTGCTAAACACTTCACATATGTATTCTTAATACCTTACAACTGCTATTATCCAGTTTACCAAAGTGAGAAACAATGGTTAGCAAGATTAGATTGCTTTTCCAAGTTAAGTGATGGTGTTGGGATTTGAACCCAGGCCTGCCAAAGCCTGAGCTCATTACCGCCAGTGAGGGGTGATCACACTGACATTTGTCAACAACACCTCAGAACAAATTACATTACAGGTTAAAGTGTCAGTAAGAGTACTGAACACACGCTTTTCACCTCCTACAACTCTCAAACGCCCTGTTTCTACTGCTGTGTTTCTTGCTCATTGGTAACAGCTGATGCTACTTCATAACCCATAGGAGGCTTTTTGTAAGTCATCATTCCTACAAAGGGTTAAAACGAGTTCCCATTTCCTCACTCCCAGCAATGAAATATCAAATGAACTATGTTCTTTACAAAGTTTTTCACTCAGGAGAAGAAAGGAGAACATTAATCTATGAAGTATTAAGGGACTGAAAAACCTTGCTCCCCATTAGACTGTATCAGAGGGATTTTTGTCTGTTCTCTGCTGTATCCACAGCTCCTAGAATTAGTGCCTAGCTCAGAGGAAGAGTTCAAGAATGAATGAGTGTGAGTGAGTAGAGTGAATGAATGAATGAATGCATACATGTTCTCTCAAAAAATGTGTATTTGTCTTGGAAGCAGTGGAGAAAAATAGTTAAAGCTTGGATTATAGGAGTGGAAGAAAATGAAGAGAATGGAGTTCTTGCTATGAACTTCTGTCTTCCCGAGACTCTAAAAATCTCTGCAGAGACAAGGAGTCCATACACAGCTCTATCTCCTTAACATTTCTGCCTAGGCACCAACATATGATAGAGGGTCTCCAATAATTACTTTATTTACACTAAAATAATTTTGTTCTCTGTAATTGAATGTGATAGAGACATGCAACCTAAGCCAAATTTTCTTCATTTCAAACTGTAGGATCTCAAAATGCAGCTAAGTTCCCAATATGACACCTACCAATTCCACTTTCCCAGCATCATTCACCACGAAGTGAATCTCTTCTTAAGCATGGTTTACACAGATGCATTATTAACATGGAGCTTTAGAATTTATCGAGAGCCTTCCCACAGATTAGCTCATATCAAACCTCTGATGCTGAGGTCACTATTTCTGTTTCCCCAGTTTACTAATAAAATTGAGACTCAGAGTAAATAACTTGCCTAGAGTCATACCAGGTTCACAGACAGAGCAGGCGGGACAAAAACCTAAGCTGTCTGACCAAAAGTCCTATCTGCCCACCTGCCTGTTCACCCGTAAAACTGTAAGCTACTAACTGGCAGGTTCTGTCTAAATCACCTAATTCATTACACCAAGGGCAGATACACATTTTAATGCTTCTTGAGAGTGATAATAATAACATTAAGGCAGTTTGCTATTGCTACTAAACATACTTTTGAGAATAAAAATTGTTCCCCTATGGCCTTCTTATTTTCTGTTTATAATCAAGAAGCAAAATCCCTTCACATTAGGTTCTGAAGCTTCCCTCAATAGAAAGTAAGTGGGATGAAAGTAGTAGCAAAAATAAGCCATTATTAGAAAGTCCTAATGCTGAGACTGTCCAAGACCATTAATGACTTTATCATAAAAGCAAAAAATAAGATTTACCTTTAACTTAAGTGATTCTCCAAGTAATGTTCCCTTATAATCTGTTGTATAGGTCCAATCGTATGGTTTAATAACTTCTTTGGAGTGTTCACCCTCCGTCCTCAAATATCAAAATGAGAAGGATCAGATTTAATGATGCAGAATATAGATCATCTGTATTCATATATCACACCAAATTACATTCTACAAATAATACAAATATCCTAATAAATACATATACTCGTCATAATTCACTAATATAAGATCTTTCTTGGTTTTTCTGCATATTTATTGTTATTAAACTTGTCATATGCTGATAGAGTCTTTCCAATTAGTCTGTATACCGCCTAAGGACATGGTTTAAAGGCTTGTACTTCTTTCTTTCCTCCAAGGTACCTAGTACATAATAGGCACAAAGTAAATAATTGCTGATTTGATTATCAAAGAAAATACATTTTTCTCTATTTCAATGCTCCTCACATTTACAATGCAAATCACAAGTAACCATTTTTCTTCAAAAACAGGAACAATAAAAGTACAGAGTATACTCCCTCTTCACTAAAGAACACTGAAAGCTCAAAAATGTAAACCTTACATAGCTCAGCTCAACTGTAATTCAACTGAATTCAATTCAAGAGGTGGAGTAACTAATCTCCATTTTATGGATGAGAAAAATGAATCCGAGAATGATCCAACTATCAAGTTTAATAATACTTGCCTTTCACTCAAATAAAATACACATATCATGACTGAAGATTTCTTTCAACTCTTCTTTTTCATTTAACTGTAACTGCCCAGATTCTCACCTGCTTTCCTGCCACTCTTCAGCACAGGCTACTTTAAGCATTCCTTGATAGTTGTTAACACATCTTAATGCATCTGTAGCATTGAACTCAATCCCAAAGCCAGAGCCATGCTGGATTCTTAAAACGTTGTCTCCAAACATCATTTCAGGGAGAGATGGCATATGTAATTCATCGGCTAACCTATGCATAACCAAAAGTCAGGTAATAGTTCCAATAGGGTTATAATTATAAAGTGGGCAATAGAGGCAAAAGTTTAAATGTGCTCTGAGTGAAGTTCTAAGGGACCACAAGGAAAGCACAGGACTTTAGTGCAAGTGCTCTACGATAGCTACTTTAGCAGATCAGAAGGCTTTCTTTTCGATTTTCTTTCCTAAGACTTCTGGATTTTTTGAACAACTACACAGCTATTATTGTTAGGTAAGGGAAAATAATACTATATTAAAAAATATATTGTTACATAAAGTCAACATAGGATCTATGCATATCCTAAGACCACAATTACCTTCCTTCCTATTGCTTTAGATCTATTTCTAATCAGACATAGCAATCAAATCTTGCATATATATTAAAAGCAAATAAGCGAAAAAACCCTGCATGAACAAACTAAACAATGGAAAAAATACTGATTCTTATCAGAAACATCTATTTCATTCCTGGATCACAAAAGGCCCACCACCATCAAGAATAAATATGGGTGGGGCGCCTGGGTGGCTCGGTCGTTGAGCGTCTGCCTTCGGCGCAGGTCATGGTCCCAGGGTCCTGGGATCGAGCCCCATGTCGGGCTCCCTGCTCGGTGGGGAGTCTGCTTCTCCCTCTCCCTCTGTCCCCCCATCCCCTGCTCATGCTCTCTCTCGCTATCTCGCTCTCAAATAAATAAATTAAATCTTTAAAAAAAAAAAAAAGAATAAATATGGGTTCTAATCCTAGGAGAAGACCTAATGTACCATAGTCTCATGTTTCCATAAACTTCATGTTTCTGGTAGACTTTTTGTTCTTACACAATTATATTAATTATAGTTATGAAGAAAAGACAGCACTTAAAGAGTCTGTTTCTTGTAGGAAAACAACCTTTCCAATATATTTCTCAACTTGTCACAAGTTTTAAAAGATGGTAATAAAGAAAGCAAAAGCACCAACACTGATGAGGGAAACCAGCACTTGCTTACATGGATTTCTGGAAGGACTGTGTTAATTTACATCCTATCCCCTGGGGCACCAATTAAGCAAAAAGTACAAGGAATTTAATCAAATTTGTATCCTGACTCAAAATATCACTTTTGGGAAATCTATAATAAAGAAATAATCTCCAATGCAGAAAAGAGCTATACATATTAATACTCATAACCATCTTATTTATAATAGTAAAAAAGAAATACTCAGAATGTCCAATCGTAAAGAAATAAATGGTCATGTATACTACAGTCTATCCATACAATGAAATATTATAGAATCATCAAAAATGTTTAGAGAAAATACAATATAGGAAAAATGATTATGATTACAATAGTAAGAAAAAAATGGGCACATATACTTACTACATCTGTGTGTATATATGTACGCACATATCACTGACCTAACATTTTAAGTTGCACATCTTTATTTTTTTTAAAGATTTTATTTTATTTTATTTTTAAGATTTTATTTATTTATTTGAGAGAGAGAGAAACCACATGAGAGGGGGGAGGGTCAGAGGGCGAAGCAGACTCCCTGCCAAGCAGGGAGCCCGATGCGGGACTCAATCCAGGGACTCCAGGATCATGACCTGAGCCGACAGCAGTCGCTTAACCAACTGAGCCACCCAGGCGCCCTTTTTTTAAGATTTTATTTATTTATTTGACAGAGAGAGAGAGAGAAAGAGACAGCAAGAGAGGGAACACAAGGAGGGGGAGTCAGAGAGGGAGAAGCAGGCTTCCCGCCGAGCGGGGAGCCCGATGGAAGGCTCGATCCCAGGACCCTGTGATCATGACCTGAGCCGAAGGCAGACGCTTAATGACTGGGCCACCCAGGCGCCCCAAGTTGCACATCTTTAGTATGATATCTAATAATGTTATTTTTTCATCACAATTTTAAGTAAAATTTATTCTTAGTTATTAGGAGACAGAAAATATTAAGTACTAGAGAAATTTTTTTTTTTTTTTTTTTTAAGATTTTATTTATTTATTTGACAGGGAGAGACACAGCGAGAGCAGGAACACAAGCAGGGGGAGTGGGAGAGGGAGAAGCAGGCTTCCCGCCAAGCAGGGAGCCCGATGCGGGGCTTGATCCCAGGACCCTGAGATCATGACCTGAGCCGAAGGCAGACGCTTAACGACTGAGCCACCCAGGTGCCCCAAGTACTAGAGAAATTAACACTCCTATGTTCATTGCAACTCTACTCACAATAGCCAAGATGTGGAAACAACCTAAGTGTCCATCCACAGATGCATGGATAAAGAAAATAGGGTTTACATATACAATGGAATACAATGCAACCTAAAAAAAAGGAAAGAAAGTCTGCAGTATGGAACAACATGGATGAACCTTGCAGGCATTATGCTGAGTAAAATAAACCAGTCACAGAAAGACAAATACTACATGATTCTACTTATATGAGGCATCTAAAGTAGTCAAATTTGGGGGTATCTGGGTGGCTAAGTCGGTTGAATGTCGGACTCTTGATTTTCACTCAGGTCATGATCTCAGGGTTGTGAGATCAAGCCCCAAGTTGGGCTTTGCACTCAGCGCAGAGTCTGCTTGAGATTGATTCTCTCTCACCCTCTGCCTCTGCCCCTTCCCATGCTCTCACAAACACACTCACTCTCTGTAAAATAAATAAATAAGTAAATAAATAAAATCTTTTAAAAAATAATAATAAAATAAAATAGTCAAATTTATAGAATCAAATAGTGGAATGGTGGTTACCAGAGGCTGGGGGGAGGGGAAAATAAATTACTAATCAACAGACATAAATTTTCAGTCAAGCAAGATGAATAAGCTCTAGAGATCTGCTGTACAACATTCTACCTATAGTTAATAATAATGTATCGTACACTTAAAAATTTGTTAAGAGGGGAACTATAAAAGATCCTGAATAGCCAAAGCAATCTTGAGAAAGAAGACCAAAGCTAGAATATCATGCTCCCTGATTTCAATCTATACTACAAAGCTATAGTAGCCAAACAGTAGGGTGCTGACACAAAAACATACACATTGATCAATGAATGAAACAGAATACAAAGTCCAGAAATAAACCCACACTTATGGAGCACCTGGGTGGCTCAGTTGGTTAAGCTTCCGACTCTTGATTTTGGCTCAGGTCATGATCTCAGGGTCTTGAGACTGAGCCTCACATGAGGCTCTGCAATCAGCGGGGAATCTGCTTGAGATTCTTTCTCTCCCTCTTCCCCTCCCCCCGCTCAAGTGTGTACTCGCGTGATCTTCCTCTCTCTCTCTCACAAAGAAATCTTTAAACCCACACTTATATGGTCATTAATCTTCAACAAAGGAGGCAATATACAATGAGGAAAAAAGTCTCTTCAATAAATGGTGCTGGGGGAAACTGGAAAATCACATGCAAAAAAAGGAAACTGAAACATTTTCTTATACTGTACACAAAAATAAATTCAAAATAGATTAAAGATCTAAATGTAAGACCAGAAACTATAAAACTCCTAGAAGAAAACATTAGGCAATAAGCTCCCTAACATCAGTCTTGGCAACATATTGTGGATCTGTCGCCTCAAGCAAAGGTAACAAAAACAAAAATAAATAAATGGGACTATATAAAACTAAAAAGCTTTTGCAGAGTGAAGGAAACCATCAATAAAGTGAAAAGGCAATCTACTGAACAGGAGAAGATATTTGCAAATGATATAACTGATAATGGATTAATGTCCAAAATACATAAAGAACTCACACAACTCAATATAAAAAAACCAATCTAATTAGAAATGGGCAGAGCAGCTGAACAGACATGTCTCCAAAGAAGACATAGAAACATATGAAAAGATGCTCAACATTACTAATCATCAGGGAAATGCAAATCAAAACCACAATGAGATATCACCTCACACCTGTGAGAATGGCTATTACTAAAAAGACAAAAAAATTACAAGCGTTGGAGAGGATGTAGAGAAAAGGGTACCCTCCTACACTGTTGGTGAGAATGCAAAATGGTGCAGCCACTATGGAAAAGAATAAGAAGGTTCCCCCCAAAATTAAAAACAGAACTACCATACAATCCAGCAATTCTACTTCTGGGTATTTATTTGAACCAAACAAAAACACTAATTTGAAAAAACATACATACCCCTATGTTCACTACAGCATTATTTACAATAGCTGAGATATGAAAGCAATCTAGGTATCCATTGAAAGATGAATGGATAAAGATAGATATAGATATATATACACACATACTTCCAAGAAAAAAAGTACAAACTTCCAATAAAAAAAACAAATTGTTAAGAACATAGATCTCATGTTAACTGTTCCTACTATAATAAAACAAAATTTTAAAAAAGAAAATATTAAATACTTAAAAGATTTAATAAGATGAAGATTAAGTGTATTGGAATAAATATTCCATAAAAAACATCCAATTAGGGGCACCTGGGTGGCTCAGTCGTTAAGCATCTGCCTCTGGCTCAGGTCATGATCCCAGGTACTGGGATCGAGCCCCACATCGGGCTCCCTGCTCCACGGGGTCCTGCTTCTGCCTCTCCCACTCCCCCGGCTTGTGTTCCCTCTCTTACTGTGTGTCTCTCTCTCTCTGTCAAATTAATAAATAAAATCTTTAAAAAACAAATAAGTAAAAAAACCCATCCAATTAAATAAATTTTAACTACTTTACTGAATAATGCATATGAAATCACATAAGATGTGATTCCCCGAATTTACCCCAATATATCTGGAGAAATCTGGTGGTCCTACAAAATATTCCAGTTATATATGTAAAATAATTAGTCACTAATCTACACTGCTAACCATCCCTTCATGACTCTCTTCCCTGGTCACTTCCCTCGGCCTAAATCTTAAAATACCAGTGCATCCTAGGGTACTATCCCATAACCTTTTCCTTTTCTTCTGGATGACTTCTGTAAGATCTTAGTTCACTCCCAAGGCTCCAGGTATCAACCAGAAGCTGATGATTCCCAAACCTGAACCCGTGGACAGTCATGTTTTTTGAGTTCCAAGATAAATGCTTATTACATCTCCACTTACGACCCGCACACAACTCATATTTCAACAATCTAAGCTGTTCCTCTATCCAACAACTGCCCCAATCTGTTCCTCCTCCTGTTTCTACCTTGTTCAGGGACAAAGCTTCCCATGCAATAGCCCAAGCCAGAAATCTTGTCATCAGTATAGACTGCTCCTTCTTCCTCCCTCCTCCTGTCAATTGGCCATCACATCCAGGTACTCCCCTTCTAACTAGTCTCCTTACCCAGTCCTGCAGCCCCCCAATCCATCCTCCACATCGCCTTCAGAGAAATCTTTCAGAGTGTACATCTGACAATGTCACTCCTTTGTACAAAATTACACCGGTGGTCACGTGAAATACAAATTCCTTAGCCTGTCATACAAATTCTCTCATTATCTCCATTCCCCTGGGGCCTACCTCCCATTTCCCACTACTCCCCCTTTGGTACATCATGCTGCAATCACACAGAAATGGTTCTTCAAACAAATCCAGGCTCGCACTCTCCCTGGCCTCCCGGCTTTACACGTGTCCCGTGACACCCCCAAACTCTGTTCAGATTCAGCTCAGGCATCACAAACGCCTCACAGCTCGTACCATGCCTGGCCTCCTGGCTTTACACATGCGCCCATCCCCACTCCATCCAACCGACTTTATCAAGATTCACCCAGGCATCCGAATTTCCCGGACGCCCTGTCCCTCTCAAAGATCTCAGATAACCCCGCGTATACATCTCTATCAGATATTCACACGGTATTACATGGCCTGTCTCTCTCATAAGACTGAATTCCTGGAAACAGAGGCTCTTTCATCTTCCATATCTCAAGCGCCTGGCACAGCACCCGACATGCTAAAAACCAAGCCCATGTATCATCCCCCCATGAACCCCCAAGAAAACAGGTCACAGCCACCCAGGAAAAAAAAACGGTCTAAAGGTGTCTCATGCTGGGGCAGGTAGAGACCTAGGGCGAGGGCGAAGTCCACCAGCACAGTCATGCTCTGCTCAAACCCGGGCGGAGTGACAGTTGCACGGACGCAGGGCAGGGCGAACCCCCACCGAAGGACAGGAGGTGGCGATGTATTTCAAGGGTCCCGTCCTCACGCACGGAGCCTCCGCCCTGGCGAGGGTTGGGGCTGCGCGCAGCTCGCCCTGCCTCCCGCCCAGGCCCAGCTCCCCGGCCCGCTCCCCGGCCCGCGCCCCGAGTCCCGGAGCCTCACTTCTCCACATCCGCGGACTTCATGATGTGGGTCTTGGACGCCGTCAGCTTCCAGGGCCCGAAGGAGAAGTCCTGGTGGCTGCTCTGGAAGCCGTGGATCATCATGGCCGAGGCGGCACCGGCGCGGGCCTCACGGAACACGCTGGAGCAGCGGCGGCAGCGTCAGCGGCAGCGGCGGACACCGGTTCCTCCGCCTCCGTCCGGCCCAGCCCCCTCGGCTTCCGAGCCGTTACCATGCCCGGCTCCTCCCCGCCCCGCCCCCTGCCGGCCGACCCGGACGCGGGCCCTCCTTTCCTCATTCTCCGCCCCTTCGACTTTTGCTTCCGGGACCAGTTGCTAATGTTGCGTGACCTACGTCTTACGTCACGATGCACCGGAAAACAGAAAAGGGGAGAGACAACTGAGGGGCGGGGCTTTTGCCGCAGGGGGTGTGGCCAGGGACGTACCGCCCCTCCCGCTGGACTCTTTGGATGACGTCATCTGGGAGTGTTTTACAGAACTCCAGTGATGGAGAAGGCGAATTCGGCAGGATCATTAGAGACCTCGCAAAGCAGTGTCATTACGTCGCATGTTGACGAATCAGTGTGGAGAGGAAATGTCCTATATTTTTCTGTCGAGGCCAAAAAACAGAAATCCCTTAGAATTTAGGAGGTCCAGCACCGAGTGTTACATGATTCAGAAGTGGACATCTAACTACTGTTGACTAAGACAGACTCCTATCAAAAATTTCAGACTTCGGACAGTTCAAGACTTTCCTAATTTAGGCCCCTGGAATAGTGGAAGCAACACTGGAGAAACTGGTATTAAATCCACTTTTGCAGTGCTGTTTTGGGCATCCTTTGGCAAACCTCTTAACTAATGATTTTGGCTTCAGTTGCCTCAAAATGAGATGGCTTGAGGTAAGGACATCTCCCAAATCTGTCTTTCTGGCCTCATTTCCAGAAGCTCCCTCTCAGCCCTATTCACGTGCACTCAGCCCTACTTCTAAGCCCTTATCCTTGCTGTTCTATCTCTTAAACCTAATAAGCATATTCAGACGTATCCTTTTTCAGACCCAACCTGGCACTTTTGGAAAATATAGATTCTCCAGCCTCCCTGCCTCACCCTAGCCAAGGAACGATATGCCTTGAACGGATACATCTTCAAAAGACTTTTCCTGAACCCTGGATTTACTTAACTTCTTCCTCTGAGCCAACACGTTGATTTAAGTCAACTTCAGTGTCCACTCATTCATCCAAATGAATATCAAAATGTGAGCACCTGCTGTTTGCCAAGCATTTGTTTTATAACAAAATAGTATTCTCACCCTATCTTGTAATGGAGGTTGACAATGGAGTTCTGAGACATGATTTCAGTGATACAAGGCCAGACCCCTTTCCGCTCAAAATGTACGTTATCTATCTATCCAGTTTCATCTAAAATTTCAATTGCTTCAAGTAGGGCAATGGGCCACTGATTTGCTTAATCAATCATTTACAATTTAGTCTAAATGATTTTATTATATCATTTTCTATGAGCTGGTCTTGATAGAGAAGTACCAGGCCACACTATCCAGACCTGAGTCAGTGCTTTCCCACCTACCCTTTCAAAACATTTGTCTCCTTCCCAAATTTTCCTAGGCAGGCTACAATGAAGACTTCCTATTAGAAGGATATTTTTACTTAAATTTAAAATCTAACAAGCCCTTTATCTCTAGGGTCTCCAATTCAGCACCTTATTAGAAACTTTAAAACTAAAATTCTTTGAGGGTACAAAGAAATAAATCTTTAAAGGTACAATTTAAAGCACTCACACATTAGAAAGAGAGATATTTAGGCATTAACTGGGTATTGTCTGTGCCCATTCAAGTACTATCATGCAACAACTATCTGCTTTATAAAGCTGGTTCTTGAGAAGAAGTAATACGTGGGAACTTGATTTTTCAACAGATTGGACAAAGGATGTTTGCGCCACCCAATCAAACCATCTACTGTACAAGTTTGTCAAGATTCAGTTTTTAGGGACGCCTGGGTGGCCCAGTCGGTTAAGCATCTGCCTTGGACTCAGGTCATGATCCCAGGGTCCTGGAACTGAGTCTTGCATGGGGCTCCTTGCTCAGCGGGGAGCCTGCTTCTCCCTCTGCCTGCCACTCCCCCTGCTTGTGCATGCACCCTCTCTCTCTCTCTCTGACAAATAAATAAATAAATATTTTTTAAAAAAATTTTTTAAAAAAGATTCAATTCTGAGAACAATCAACTGGTTATTATAGAAGTTTGCTCAGGGCACCTGGGTGGCTCAGTCGTTAAGCGTCTGCCTTTGGCTCAGGTCATGATCCCAGGGTCCTGGGATCGAGCCCCACATCAGGCTCTCTGCTCTGCGGGAAAGCCTGTTTCTCCCTCCCCCACTCCCCCTGCTTGTGTTCCCTCTCTCACTGTGTCTCTCTCTGTCAAATAAATAAATAAAATCTTTTAAAAAAAGAAATTTGCTCATTTTCTCATTACACCGGTTTTGGGGGGCACCCACTGTGGTGCCAGAATCTGCTTTAGATATAAGGACACAACAGGGAATAAAACAGGCAAGATAAGATCCCTGTCATCTCAGAGCTCACACTATATGAAGACAGGTAAAAAACAAAAATTTATGACTTTAGACAGGGATAAATTCTGTGCAGAGAACATTGAGCAACTTAGGTGGAAAGGGTTACATGTGTGCTTGAGTGAGTGAGTGTGTGTGTGTGTGTGTGTGTGTGTGTGTGTGTGTGTTTGGGGATAGAGAGCAGACCAGTATAGATGGAGTGATCAGAAGAGCCCATTACTGGGAGCGTCTAGGAGATCAGTCGAGAAATGTAGGCTTGGGGCAAATCAAGAAGGAACTTGATGATGTCATGCTAAAGAACTTGGGACTTTTTTCAAAGAGTAATTAGTGGCCACTGCCTCAGTGAGAGAACATGATGGCCTAAACTTGTGTCTTTGAAGTGAGATACACATCCGTATCACCATACTGCAAAATGCACTGGAGGGAAGGAAGAAAATATTAATACTTCTATTTATATTTATTTCATCTTTTTTAGTTCTATTTTTGTGCATGTTCCCTAATGTACATAGTGTATCACATATTCATATGCACTTTATTTGCAAACAAATATTGGGATGCATGCTTGATTTTTTACAGATATTAATGGCAAGTGATCAAATGACTTTGTGGACCATTGGCCTAGTTGAAGGCAGTAGTAGAGGGTGAGAGAGAAGAGGACAGATATGGGAGAGGACTAGGTAACTGATTGAATGTAAGGGGAGAAACATCCAATCTGTGGCCTGGAGATCACAACACCATAATCAGGATACCTGTCAACTGACCTGTTGAAAGACAGGGACCACCAAGAGAAAAGACATGGTCATATAAAAAGAGAGAAGAATAATTTTCTGAGGAAGAGCCTGTGGCAACAAAGCCTGACTCCCTTTGTTCCTCCACATGTGAAATCCTATATGATGCACATAGGCACGGAATGCTAGAATCTATGCAATGTGGGGGCATTTCTGAAAGAATGATCGTGGTCATTAAAGAAAATCAATATTGTTCAAATCTGTATACTGCATCAGTTGTAATTTGGTTTAACTGTCTCTTCTATCTCAGAGTGATTCCTTTCTGCACTGCAGAATAGCATACAGAACAGCAAAGAGGGGTGCCTGGGTGGCTTAGCTGGTTAAGCGTCTGACTCTCCATCTCAGCTCAGGTCTTGATCTTGAGTCACGAGTTCAAACCCTGCGTTGGACTCCATGTTGGGCGTGGAGACTACTTAAAAAAAAAAAACTGCAAAGAATTTGGCCAAGTTGCCCATCCACAAGGCTACCCAGCTTTCCCTTCATTCAAGGGGTTCAGGATCTGTACACTGACTCAGATCTGGGAATTAAGGAGGGGCTATGGCTTTCATGGTGATACAATCCAAGTTTTGTTTTCATTTTTGTTTTTTTGTTATACTCAGGGTTGTGTTGGTAGCACAGATCAAGTAGAACCTTAATGTATTGTTCATCTATTTCTAGCCTAGGGACTCAACATCAGTTGCCCCTACCCAAGATCTCTGTGGGTCAACCCATTCTGATGCTCGCTCTGTCCTTGCTGCCTATTATAGTTATCATACTCACATGGCCTCTGGTCAGTTAAGTACTCCTATTTGGCTTTTGCATCTTGGACATCACTACATCCCCATGGAAATCACTGAGTCGATTCTAATGGAACGTCTCCCATCTCCATCCCTGCATTGCAGAAATCAGCCAATGAAGCAACTTTCAAGGATGGTGGTACCCCTTTCATCAGTGTATTTCTTGGTAAAGGGCAGGTACTCTAGTCCTCTCAGGGAACATAGTTAGGGGGTGGATGAGCAGGTTACATAAGAGAAATCCATTCCAACATTCTTATCTCCCTATGTCTTTGCATTACTTCTACATTAAGCCAAAGAAAATCTGTATCTCTACTTCTGGCATCAAGGGTCATGGTTGAGATCAGGTTTCCGTGAGCCTACTAAACAAACAAGTCCCAGCTGTTCACACCAGCACATCAAATCCAAATACCAATGCATTCAGCTCTCTCCAAAATTACATTCCTCTTTTGCTGGGCCAGCATCCTCAGTGTGGAAATAAAAATCCCCACACTTGGGGCGCCTGGGTGGCTCAGTCAGTTAACTGTCTGCCCTTGGCTCAGGTCATGATCCCAGGGTCCTGGGATCGAGCCCCATGCATCCAGCAGGGAGTCTGCTTCTTCCTCCCCCTCTACCCCTCCTTTCTCCCCACTCCGCCCCTCGGCTCATGCTCTCTCTCTCTCAAATAAATAAAGTCTTTAAAAAAAATTCCCACACTTGCTTTCTGAAAATTTGCAAATATAAATTAGCAAAATACTGCGATTTGTTTGCTGTTTTCAAGTTCTGGATTTGATTTTGCATTTTGTCCTCTGGATGCACTGACAGTGAATGTAGTTAAGGATCCAGAAGCGATGAGAAGTGGTAGGTGGTTCACAGGGAGAACTGGCATCCTCTTGCAAAGTGTCTGCCTCAGATGAGGTCATCCTAGAAACTTGAAGCAAATCAGGACCATCTTAGAGAGAGGAAGGGGGCTGGAGATTGCGGGATCATGGTACTTAAGTTTTCCCAAATCTCACTGCCTCAACTCTAAATGCCTCACTCTTGGTCTAAATGTTCTAAAGTCACATAAGAGGCCTGCAAGCCTGAAAATTAAACCTATGTTGAAAGTCAGCCACGCATTTTGTGCTCTTTTGGCTTAGTGGCTATAAGAGGCCAGAGATACTTATAATAGGCGACTGTAGCTTTCTCACTTACAATGAGCTAAGCCAAGGAGTTAAGTTATATATTCTGTTCCTGTTCAATGGTTTCCCTGACATTTTCAACATGCATGCTTAACAAAGCCTATTCATTTCTATTACTACTCCCCTCCCCCACAATAAGGGTTTGGAATGCTTTCATTCCGACCACCATCTCATTTCGTATGTTATTTTCCTCTTGAGCTTTTTAAAAAAATCCATTCTCTGGCTCCCCATTTTCACTAGCTATCTAAACTGATTTTTTTTCAAAAACCCTCAAAAGGAATTGTGCTTATATCAAAACAAAACAGAGGAGGTGGCAGTTGGGACCCTTTGTTCCATCCTGAAGTAGGCAAGGAGAAGAAAAGTTCTTATGAAAGGTGGAGAGAAGCCGCAGATGTGTGAGATGGCTGGTGGAGCCCCAGCAGCAGAGAGAACAGTTCACAGGGGGTTAGCCTGAGGCCTAGAAGTGTCTCCTTAAAGGCTACAGGAAGCCTCAGTACCCTGCAGCTTATTGATGAAGAAAATACTGAACACAAACGCACATTCCCTAAGGAGCATCTTAGTCAAGTTACTCTTGGTTAAAAAGAACAGAAACCCTCTTCAAACTAGCTTTAGGAAAGTACTCTATTCTATGTGTTTAAGAATCTGGGGTTACCTCATGGAATGTGCTGCGAACGTGAACAACCGGGCCTCAGGAAGAGAGGAATGAGGAGTCGGAAAGCCTGGGGTTCTGGTTGGCCCTACTCAGTCTCTCTCTATGGCTCCTAGTCTCTCTCTTTCCCTTTGCTCTCCTGTCTGTGCATCTGCTTCCTTCTCTTCTCTTTGCAGACCAGCTCACTCTACTTCTCTTTGTATGTGGCCCCCTGAGCTTCCTGGTAGACCTCTTGATAGCTGTCTCTGGGTTCACATTTTAAATTTCCAGAAGAGGGAATCTGAGTGGCTCAGCTTGAGTCAGGTGTCTGGCATGGCCCAGTCAGCATGATAAATGGGGCCATGTTGGTACAAGCCTTCGACTTTGGAGACCATGGTTCTCGGAGATAGAGATATACCACATGCCCTGCCCCCAAAGTCTGTAACAGTGGGCTTTGGGCTGATTAGGGGAGGAACAGAAGGGTTTGTAAGTGTGTGGTACTGTTAGCTTAGGCAAGACCCAGTGGGGACAGAAAATATTAGCAGAATGGGATATGAAAAAAGAACCTGAAAGAGAAGTTATAGAATTTAACCTCTACCTACTTTACAGTTTTCTGTGACTAAACACAGATGTCTAAACAACACCTGGGCAAGGTTTGGGGACCCACAAAAGGATGGATTAAGGGTGAGCATTAGGTTATTTCAAAAGTCAAAATTAAAACTATGCAGACTCACCAAATACACAAAACAAGGGAATATCTACTTATAGATCAGTCTGCAAGGTCTTTCATAGCTCGTGATAACCCAAAATACACCCATTTGGTTTATGAGAAATCCAACTTATGAGAATTAACACTCCTATTTAGGCTTCTGAGGCATTTCTTTGAATTTATGAGGAGGACTGAAGTGAATTTTCACCTGCTGGGAGAACTGCTGAGCCCCAGGAAGCATGAGTCACTGTGTGGCCTGCCAAATAGTGGTCCCTACCTCTGTTGAGGCTCTCTCTCAGAGCACTCTAATGGCTGATAATGGAGGTGATGTGGGGAATCGGTAGCATTGTTTGTACT
The DNA here is from genome assembly GCF_964656455.1 of Halichoerus grypus. NCBI lineage: Eukaryota > Metazoa > Chordata > Mammalia > Carnivora > Phocidae > Halichoerus > Halichoerus grypus. The sequence goes on along the minus strand of NC_135718.1, from coordinate 98,389,387 downwards.
ACTTTTTTTTGTCTTTGATGTTAATTTCTGGCATTAAAATTTTCATTACACAAATATTGTAGTGCTTTTTGTATAATATATATGATATCCTTTGTGAGTGTAGATTAAGTGTATGGCATGGGACAATGGCAAAAAAAGCTGAGGGAGTAACAGTAAGTCACATTATTTTAGGATCATTTATAAAGGGAATCAGTGGTACTATATCTTTGCAACAATCACTCACGTTAACTGTTGGAGTAACTGGTCCATTTCATTGAGAATTGGTGTTGCTTTAGTATAAATGAGCATTCATTTGGGGACTCAGGAAAATGTAAACACACAAAAGACCTTGATTCAAATGTTATCTTAAAAAATTGTGAGAAAAATTACTGGATAATTCCTCAAGAAGACATATTATACTCTCAAAAGTGTTTTTATAGAGTAGAGTCTAGTAAAGGTAGATTTTTGTATGTGTGTGCTTTAATTCAGGCCACAGAAAGGCTAAGCTATAAAACTCCAGAGGATGCACAGATTTACTCAAAGGACCACCGCATGCTAATTTCTGGAGACAGAAATGAGCAAGTGAACCGTGGATCTTAAGACAGCTACCCAAGAAACACGGATTAAAAACAAAACAAATGGAATCATTACAGGAATTCATGCTCTTTTTGTTCAGGGATACTGTATGGCCAGAATATTTTTCTTTCTTTTTCCTGCTTATTTTGGGGCCAAAACAAGGATAAAAGACACTGAGGCAAGTTACATGCAGAGAACTTGAATGGACAAAACAGGCTTTCTTTCTGATGGTATGAGGAGGGGATGAGCTAGTAGAGGTGGGATGAGGGAAGACAGGGCTAAGATCTGAGGGGGTTCTCAGTCGGATCAGGCATCTCCCTTGGTGGGCACAAACAGGAGGCTGCACGTCTAGTTGTGGCCGGGGACCTAGAAGCAGAGCCCCATCACTACAGTGTGAGTTCCAAGGTTGATGTTAAAACAAAAAGAAAAAAAAATCTCAAGGGATTATTGCTGTCATTGGGTGTGATCAATCAGACTACCCTGAGAAGAGAAGAAAAAAGGATTAAGCTTTGGCAAGTGGACTCTTCAACATTTACCTTGTAATGGGAAAAGTCCAGACAGGCTTTTGAGGGGGAACATAAATGGGTAAGCACCAGGGATCTGGAGTCAGGCTGCCTGAGCTCCAACCTTGTCTCCTTGCTTGCTAGTTGTGTGGCCTCTGCCAACCCTCACTTTGCTCATTGTTTTTTCTCATTGTTATTCCTAATAATGGCACACAGCATGGGATGGTCAGGAAAATTAAACAAGAGAATATATGCAAGTATCCAGCACAGTGCAAAGCATTTAAAAGTAGTTCGTTTGTTTGTTTTTAAGTTTAGACCAGTGTCTGGACTTATTCATGGATTCATAAGCATTTATCGAGAGTCAACCATGATGCAGGCTCTTGCTATCTCCTGAGGAATCAAAGACGAGTAAGACAGGGTACATATCCTTAGAGAACTTAATTCTATACCTAGGAGACAGACACATAAGCAGTGTCCCTAATGCCAATAGACACATGTGTGAAACACTATGAAAATGCAGAGAAGGGGGCCACTGACCAGACTGGAATGATTGCAGGATTCTCATGTGAAAGCAGACCAAAAAAGAAGCCATGAATCCCTCACGGAGAAGGGAAGAAGGAGCAGTGTGACATCTTAGGTAAACTACAGGGAGTTTGGGAGGAGGCTAGACCGTATCAACATATCTTATTCTTATTTGAAAGTCATCAGGGTTTTTGTTTTGTTGGTCATGTTACAGGTTAGCAGTCAATAAAAGTTTAATCTCATTAGGATAAATAATTTTATAACATATTTCAAAAGAGAGGTTTCTGACAATTATTCTAAGATCTCAATAGTGAAACCACATTTCTAATAAAACAAAATAATTTGGAAGTCCTTTACATTTGGTTTCACTTTCCCTGAGCAAACTCTGATGGGAGAAATGGGCCCCAGGAATCTCCTAAGTGTCAGGAAGAGCCCGCTTAAAACTCAACTCATCTTTCAGAATCCCCACGGTGAAGAGTACCGGTGACACACATATGGGAGGACTGGGGCTAGGTCAACGTAAACACAGATAAAACGACCCAGCGCTGAAAATATTCCATTTTGTTCAATTTCCTGTGAGTCTCAATAGGAAGAATGAGCAATAAAATAATTGCTTTGTATCTTAGCAGTGTGATTCTACCTTCCCAATGAGCCACACCGAACCAAACTATAGCTCTACTGGGCTGTCTTTGTCACCCTCAGGTCACAAACGTTCCTTCCTACTTCCTCAGGTCCATTTATTGCCCTCCTAGTCCTCATGCTCCCCATTCAAAATAACTTCCAATCCCTCACTGATTTACCCATTGAGTTGAAGCTATTATCACAACTCCTCAATTTTGAGCTTTTCAAGGGCAGAGGCTTTTGTCTTACTCATGTCTCTGTCCTCAGAGCCTGTTTGGGACTGTGAATGACACAATAGTCATTCAAAAAACCATTCAATGGAACGGACAGATGATCCAGGGTTTGGGCATTGATAGGAAGGGCAAGGCTGGAGACTGGCTGGACTCCCAGGGTCAAAGCAGGGATTGGGATGGATTCCAGAGGTAGTTGGTGGGAAGAAGCCCGTGGAGACAGGGAACCCCTCAGGAGAAATCTAACAGTAGACAAGGAGAGAAACTCCTGCTCATCCGGGAAGCACACATGGGTAGGGCGATCCAGGCTGAAGATCCAGTCACAGATCTGAGGGACTAAGAGCAGGACTCAGGTTCCACAGCAGTAAGAGAGGAAGGCAGGACCCCATCCACAGAAAGGTGATGTGACAAAAAAAGAATGGTGTCAAAGCATGAGACACATAGGGAGAAAAGAGGGATCTTCACATCATGAGGCTCAGTCATGGAAAAACAAGGGAAGAACGTAGTCCCTGAGCTGAGAGCACTCTTTCCTTGTCATGTGTATCATTAGATCAAGTCCCTCAGAACTTGAAAACACTTGAAAAAGTCTCCATTCCTCACAACCAAAGAGCTCAGTGGAAACAAGAACCTACTTTCAACACCTCCTTGAGTCCCCCTATCCACAGCCCTTCATGCCCAAGTTTTCACATAAAATGTGAAAGGGAGGCCAGGTTCTGTGCAGGGGCGGGAGTGGAATGAGAGAATGAGAGAATTCTGACTTTGAGGAACTCAAAGAGGAGGGGAGTAGCATGCTAAGGATGAGAATATAAATATTAAAGCAAGGTAAGTGGTTAGGGAGAGGGGATGTAGAAAACCCAAAGGATTTGAGGAGCGGAGAGAAGAGCAGAGTTGATTGCATCCAAATTTATTTTTATTTTATTTATTTATTTATTTATTTATTTATTTATTTATTTATTTATTTTTAAAGATCTTATTTATTTATTTGACAGAGAGAGACACAGCGAGAGAGGGAACACAAGTAGGGGGAGTGGGAGAGGGAGAAGCAGGCTTCCCGCCGAGCAGGCAGCAAGATGCGGGGCTCGATCCCAGGACCCTGAGATCATGACCTGAGCCGAAGGCAGACACTTAACTGCCTGAGCTACCCAGGCGCCCGCAAATTTATTTTTAAAAAAGAAATGTTGCCTACTCTCACTTGTACCATGACTTGGAAATAACACTAACTCATTAATAAAGGAGAAATAAAAGCCAGCCATTGCAAATGCTCAGAGGCTGTCAGAGAAATATATTAGCTGACGTAACATGCAGAGCAAATAAAGAGGCCCAGATCATATTGGGCTTTATTATTACCTCAACAAGAGAATAATTATCTTTTCTTAACAGAGCTAGAGCTAATTGATTTCTTCATAACCATAATTCAGTTTAACAAATATTTCCTAATAAAGGCACAATTAACAGATCAACTCGATTGCAATTTCACATTGTTTCTCGGTCTCTTACTCATTACCGACATCCCCCCCAGGAAATGTCTTTCTTTTTTTTTCTCCCGTGAAGCACATCTCATGTGAAACCTGGGAGTTAGAGTGGTTGCTCCCTAAATAAATGACAGGATGTTTGAAACCAAGGGTGGTTACTTCAGCTTGGCTATAAACTAGGTTTGCCAAGAAATGACCGAAAGTAAAAACCTCTTTCCTCCTTAAACAATGAAAAAAAATCTTTGAGAGCTAGATGAGGTAGACTTCTGGGAAAGTGCTGCAGATCTCTGTGTGATGTGATGTAGAGAGACACAGGACTTAGAGTAGTTGACCTGCTAGTTTCCTAAATCTGTTACTGCCTTGCTGTTCCGTAATGGCTCTAGATAATGTTTTCAATCTGGATTTTTGTAACATAATAGTAATAATAATAATGGTGATAGAATGACTTCCCTTAGCTTCCCCCCCAAATGTGGTGACCCTCCATAAACCATTAATTGCTAGGCAAATATCAATTACTATAATGATTAAAATGTTCAAGCACACACCTCTGATTGTGAAGCAAACGTGGAAAGTTGCAGGGCACTAGTACTTGACCCTAACACAGAATTCTAGAAATCCCAGTGATTTTAGCTCTTTGTTCTGCTAGAAATCTAAGAGTAATTGTGAAGCCACTCAGGTGACAGAGCAGATAAAGAGTGGGGCCTGGGGAGGAGCTTCTTCCCAGAATCCTCCATGTCTCCTTTGTGAGGTCCATGCCACAGACCACACCCCAATCCTCAGTTAGCCGTCTTTCAAAGATTGTATTATTCTGTGTATTCCAGCATGTATGAGCTTGGTTTGTGCTGGATCAGGAAAAGTGGCCAGTGCCCGGAAAGAGGCACTTCAGACAGAGTGACAGAGCGGGGAGTCTAGGTGTGTAAGACTTAAGGGGAAGAGGAAATCGTTTGACTAAGGGCACACTCGGTCAGGAGAGCGTCCATTTTGTATCTTCTGTATTCTAGGCACTGTTCCAGATAATACTGAGGTAAAAGACATCACTTCTGACCTTCGGAAGCAGACAGTGCATTTGGGAAAGTGACACATCTCCATAAAAAGAGACATGCGCTCTCTTCCTCACACATGCCAGCCCCGTCCTACCCAGCATCATGGCCACCCTCCAGGGCCAGATGGTGATGCCCAACAATGGTTCTGGGGCAACAGGAAAACAAAGCACATGCTGCCCAGAGGCTTCTGGAGGTTCCTCGTCCACAACATCAAGGAGCTGGAAACCCTCCTGTCCTGCAAGAGATCTTACTGTTCTGAGATTGCTCACAGTGTTTCCTCCAAGAACCACAAAGCCATTGTGGAAAGAGCAGCCCAGCTGGCCCTCAATCCCAGGATACAGGGCGTGGGAAGTGAATAGATAGCTCATGTGCACACTTTCTTTGTGGTAAATAAAATCTTGACCACTCTGGGAATGGAAAGAAAGACATGGACACAATCTGCCTACGTGAGCTCGGTGCAGGCCAAGACTTTGTCTTCTTCAGCTCCGGGTGCCCACCACTCAGAGAGTGCTTAAAAAGTGTCAGATGAGTGAAAGGAGAATTGAGCGAGATAAATAAATGCCTCAGGAGTCCAGAGAAAGGAATGTTGCCTAGTGGTCAGGAAAGGCATAACTGGACAGTGCTTACATCAGGACTTAATGACGAAGTAGGATTCAAACAGCAGAAGAGGAAAAATGACTCCAAGTGCTAAAGCATCACATCCAGAGGCCAAGAGCTCAGAATGCCCGAGAGAAGGATCAAAGGGGCAGAAGCAGTGGTCAGTTACAGACAGTTGTAGACAATGTCGTAGACACACTCCCACTGGATCCCCACATGCCACAACTCGGTGAGCTATGTATTATTACTGCCCATTCTACAGATGAGGAAGCTGAGCATGAGTTCAATAACCGACCTCCCCACTATCACATAGTAATAAAGCAAATAAGAAAAAGAATAAAAATATGGAAGATATTTGCAAGCACACAAGATATAGCCTATGTATTTTCTTTAAATTCAACTCAGTTCTTCAGCCAAGTAGAATAGGGACTCCTCACCCCACTGGAATCCACCCCTATCTTTAGGATAATGCAAAGATCTTAGGGTTCTAGATCTCATGCAGGGAAAAATGCATGAGGAGGCCTGTCTGGTCTTGGCCCACATGCTCACCCCCGAGATGCCCACAGCCCCAGCCTGCAGGCTTCCTCAAGTGCAGAGGGTCTGCTCTCAGTGCTCAGCCTCCTGAGAGTTCCATTGCTTGGAGATCCTGCCCTCTCCCAGGCCTCAGGATGTATGGAGGAGGGTGAGGAGGGAGGTCTCTGCCACTCATGGTTCCCCTGATTCTATCTTTCTCACTTTGGAGAAATCTCAGTGTCTCTGTTTTTGCCTATGTCCCACTTCCCCTACCCTCCCCTCTTCCCAAGCCACCAAACCAAGGAAATCTGCCTTGAAACAAGAAACCCTTTTGGAACGGGGGAGTGAAATACTGAGAGCACAGCGTAGATAGCTTTTTCTCTTGGACAATTCCCCAGCAGTAAAAAGAAAAACAAAATTCCAATTAATATCGCAATAAATTAATCTACCACAAAGGATCTTTTTTTTTTTTTCAGTTTGCTGTGTCGCAGGGACTATACCAAGCCTTTACCCATGAGGTAGGTACAATTATTATCCCCACTTTATAATTAAAGAAACCAGAACTTAAAGAAGTCAAGTGTCTTACTTAAGATCACAAGACTCCTAAGTGATAGAAACAAAAGTCAAGTTCAGGAATGTCTGGCTAGAAAGGCTAAGTTCTCTTCACTATGCCATATAAGGGAGGCAATCCTCCCCTCTTTCTCTTAAAAAAAAAAAAAAAAACACCAAAAAAGCTACATAATTACAGATTCTGTATTAAGTAACAAATTTAAGAAGAAACTTACCCTTGGTCTCATAAAAACTCATTATCAATTTTCATTTGTTTTTGTCACCTTCTAGAACTTTTCATTTGCGTACTTAACTTTTATGGATTTACCATAATAACATAGAATTTTATAGTATACATTCTCAATTGCCACTCTACTGCTACAGTTTTTTTGTTTTAATATATTTTATATATTCTATATATATTATGTAAATTATATATTTTTATATCTTACACATACACATACATATATTTCTATAATCTTATTATTTTTTTCTGTTACACCACTCTTGCCCTCTCCCTGTGCCCCCCCTAACAGAAACAATTGCAGCCTGGTGTGTATTTCCCATACATTTCTCCCTGGTGGTATTGAGAAGTTGGCTATTGTTTGTTTCATATACTCTTACAATTATGGTTTCATACACTTTTATGTTCATATATATATATATGTGTACACTTATTGCTATGTTTGCTTAACAATAGTAAAAATCCTTCCAGATCAATGTCACTTTAACTCTTTATTAGTTGATAATATAATCCATAGTATGGTTATTCTAGTTTATTCAACCTTTCCTCTATGAATGGGTATTTACTTTGCTTATATTTTTCTTTGCCACAAAAGATAATGTTGCAATAAACTTTCTTGCGTATGTATATTCTTCTGTACTGGTGCTTTTATTTCTGTGGGATAGCTTCCCAGGAGTAGGATTTCTGGGCCAAATGGCATATATTTATTATAATTTAATAGGTATTGCCAGATTGATTTTCAAAGGCTATGCTAAATACCCTTCACCAGCAGTGTGGGAGAGTGCAGGGCCATAGTTCCAAATGCTAGTCTGAGATCACCTCATGAAATGTCCATTTAGTAGGCGTTGGAGGGGCCCAGGAATCTGAATTTTTTTCAAAGCTCTCCATGTAATTTTAATAGGTACGAAGATTTGGGAGTCGTGGGTTTGCCTCTGCAGGATTTACTACGAGGGAGGAATAAGGGGCAGAGATCAGGGAAGCCATCTGATGGGGACTTCCTTTTACAAAGGGACTTCAGTGAAAACTTTTATATTATCACCAAATAAAATTATAAGTAACAGAGACACCCTGACAGGGGACTGAAAAAAGAAAATATTAACAATTCAACCTTAAATTTATGTCTCATTATCTGTCCACCCCACTGGTAATATTTACTTTTTAATAAATTTTTGTTGTTATGACAATTATATGGTAGAACATTGCCATCTGTGATGGAACACTTTAAATTCAATTAAGTCTGTAGCTTATGTATAACATAGGACCATCCTTCCAGCAGTAATTGAACAATTCTTTCAGCAATATTATTTTGCATAAAAATCCTAACCTTTACATCAAAAATATTCTAATGTGTTAATTTTTCTGTACAGAAACAAATGACATTGTATTGAATAAAATTATTGTAAGTATTTGCTAAAAGTAACTATTGAATATACCATATGTTTTATAATCCTGTATTGGCATTTCTTCATTCTTTTCTTTTCTTCTCTTTTCTATTCTTTCCTCCTACCCTTCCTCCCAGTCTCTCCCTCCCTATCTGCCCCCTCCAACCTCTCCACAGACCAGGTCCGCTGGGGCTGCTGCAGCTCCAACATTGGCCACTAGGGGCCCTTTGCTCCCCTGGCCTGCAGGGAGAGAAAAATGTCTTTTCTCTGTTCCAACTTCCTTTTTTTTTTTTTTTAAGTTTTTATTTGTTTATTTGACAGAGAGAGAGAGACACAGCGAGAGAGGGAACACAAGCAGGGGGAGTGGGAGAGGGAGAAGCAGGCTTCCCACAGAGCAGGGAGCTGGGAGTCCGACAGGGGGCTCGATCCCAAGACCCTGGGATCAGGACCTAAGCCGAAGGCAGACGCTTAACGACTGAGCTACCCAGGCGCCCCTTTCCAACTTTCTTAATAGAAAAAAGTCTCATGGGTATCTTCAAAAGAATATCCCCAAACGAACCAAGGGAAAGTAAAAGAAATTTTTTTAAAAAGGTGCTCCAAACAGCAAAGACAGTTTCTGAGTTTAAGATGACCAAAACCTACTCTTTGCTCTCTTGATTGATATAGCTAACTGGCTCCAGCCTTGGTTCCTTTTCTTCCCCATCTGAGGGAACACAAAGCAACTATAAATTAAATTGGCCATGATATGAGAGTTAGCAGAAAGGAACCCTACTGCCTCTCAACACTTAGTTCTTAATCATTGCTCTTGGCATGACCTTGGGAGGATTCTCCCAGCTTCTGCCTCTCCTGGCTGGGTAGTTTTTGCTCTGCAACCATCCTGATTCTGACTTCCCCTCCACTGGCTGGGAGGAAGCATCTCCTGGTCATCCTGCACTGGACTTGTGGGTGCTTCTTCGGCCCACTCAGAGGTCTCTATGGCTGTGGGACTTGAGATTTTGGGAGTCTTACCTGCAACCTCTCCTCTTGCTTGCATCTGATCTGACTCTTAATCCTCATCTCACTGTGGAGTCAGGACTATCAGCAAGGCTGGGGCTGAGTCAGGGTCAGAACCCAGCTCTTTTGATTCCCAAACTGGGGACTGCCATTTATACCACAAGACCTCCTTCGAAGGGAGATGTAGATATAGATATATAAAGTAACAGTGGCAATAAGAATAGACAGGTATGCATTTAAAATGTTTGCAACACTGAAAGGTCTTGAGTTGTAAAGCTGAACAAATTAAGTGTATAGAAAAAATATATATCTTCTTGCTTGGTTCAGAATTTCATTGAAAATTCAATACTGATTTTCTCTACCCTGCAGTGTACTGGTTTTCAAGGACTCCCATTTTAATCTGACAGGATACCTTCCATGTACTCTGGATTTGCATTTCATTGCTGGCCAAAGCCAATTGCTAAGAGGCACCTTGAGATTAGCATGGCAGCAAACTGACAATAAACAGTGAAAAGAAAGCCTGTTCAGTGTAAAATCATAAGGTAGGAGGGTAAGTGTTGGTAGTGTTTCTGCCTTTGTCTCTTATTCCATTGGATCTTTCTCTCAGCTGGTAGTCAACTAAATCAGTAATTATTGCTTGAAGTTTAACAGCAATTTTTTGACTTGTTTTTCCTGCTTAGCATCCACCCACATCATAAGATTTATGCAAGAATACTTCCTAAGTGGCTCTGTATATTTCCTATTGCATCCCATTTGGTGTGATATTAAGATTGGTCCTTCAACCATTCGCCTAATGATTTTAGTATCCATTGATGATTGTTGCCTACAACCATGATTTCATCAACAGTAGCAAAACAGTGATTTTAAAATTCTATTTCTTCTTCTGCATTTGCCTCTGGAATTTTTCTATCAAAAAGAAGGTTTTCTTCACCTACTTTTAGGTTACACTGACATGCAATTCTTATAGAAAAGATGGAACAAATGTCTGATTCCTTCCTTTCATTTATTAATTTTTCAGGGAAATTAGTTGGTTACTTAGCAATCACCAGCGGTGACCACTGGACTTAACTACAAAAGCAAAGGTTTTTATTTATTGGGTTTGTTCCAATCTACTGCAATTATTCTTTTTTTAATTTATTTTTTTTTAAAGATTTTATTTACTTGACAGAGAGAGACAGGGAGAGAAGGAACACAAGCAGGGGGAGTGGGAGAGGGAGTAGCAGGCTCCCCGCTGAACAGGGAGCCCGACGCGGGGCTCGGTCCCAGGACCCCGGGGATCATGACCTGAGCCGAAGGCAGACGCTTAACAAGTGAGCCACCCAGGTGCCCCTGCAATTATTCTTTTTGATGCTCAAATTGTCCCTTTACTTTGGCTCTTGTGTCTTTTTGAAATGACTTCATTCATCTTTGAAATCTCTCTTCTTTGCTGATACAAGATGTTCTAGACCCATTTTATACATTTTTGAGTCCAGCACCATAAGCCGTTTCTGCAAAGAGAGAAGCGGTATTTTGAGACCATATCTGGTTGCTAGGGGTGCTCATTGCTTCTGGGTTGTTGTTTTTCATTTTTTTCTGGCTTTTTGGGTGGCTGGAGTTAGGAAACACAGACTTTGTAAGAGGAACAAAATCGTGAGATCATACTGACGTTTCCAATGCAAATTACTTTTTGCAAGCATTTTGCTTAACCTCCTCAATTTTATACTCGATCTCCCTTTTTCATCACGAAAAATCTCAAGTCCCACAACATAAACACAATTCTTTATTTGCTTTCTCCTACATAGTATCTATAATTGTTTCAAACAACAATACCAAACTACCACAGACATAAAGCGACTGGATGAGATTTTTCAGAGGTTCTTTTTGTCTTTAGAAATATCTCACTGGAGAACTACAGTTAAAATACTATCTTCCAAACTCACTTGAGAATTTTTTCTCTACGTTGTTGTGGCAGAATTTGAAGATGCTTCACAAGGATATCTGGTCCTAATCCCTGAACCTGTGAATATGATGAGATGTCACTCCTGTGATCATGTTATAGGACACAGCTGATTTTATTTTTCTTTAAGATTTTTTTATTTATTCATTCGAGACACAGAGATAGAGACAGAGAGAGAGAGAGAGAGAGAGAATGAGCAGGGGGAGAAGCACAGGGAGGGGGAGAAGCAGACTCCCCGCTGAGCAGGGAGCCCGATGCGGGGCTCGATCCCAGGACCCTGGGATCATGACCTGAGCTGAAGGCAGACGCTTAGCCATCTGAGCCACCCAGGTGCCCCAGGACACAGCTGATTTTAGAACAGGGCTGTTATCTGGGTAGGCCTGACCAAATCACAGGAGCACTGAAGAGCAAAGAGCTCTGTCTGGCTGAAACCTGAAGCCAGGGAGATGGAGCCTGTGAGAAAGACTTGACACACCTTGCTGACTCTGAGGTGTTAGAGGCCACCACAGGAGGATGCAGGCGGTCGCTAGGAGCAGAGAGTGGCCCCCAGCTGCCACCCAGCAAGAAAATGGGGACCTCAGTCCTACAGACAGAAAGAACTGAGTTCTGCCAATGGCCGGACTGGCGTGGAAGCAGATTCTCCCTCAGAGCTTCCAGGTAAGGGCCTAGCCTGGCCGACACCTTGACTTTGGCCTTGTGAGCGCATGAACAGAGAACCCAGCTGAGCCCACCTGGACTTCTCCCTAAACTGTGAGATAATAAATGGGTGTTATTTTAAGTTGCTGAATTCATGGTAGCCTGTTATGCAGCATTAGAAAATGAATGAAGTTCTTACACCGCCAACCCCATTTATTTATTTATTTTTTAAACATTTTATTTATTGTTTTATTTGAGAGAGAGAGAGATTGCATGCGCATGTTGGGGTGGGGAGAGGGGCAGAGAAGGAGGGAGAGGGAGAGAGAGAATCCCAAGCAGATTCCATGCTGAGCACAGAGCCCAATGCAGAGCTCAAGCTCATGACCCTGAGATCATGACCTGAGCAGAAATTAAGAGTCGGCCGCTTTTGTGGGGGGGGGTCTTTTTTTTATTTAAATTCAGTTAATTAACATATAGTGTATTATTAGTTTCAGAGGTAGAGTTCAGTGACTCATCAGTCTTATATAATACCCAGTGCTCATTACATCACATGCCCTCCTTAATGTCCATCACCCAGTTACCCCATCCCCCCACCCCCAACCCCTCCAGCAACCCTCAGTTTGTTTCCTATGATTAAGAGTCTCTTAACGGTTTGTCTCCCTCTCTGATTTTCATCTGGTTTCATTTTTCCCGGGTTTGTTTCTTTTACTAACCAGAATCATGCTGTATGTATTGTTCTTTGATGTGCTTGTTGGAGATGTTCTCAGCCTTGCACACTCTTTTTATCCATTATATATTCCACAGAATTAGTGTCACTGTTTGGGTTGCTTCATTCTGCTGTTCTAATTATGCCCACTTTTGTGCACAAACTTGAGCACAGGGGCTGGAATTTGAGGGGAAGAGTGTCAGTTTGAGCCCTTGGCAATCTGAGGTGAAGGTGTGTTGACTTGGCATTGAGCAAGTGGCAGGACGTGCATGCTGACTCGGGCAGGAGGGCGGCTGGACTGTGGATGGGACCCACAGGCCGATGGCATCGTGTGTGACAGGGACATGCTGTTTTTCCTCCTGGTCATGAATTCCTTTAACTTTTGTTTTTCTGGGAAACTCTCTCTCTCCTTCTATTCTGAATGAAAGCCTTGCTGGATAGAGTATTCTTGACTGTAGATTTTTTTCCTTTTAGCACTTTGAATATATCATGCCACTCTCTTCTGGCCTGCAAAGTTTCTGCTGAAAAATCCACTGATAGCCTTGTGGAGTTTCCCTTGTGTGTAACTGCTTTCCTTTCTCTTGCTGCTTTTAAAATTCTTTCTATCACTACTTTTGGTCATCTTATTTGCTTTGTGTCTTGGTGCAGACCTCTTCAGTTTGGTTTTGTTGGGGGCTCTCTGTGCCTCCTAGATCTGGATTTCTCTTTCCTTCCCCAGATTCAGGAAGTTTTCAGCTATTATTTCTTCAAATAAATCTTGGGCCCCCTTTTCTCGCTCTTCTCCTTCTGGGATCCCTATCATGTGACTGTTATGCTTGACAGTGTCGCTGAGTTCCCTGGTCTATTCTCATTTTGTGTATTTTTTTCCCCTCTCATCTGCTTGATTACTTTCCATTACTCTGTCCTCCAGGTTGCTGATCTGTTCTACTACCTCTTGTTTGCTATTTATTCCAGGTGGTCTATTTTTATTTTCATTTAGTGAGTTCATTATCTCTAATTGGTTCTTTTTTAGGTCTCCTATCTCTTGGTGGAGGGTCTCGTGGAGGTCCTGCACTCTTTTCTCAATTCTAGCGAGTATCTTTATGAGCATTACTTTAAATTTGCTATCAGACATATTACTTATCTCCATCTAGATCTCTTGCTATGATTTTGTTCTACTCTTTCAATATGTCATATTTGGGACATATTCCTCTGTCTCCTCATTTTGTCTGTTGCTGTGTCTGTTTCTATGTGTTAGGAAAGTCAGCTATGTCTCCTGCACTTAAAAGTAGTGGCTTTATGAAGAAGAGGTCCTGCAGCGCAACGTCTCCTTTTCACCAGAAAATGGTGCTTCAGGGGCTGTCTCCTATGTGTGTCGCTACAGGGGTGTACTTCCATTGTGGTGGAGCTGTGTTTGCCTTCAGTCCAGCCTGCAATGGCTCTCTGCCTGTTGTGGGCAGAGTCTGGTGCCCATGGTGTTAGTGGGCCACTCCGGGGCCGCCTTGGCCTTGAGTTGAGTCAGACCAGGTGTTTGCCAGAGATGAAATAACACCAAACCGCAGGCACTCTCCCTGTGTTGTTCCCTGAGAAGCTTTTGTTGGGGGGTGGGGCCTGAAGTCAGACGAGCTTCCTGCCCCCAGCCCACTGCTGGGGTCACAGTCAGACTGGTGTGTGGTTATCTTCCCCTCTCCCTGGGGCAGGACTTCACTTTGGAGTGGTGTTGGCCCTTGACTGGGCTGTGCACACACTGTCAGGCTTGTGGCACTGCTTTGATGGGATCTTGCCAAGAGTGATCGGAGCGGGTGGATCTGCTTCGCTGTGGCCTCTTGTCTACGTCGGGCTGCAGAGTCTGTTCTGCCAGTTTTCGGGCTGCTTTCTGGGTTATCTCTGCTGGTGTGGGTGTTCTCTAGGCGGCCATGCGGCAAGAGGTGAGACCGGGGTCCTCCTAGTCCGCCATCTTCCCAGCAGCTAAGAGACAGTTGCTTAACTGAATGAGTCACCTAGTCACCCCACTGCCAACCCCATTTATTTGTTTATTTGTTTGTTTGTTTATTTATTTATTTATTTTTAAAAAAGATTTTATTCATTTATTTGTCAGAGAGAGAGAGAGCACAAGCAGGGGGAGTGGGAGAGGAAGAAGCAAGCTCCCCATTGAGCAAGAAGCCCAGTGCAGGACTCGATCCCAGGACCCCAAGATCATGACCCAAGCCGAAGGCAGACCCTTAACTGACTGAGCCACCCAGGGGTTCCTGCCAACCCCATTTATATTGATAGTTGATATTTGTTTTTCTTCAGTTTTTACGGGTTGATTTTTTCTTTTGAGTTAATTCTCTTCAGTTTTAGAAAGTATATACTTAGTTTCAAAGTCAAAATCATACAATAAGAGTATTTCCAGAAATCTTGCTTCCTTCTCTGTTTTCTCCCCTATTTCTCCCTCTCTCTTATTGGAAATCACCTTTTTATTATCTTTTGGGTTGCTCTTTCATTTTTTAGAACTTTTTTTTATTGACGTATAGTTGACATACAATGTTATATTCATTTCAGTTTTACAACATAGTGACTGGGCAGTTCTATACATTCCTCCATGCTCCTCACGATGATTGTGGTCACTATCTGTCACTGTACGATGTTATTATAGTATTATTGACCATATACTCTATGCTGTACTTTTAATCTCTGTGACGTATTTACTTTATAGCTGGAAGTTTTATTCTTTAAAAATATAATCAAATACTGCTTGATTGTCTAAAAATATTAAAGCATAGAACAAAATTTAAAAAAAATATAAGCAAAAACCTATATATTCATATTCTTTCCCTTTCTCACGCAAAAGATAACAATATAGTAAATAAATACTACTGCACCTTGCTTTTTTCATTTAACCATGTATCTTGGCGTCCAATCCATAATGGTTTACAGAGATTTTCTTCATTCCTGTGTACTACTGAATCATAAGTTATTCAATCAATACCCTATTGACAGACATTTTAGTATTTTCAATCTTCTGTAATTATAAATAATTCTGCCTTTTAAAGGCAACATTTTTTTACTTGGGATAGATTCCTGGAAGTGTTACTGTTATAGATCAAATGGTACAAGTGTATGTAATTGGGGTCTTTCTCCCCCAACACCATGGTATGGTGCTGATATCTTTTCCAACAGCAACAATTATCTGATTCTCCAACACCAAGTAGGTGTCTGACAATTCAATTCAACTCTGCCACTAACTTCCGGAGTCAGCTCAGATCCCACATGTTAAGTGTTCGGTCCCATAAGACCACCCCCACTTCAGAGACCAGTCACAAATGGGATGCCCAGTCTACCCACAGTTCTATCAGGTGACCACAAACGGGATGCCCAGTCTACCCACAGTTCTATCAGATGACCACCATCAGGTTCCCAGGATGCCTCCCTCCATTCAATAATTTGCTATAATGACTCACACAACTCAGGAAAGAGTATTCTTACTATTACCAGTTTATTATAGAGGATAAAACTCACAAACAGCCAGATGGCAGAGATGCATAGGGCAAGGTGTAAGGGCGAGGGGGGCAGAGCTTCCATGTCCTCTCCAGCAGTGTGTAGGAGTATTTCCTACAGGCTTCCCACAAAGCATGGTGTCAGTCTGGTTTTTTTGTCAATTTGGTTGGTGAAAAATAGTATGTTAGTGCCATTTCTAAAAACTATTTATTGGAATATAATATACATACAGGAAGCACATATACCACAAATATACAACTCACTAAATTTCCACAGTGAACATATTTGTACAACCAATACCCAGATCAAAAAACAGGAAGTTATCAGCAATACCCACCCCCACCCCGCCACATTCCCTCCAGTCACTACCCACCTCCCTGCACCCACCAACCTGACTCCTAATAGCAGGGATTAGTTTGACCTCTTTTGTACTTTCTCTAAATGGAATCATATAATATAGATCCATAGGGTCTTTCTTTTTTTAAACTTCTCACTATGCTTGTGAGATTCACCTGTACTATACTGTCATATGAGATTGTAAGTCATTCATTCTCATCACTGCATACATGGTATTCCATTGTGTAAGTATTTTACGATTTATTTATACATTCTACTATTGAGGGGCCTTTAGATAGTTTCTAGTTTGGGGCTGATGTAAACAGTGTTGCTACAAACATCACAATATGCACCTCTTGTGAACATATGCACACATTTCTGCTAGAAGTGGAATTGCAAGTCATAATATGTATGTATGTTTAGGCTTAGGAGATAATGGTTCACAGTTCTGCAAAGCGGTCGCACCAATTTTCACCCCCAACAGCAGTGCAGGAGAGAACCAGTTGCTCCACATCCTTGTCAACAGTCAGTCCTAGTCTTGTTTGAATTTGCACTTCACTTATTAAGAGTGAAACAGTATTTTTTCATGTTTATATGGCATTTTACACTTCTTTTTTGTGAATTGTATTCAACATTTGCCCATTTTTATTTAAGTATTTGGTATTTTGCTTCTAAATTTTTTTCTTTTTAGACTTTATTTATTTATTTAATTTTTTAAAAAAATATTTTATTTATTTGACAGAGAGAGCACAAGCAGAGGGAGAGAGGGAGAAACAGGCTCCCTGCTGAGCAAGGAGCCCGATGTGGGACATCCCAGGTGTCCCTAGACTTTATTTTTTTTAGAGAGGGAGTGGGGGAGGGGTAGAAAGAGAGGGAGGCAGAGAATCCTGAGCAGGCTCCATGCCCAGCAGGGGAGCCCAACCCGGGGTTTCGGGGCTTGATCTCACAACCGTGAGATCATGACCTGAGACGAAATCAAGAGTCAGGCACTCAACTGACTGAGCCACCCAGGCGCCCCTTGCTTCCAAATTGTTAACAGCTTTTTACAAATTAGAGCTACTAGCCTGTTCTGATTATTACCTGTTTGCCACCTTTCGACCATCTAACTAACCTGCTTTGTGCCTGGAAGGCTGACCCTTGCATATTCTGTCACCCTGACTCCGTTGTGAGTTGGCTTCTGGTTGAGTTTGGCCAGTGAGAGACCCTGGCAGAACGGAAGGTCGGTGGAGCTGTTTCTCCCTCTCCCTTCCTGCTTCAGCGGTGACTACACGTCCCTCGATAAAGCTCTCACAAGCACTTCCTTCTCAAAAGTTCAGCTCCCGGTGGGCTCTGATAACATTATTTCTTCCCCTTGGCTCTTCAGCTCTAGGGTTGCTGAGGACATCCTGATGGCTTGTATCTCAAGAGCACATGACATGTGCTCAGTAGGTATTTGCTGTAGATGAAAACACACATATCAATATATATATTTGGATATATTTATCAGGTGCTGAAGTGCATTTTTATTTTAAAACTATGTTTTTAAATAATACAATAATACATACTTATTGTAAAGAACTTAGTACAGAACGTGTATAAAGAAAAGTGAAAGTACCTATTTCCACTAACCCACGTCTAACTGTAACCACTATTTCTGATTTGGTGTTTACTCTTCCAGATTTCTTTTAACGCACATAGAGACATGCACACGGACACATATATGTTTATAGAGTTGGGATCATACTACTTATATATTTTCTGAAACCTTTTCATTTACTGTATCATGGACAACTTTCCATGGAAGCACAGACAGATCTATTTATTTTTTCACTGTTCCATGTGTTCTGCTACATCGATAGCTGAGATATTTTTTAATGAATAAGTCATTGGTTTGTGGGTATTGCTATTACCTAGAATTTTATGCTAGGAAAACTTCATCAATTTAAAAAAAAATTGTTTTATTTAAATTCAATTCATCAATTTTTAATTTGAAATTTAAGATATTTGGGAAGGAGATTGACCCATTTTACCTTTATCTATAAAGAAAAGAATTGCAAAACAAGTTATTTGAAAATATTACTAATGAACAATTTAAGAAAATCAATACTTTTATATTATCACTTAATAAAGATAATACTGGAGAAAGCCCATTTATTTTAAAACTATCTATTTGGGGCACCTGGGTGGCCCAGATGGTTAAGCGTCTGCCTTCAGCTCAGGTCATGATCCCAGGGTCTTGGGACCGAGCCCCACGTCGGGCTCCTGGCTCAGCGGGGAGGCTGCTTCTCCCTCTCCCTCTGCTTCTCCCCCTGATCATGCTCTCTCTGTATCTCTGTGTCTCAAATGAATAAATAAAATCTTAAAAAAAAATAAAACTATCTATTTTCTGAAATCTTACCATTTGCAACAACGTGGATGGCACTAGAGGGTGTTATGATAAGCAAAAAAAGTCAATCAGAGAAAGACAGTTATCATATGATCTCGCTGATAATGTGGAATTTAAGAAACAAATTAGGGTCATAGGGGAAGAGAAGAAAAAATAAAACAAGATGACATCAGAGAGGGAGACAAACCATAAGAGACTCTTAATCAGGGACGCCTGGGTGGCTCAGATGATTAAGCGTCTGCCTTCGGCTCGGGTCATGATCCCAGGGTCCTGGGATGGATCCCCACATCGGGAGCCTGCTTCTCCCTCTCCCTCTGCCTCTCCCCCTGCTCATGCACGCTCTCTCTCTGTATCTCTGTGTCTCAAATGAATAAATAAAATCTTAAAAAAAAAAAGACTCTTAATCATAGAAAACAAACTGACGGTTGCTGGAGGGGAGGGGTGGGGGAGGGGTAACTGGGTGATGGACACTAAGGAGGGCATGTGATGTAATGAGCACTGGGTGTTATTTAAGACTGATTAATCACTGACCTCTACCTCTGAAACCAATAATACATTATATGTTAATTGAATTTAAATAAAAAATAAATTTTAAAAAAGCTATTTTCTGTGTGTATATATATATATATATATATATATATATATATATATATTAACCAGAGGCCATTCTTTACCATTTACTAAACTAGTTTGAGATTGGGAGGGCAGAGCTCTTTGGATGACTCCGGTCCTTCCTCCTCTGTTCTACTGCACCTGGAGACACACACAGCAGAAGCAGGTCCAGCTGAAGGCTGGCTAAGTTGCAGAGGCTGGTGTGGTGGAAAACAGTTCCTACTGTACTCATTGACCAGCTGCCAAAAGTAGCCTCTATTAGGAGCATTCTGAATACTTTTTGATAGCCTACTTTCAGTTTCTGTACAATGCTTGGAAATATTCAAATCTATTTCTTGCCAAATATTTCCAACTTTCACTGATTCAGTAGCTTCCATTTCCCCTGCCTCTCTACATTTTCATTTTTAGTGAACACTTACATAGACCTTACTGGGTGCCAGGCCCCATTCTAATTGCTTTATGATTATTAACTCATTTAATCCTCCTAGGTACTGTTACAATCTCCATTCCATATGTATGTATTTGCATGTAGGAGAGTGTCTTTTTTTTTTTAAGATTTTATTTATTTATTTGAGAGAGAGCACGCAGATGCATAAGTGGGGGGAGGGGCAGAGGGAGAAGCAGGATCCCTGCTGAGCAGGGAGCCCCGATGCTGGGACCTGAGATCATGACCTGAGCCAAAGGCAGACGCTCAACCGACTGAGCCACCCAGGTGCCCAGGAGAGTGTGTCTTAATCAGTTCAGACTGTTATATATACCATAGACTGGCTTAAGCAACACATATTTGTTCTCCCAGTTCTGGAGGCTGGAAGTCCAAGATCAAGGTGCCAGGAGGTCTCATATCTGATGAGGATCTGCTTTCTGGTTTGCAGATGGCTAATTTTTTTGTATCTTCACATGGTGGAGTTCAGACAGAGAGAGAGGTAAGCTCTGTTGTGTCTTTTCTTAAAGGGTACTAATTCCCTCCCAAATCACCTCCCACAGGTCCTACCTCCAAATACCATTAATAGAGGGGATTCGGCTTCAATATAGGAATTTTGGGAGACATAAACATTCAGTCCATAGCGTATGTGTGCATGCATGTATCCACATATTTGCATCTATTGAACATCTACTATGTGTAGCATTTCCATTCATTGTGTCATTTAATCCTTGCAAAGGTCTAGTACAACTATGATCCCCAGTTTGCAGACATGGATGTTGAGAGAGAGAGAAGTTACATAAGATGTTTTGGTAGGGGTGAGAGAAAGAAAGAACCGAAGTTCTTAGTTTTGAATTTAATGGAGATTTCAGTAAACTAGCAATAAGTCATCATGATGACTAAGTGAAATAATGCAAATAAAATACCAAATAGGGAAATTGGTACATAGTAGGAGCCCAATACGTATTTGTCAAATCTGAGTGTCTGTTTACTCTATAGAGACCATCTTTGAAAAAGTTGCCTGGGTTTAACCAACAATTGACACAGATAATCCACTATCCTGAAAGCAAAAGGTTTTCTATAGAAATTTTCAAATGCCTATACCTCCTATGATTTTGGACAGATTCTTTTTTTTTTTTTTTTAAAGATTTTATTTATTTATTTGAGAGAGAGAGAGAGAATGAGAGAGAGCACATGAGGGGGGGGAGGGTCAGAGAGAGAAGCAGACTCCCTGCCGAGCAGGGAGCCCGATGCGGGACTCGATCCAGGGACTCCAGGATCATGACCTGAGCCGAAGGCAGTCGCTTAACCAACTGAGCCACCCAGGCGCCCTTGGACAGATTCTTTTTCCTTCTCTTTTGCCATCCTGTATATACACACACACACATGCAAATATGAGGCAGAGAGTGCAAGGAGCCAAGACGGCTTCCAGTGAGTGTGTGGCCACGGACTCATGGATGGCTTCACCCACAGGCGGGCACAACCCAGAGCACACCCATCCCAGTGAAACCAGCTTGTGGAGACATTGCTCCCTCTTCTTCATACGTGGTTTTCAGTGTGCTAGGGCTATTTTACCAGCCATATTGTGTCCATGTCTTCTTTTGTAAGACTCCTCCAACATTTTTTGGAAACAGGCACAGGACAAAGGCAGAAGAGAAAACTGCGTACATGCGTGATATCACAAAAGAAGGAAGAACTAAGGGAAGGGCTTGGAACCTTATCTCCACATTATGGCTCCCAGCTTGTGCATCAGGATCGACTGGGGGGTGTGCTCGGCAAGATGCTGACTTCTGGCGTGCCACCCCACACCTTACACGCTCGTAAGAGAGGTGACTCTCAAGTCTAACACACCCTTTTAAAATAACAGATACTTTGTAACAACTTTTTAGTATCTTGAAATGGAATTCATAATAACACAATCTACCTATATACAGAATTTTGAAACTCTTAATATCAATAATAATGGGAAGTGATGATATCACTCTTCTGTCCATAATTTTCATCACATCCAGAAAAAAGCCAAAGGATCTGTAAGACCCTACACAGTCTGTTCTCCTGTTTCCTCTCTGAACTCATAACCTATTTCTCTACCTCTTAAGCATGCTTTTCAAGCCACACTGATCTCCTCACTATCTCTTAAACAACCTAGATATGTTGCCTCCTCAGGGCCTTTGCACTGCCTTTTTTCCATGCCTGAAACACTCTTCCTCTGATGCCTACCGGGCTGACTCCTTAACTTCAAGCATTTTCCCAAAAGATACCTTCTCAGTGAGGCTTTCCCTGACGACCCTATTCAAAATTTCAAGCCCCACCGCTACTCCTGAACTTCATTTCTCCCTCCTGGCTTTATTCCTTTTTTTTAAGCACTCTATCACTGTCTAAAATAGAATATAGTTTGCTTTTTTCCTTGCATCTCCCTCACTCAAATATAAGCTCCATGATGGCAGGGATTTATGTCTTTCTTATTTACGGTTGTAATTTTCGGGCCAGGAGCTGGCATATGGTACTCAGAAAACTGTTGAATGAATGAATGAATAACAACGGAATGCTCATTCCAATATGTTAACCCTACTAGATGACATTGTGAAGTGGTCAGACACTAGAAGTTACAGATAGGATCACTATGATTGTGACATACATAAATGCAGACCAGGTCACTGAACTTGAATGGGTAAATCCGATTCCATGAGTAGCACTGTTAACAGGGATGTGATTTTCCAAACTGATGAACAAGTCTTGGTGAGGTTTGAACAAATCAAAATACACTCTTTCTTCAATTTACACAGGAATGGCATTCCTGGATGCATTGGTATATAACAAAAGTATGCCAAAAAAAACCCCCAAAGCCCCAAAACAAACCCTTTGTGCTTAGATGTAAATAGTTAGACTCTAGACTCGGAAAATAACAAAGCTTTTTTTGTGGGTCTTTCAAAAATCACATGTAAAGGAACTGTTCTCCTTGTCATGCACTTCAAGACATCTGGTATCCTTGGCCCTATCCACTAAATGTCTGGAGTACCCTCTAATCATTGTGACAATCCCAAAGTGCCCCGAGGGATTTCCAACATGTCATCTTGAGAGCCACTGAGTTAGATGCTTTCTGTTCCAAATAACAAATTAAACCCACAGTGGCTTAATAAAATAACATTTATTGCCTCCTATAACTGATCATTCTAGGGGTACATCAGCTTCAGGGAAGGCTTCACCAAGGATCAAATGATTTAGCTGAGACTTAAATTCTACTACTTCTCACTCTCTCTGTTCCTTAAATGTTGGTTCTACCCATTCAGCTTTTTCAGCAAAATGTCCTGGAGGCTTCATCCTGACCTGAGAGGCCTGTGGCTGATCTCCATCCCTGAACCAAGCATCTGGCTGGAAAAGGTAGGAAATGCTGACAATCACAGCCCACCCCTGGAGCTGGGGGAGAGTTCATCCCGTGCAAACCTCATGACTGGCCCGCAGGGGGAAGCAATGGTTTCCCAAAGGAAATTTGAGGGCACACTCCCTGCAGGAGAGGGAATGGGTGCGAGCAGCAAACAGCAGTTCTCCCCAACTCCTGCCGAGTCAGTCTCTCCCAGAGCGGGCCTGAAACAGCATTTTAACAAACTCCATAAGGGATTCTTTTATTTTAAAAGAGCTTTATGGAGACATAATTTACATACCATAAATTTCATCCCTTTGAAATGTACGAGTCACTGGTTTTTAGGATAGTCACAGCCTTGTGCAATCATCACAGTAATCTAATTTTATACCATTTTCACCATCTCTAAAAGGAACTCTGTATCCGTTAGCGGTCACCTGCCATCCCACCCCACCCCAGCCCTAGGTGATCATTAATCCTTCTGTCCCTGTGTATTGACCTCTCCTGGCTATTTCATATAAATGGACTCATACAATATGCCGCCTTTTCTGTTTGACTTCTTTCACTTAGCCTCACGTTTTCAAGGTTCATCGATGTCGTAGCGTGTCGGTACCTCATTCCTTTTTATGGCTGAGTAATATTCCACCATATGGATAGACCACATTTTGTTATCCAGTTGTCAACTGATGGGCAATTGGGCCCTTTCCACTTTTTAACTATTATGAGTAATGCTGTCACGAGCATTCGTATATAGGTTTTTGTGTGCATGTAGGTTTTATTTCTCTTGCTTTAATACCTACAAGTGGAGTTGCTGGGTCACATGGAAACTTTACGTCTAACATTTTGAGGAACTACCAGACTGTTTTCTAAAGTGGCTGCCTCATTTTACATTCTCACCAGCACGTACAGGGTTCTAACTCCGAATCTTCCACAATACTGGTTATCATCTTTTTCATTACCGCCATCTTAGTGTGAAGTGGAATCTCATTTCGGTTTCTTTTTTTTTTTGAAAAGATTTTATTTATTGTTCAGAGAGAGAGCAAGAGAACACAAGCAGGGTGAGCGGCAGGCAGAGGGAGAAGCAGGCTCCCCACTGAGTACGGAGCCCGATGTGGGGCTCAATCCCAGGACTCTGGGATCAGGACTTGAGGCGAAGACAGACACTAAGCCGACTGAGCCATGCAGGTGTCCCTCATTTCTGTTTTGATATGCATTTCCCTAATGACTAATGGTGTGCAGCATGTACTTACAGGCTACGTCTATACCTTCTTTGGAGAAATGTCTGTTTAGATCCTTTATCCTTTTTAAAGCGGATTGTTTTTCTTTTTATTATTAAGGTGTAGGAGTTCTTTGTAGATTCTGGATACAAGTCCTTTATCAGATATATGATTTGCAAATATTTTACCCTATTCTGTGAGTTGTCTTTCATTTTCTTGATGGTGTCCTGGGAAGCACTGAAAATTTTAATTTTGACAAAATCCAACATATCAAACCTCTCTTTAATCACTCGTGCTTTTGGTGTTGCATCTAAGAAATCTCCAAGGGATCCTATATATCCTAAAGTTTGATAACCAGATGCCCCGAAGACATACTTTATCTATTTTTATTTTTCCATTTAATTTATTTAAAAAGTTGGCCCTGGTCCTATAGTGGTAAATAACACAGATAGGGTTCCTGCTCTCATGGAGTTTGCATCTACCAATGGTGGCATACTATAGGCAAATAAATAGAAAAAATTAGATATATTTTACATTGAGATAAATTTTATATAGAAAGAATAGGGAGCTCTGAGAGAGAGCAGAGGTTAGAGAACCTCTTTTAGGCTGGTCAGGGAAGACTTCTCTGAGGAGGTGACACTGAAGTTGAGATGTGAAGGGTAAGAAGGAGTCAGCCTGTGATGAGTACGGGAATAATATTTTATGCAGAATGGACAGCATACTTCACAATTTTGCTTTGACTAGTTTTATGTGGACTATTGGATTGGAAAGATACTTTAAAGATGTCTTACCATATGCAGATTCTTCAACCAGCATTTAGGAGTCACTTGGACAAAGCTGCTCATTATCTTAGTTCAGAAGTCTTTTGGGGACCCCAAAAGGGAGTGACGTATGAAAGTGACTTGGAAAAGGAGAATTACTATGTATCTCTCTCTTCTTTTCTTGAAAAAAATTCTCACACAAAATCCATGCCATGTTTTTCACACAACTGTCACCTATACAGTGATATTTAGTGAAATAATTGATAATAATTTTTCTTTCATTTCTCTGCATCTGAGTGACTACTGCTCACAGCTCAATATTAGCTCCAGAAGGGGAAAAAAAAAATCTTAAGAGAGCAATTGAAAAAAATGCATTTGTTGGCAGCAATTTCTATTTTTGAATGCACAGTAAGTTCTGAGCTTATGAGCTATGGGAAGAAAAACCTTTGTGATAAATAATATATTTGATAATGAGCAGCAGGAGGAAAAAAATAGCTTTCATTTGAAGAGTTCAAAATGAAATGGAATAAGTATGGGAAGGGCATCTTCTGCATCATGGGTGGATATGGAGGTGAAAGATCCTTAATTGTTTTTCTTGTCCTCTTCGTGCCAGTCTATGGCATATCTTCTCAGACCTTTCTTAAATGTCAACTTTCAAAAGGGCTTAGCTCTCAGGCTCTATGGCACCAGGTGATTTACTTACATTATTTCATCTTTTTAAACTCAACAGATAGGCATGTACGAGTATGCCTTTTTTATTTATAAGTAAGCTGAGATTCGGAAAGGTTAAATAACTCCCCCAGGGTCACAAAGATTAGCCAGTGCCAGAGTCAATGCAAATTAAAAAAACCAAAAAACCAAAAAACCAAAAAAAAAAAACAACACCCAAAAACAAAAAACCAAACCAAACCCAGGGATTTCAGAATAAAAGTCTAAAATAATTTTGAGAACAAACTGCTTTAAGCTCCTTCAGCATCTGGCTTTCTGGTGACCTAGACTCTGAGAGGAGTTTCAGCTTCCGGTTTTGGACCAAATAAAGCATCTATCCCATAGGAATATTAAGGCATCCATTAACTTTTTTTTCCCCTCCCCATTATCCCATTTGTCCCTGAAGACAAGCTAGGTGTTTGGTAAGTGCTAGAGAGTAAATTATTGCTCTAAATGGTGCTTCAGTGGCCTAATAAGGAAGCAGCTCCCACAGTGCCAATCTGTCGATAAGGGAATAATTAATGCATTCATCAAAGCAGATGGATTTCAGAGGAATTTTCATCCTGCTCTGGGTGCAGCATCAGTTTTTGCTGGAGTTTCCTGAGCTGGGCTTTGTGAATTCTTACCTGACACCCTCCTGCCCTGTTTTCTCTTCCTTCCTCCCTCCCTCCTGCAGTTCACCTTTTGCTTCAACTTTTCTTCCCCTTATTTTAGCCTGCAGCATGAGGCTAGGGCCGGTACAGAACGTGGGGAGTGAGGAAGGGGAAAAAACATGAAAAGGAACTGTTCTGTCCTCTGAATTGGCAGCGCCCTGGTCTGTGTGTTGTAATTATCGCTCCTCGGCCTTTGGGTTCGGAGGGAGAGTAGAGTAGCATTGCAAAGATCTGTTTACGTTCACCCTCCCACTCTCGAGGGCTGTGGGTTCCTCAAAGGCTGGCTCCGCGGTTGATTCCCTGTGCTATTTCCAGGGCGCAGGACGGTGTCTGGCACCAGGCAGATGTTCCTAGACGTTGGTAAGATGAATGAAAGGTGAGCAGGAAAGGCAAGGCCAGGAGGAGTACAGGGCGAGATGGGAGGAGGAGGAGGAGGAGAATGGGGCTGTGCGGAGCCCACGGGGAGAATCCGAAAGTACGAGTGCGAAGGAGAGAGAAATGCAAAAGGGGACGTCCCAACGGCTGGAACTGGGACGGAGCGACGGGGGTCAGGGAAGGCCCGAGTACGGGCCACAGGCGCGGAGTGGGGCGAGCCGACACGGTAAGGGCGAGACAAAGAGCAGCAGGCGAGGCTGGTCGTGGGAAGAACCGGGAAGACGGGGAGCCCTGGGCGCGGGGCTGGGGAGGGGCGCGCCGGGGCGGGGAGGGGCGGCGGCGCGGGGCGCGGGGGGCCGCGGGGGGCGGGGAGGGGCGGCGCGGGGGAGGAGGGGCGCGAGCGCCGCAAAGTTACTTGGCCTGCGCCCGCCCGGGTCCGCGTGCTGGCGGCGGGGCGGCGGGAGGGGCGAAGCGGGGCTCGGCGGCCTGAAACCCGAAACCTCCAGTCCGCGAGCGCGGCCGGGAGGAAGGAAGCGGCGGCGGCCGAGGCGGGAGGCGGCCGGGCCGGGGCCCTGAGCGGCGGCGGCGGCGGCGGCGGTGGCGGCGCGGTGAGCCGGGCGGGGGGGACGCGGGGCGGCGGCGGCGGCGCGCGGGCCGGGCCCGAGCGGGGCTGAGTTCCGGGCAGGGCGGGCGGGCGCGCGCGCGGGGGGTGGGGGGAGGGAGCCGGCGGGGAGGGTCTCGGCGCCCCTTCCCCCACGCCTCCCCGCCCCCACAGCGCTCTTCTTTCTCCGCGCCCCACGGCGGGTAGGGGCTGTGCTCCCGGCCGCGCTCCGCCAGCCGCGGGGGAGCGGGAGCTCTTTGTGGGAAGATCTTGGGGGCGCGTCCCTCCCCTGCGGCCAGGGGCTTCGGACAGGCCCTTCCCCCCGGCCCGCCCCATTTCTCCAGCGCCGCCCGCAGCCCCTTTTTCTAAGGCCCCCGGGCAGGGAGGACATCGGTGCATGCCCGGGACCCGGCTGATCGGGGCCGTGCTCCCTCGAGGCAAGGGGCTCACGCCGCGCTCGGGGACAGACGTGGGGGTGGGGGTGCAAAGCGGCCTCGCCCCTCGGCTGGAATCCGTGAGGACCAGGTAGGTGAGCCTCATCCTCCCAGTCGGGCTTAGGGCGCTGTCTGCCCGAGCCTGGGCGACAGGCGCGCCCAGAAGTCGCCGGGCCGACCCTGGCGCGGCGGGGTGGGCGCCTCCGCCCCTCACATCTGCCAGAGGGAGATTCGGTGAGCTTTGGGGGGACTTGGCCAGCCTTCTGAGCCAGAGCTTAACCCCGTGGCGCCTTCTGACAAAGGCAGGTGAGGTGAGAATGTCTGTTGGATGACCGGGATGCTCTGGTGCGCTTCCGAGAGGTCTGCTTTCCAGTAACCACACGGCCGTGCTTTGGCATCACTTTATAACACATCTCTGCGGCTGTTTTTGTTCGCTGTTGTTACCTTTCATCCGTTTTTGCAAAGTGCTTTCAAGAGCAGGTCATTTGATCTTCCTCACTGTGGAGTAGGGAGGTGGTGTGGTTTTGGAGGGAAAGATCCCTAGTGCCTTGATGTGTCCAATGGGGATAATGGTAACTTCGGGCAAGCCCATCTCAGTGTGCTGGAGGCTGGGGAGGACGCACATCCCCGGGCCTCCTCCCCAGCTGGCCAGCCTCCTCTTTCCCTGTGACCTGGCCCTGGAAATGAGCTGGGGAGAGCTCCTGCATGGGGAAATAAGTGGCTTTCCCTTAGGATCCATCCTGCCATGGAGACAGGTGAGGAGAGGCATTTCCCAGGCCCTCCAAGCAGAAAGAGGAGGTGGGAGGACCTCAGGTCACACAGACACGGGCTCTTCGTCCTCCTTTCTTTAACTGGGATTTGTGTCACCCATTTCCGTCACTTCTTCCAAAGCGCTCCTCTTTTCTTGTTCTAGTCCACACCTATCTTGCTTTGTACCTGAAAGGTGTTCATAAGCACTTTTCATATATACTTTTAAAAATTCCATTCACTTAGCCTGTGAAGTGCAATTAGCCTGTTTTAGAGATGGGAAAACAGACTCAAGAGAGGTAAGTACTCCGCCCAGGAGTCAGGATTGAACTCGGGTCTTTGGACTTGCAATGCTTTTCACACAGGCGGGTCCTTGAACTCAGGACTTCTCCCTGCCCCAAAGCTCTACCGCCGTGGCAGGGAGATTAGGGACCCCACAACAAGAGGCCTGCTTGGCATTTTAGAAACTAAATCCAAGGCCTCAGGTACTCATACCATTCTCTTTGTGTTGCAGCCCTGCGAGGTGGGAGTATCAGACGAAGGAGGACCGTGCGGTCAGAGGGGCTGAGCTCTTTGTTTGGGTTCCGTGGAAGGCAGAATGGGCTGAACTGGAACTGACCTAAATGTCCACCAAAGGAGGTACAATTCTGTGGTGTAAACTCTGCTGCTACCTGGGCCAGTCAGGAAGCCTTGTGTGCAGGAGGAGGGCAGGCAGGAGGGCTGGTGGCGGGGTGGGGTGGGGGGGGTTGCTGGTGGGGGGACTGGAGGGAGGGGGGGCTGGGAGCATGCCTCCCTATAAAGAGACAGGTGCAGGTACAACAGTGCTCCAGCACGTTGTTGCTTGACCTGAATTTGTGGGGGGGGGGGGGAGCTATAAATTTTTATGGGAAAAAAAATCTCATGTTTTTAAAGTTGGCAACTAATTCAAAACAGTTTTCAAAATGGGCAGGGCCACCAAATTATATGTGCAGGCTGATTGTTGCCTGCAGACTGCTAGCTTGCAACCTCTGGGTTAGACCTTAGGAGGCACTTGTCATTCTGAGATGCAATAAAGCATGACTGGAAGGGAGGAGTGGTGTCTTCTAGCTGTTTTTCTTTGAGAACAAAAAACATCAACAAAACTGGAGATAGCTAGCGGTGCTGCCTGGAGTTTGGAGGAAGGGTTGACTTTATGACTCAGGCCTTCATTCATTCAGCTAGTGCTAATCTCATCTGATTCTAGTCTTCCACCAGAAGAATGCTTACAACCGGGTGGTATCTTTCCCTTGGCCAGTTACGCGCCTAGCAGGCATTCAGGGCAGATCTGTTCAGGGAAGCTGGGAGCATAAAGGAAGGCGTTTTCTATGTGAGCTGGGGTGAAACAGGAGGAGGCACATCAGATTTGTTTGGGTTTGGTTTTTACTCAAGTAGCAGGTGAGAGAGCACTGCCATCAGGAGCACTGTCTGAAGTCAGGCAGCCTGCACCCACCTCTGCCATTTATAAACCTGTGACCTGGGATAAATAATGCAAAGCATGCTTAGAATGTACTAACTTTTTAAAAAAACATGAATTATTATAAAAGATTTTTTAAAAATAGAAAAATGTATAGGAAAATAAAATTCCCTCCACTTCTCTTTCATTCCCTCTCCTCACCTGAGAGGGAACCACTGTAAGTATAGTATTTTCTAGGTCTTCTTCAGCGCCTGAGTATATGTCAACCAAGTCTGGAAGTACAGGCGACTATGCAATACATAGTTTATTGATACTACACTATAAAACATGATAAAAATATTATCTGCCTTTCCAACTTTAGGACCAGCCTTAATATATTGAATATGCTTTTAAAAATACATAAATGGGGCTCATATATTATTGTGTGCTCTCTGACTTACTTTCTTGACTTAAAAATGGGACTTGGATGTCTTCCAATATCAAAAACATCGGGGCGCCTGACTGGCTCAGTTGGTGGAGCATGTGACTCTTGATCTCAAGATCATGAGTTCAAGCCCCACATTAGGTGTAGAGATTACTTAAAAATAAATAAATAAATAAAGAGGCGCCTGGGTGGCTCAGCCGGTTGAGGTCTGCCTTCGGCTCAGGTCATGATTTTAGGGTCCTGGGATCGAGCCCCGAATCGGGCTCCCTGCTTAGCAGGGAGTCTGCTTCTCCCTCTCCCTCTGCCCCTCCCTCCTGCTTGTTCCCTCTCTCTCTTTCTCAAATAAGTGAAATCTTTAAAAGACAAAAAAGAACAAAGAATATAGATCTACTCCATTCTTTTTAATGGCTGCATAGTATTTCATAGTATATATTCACCATAATTCATTTAAACAATCCCCTATTTATGGGCCCTTAGATTGATTCCAACTTTCTCACTTACACATAATGCTGTAGTGAACACACATCTCTGAGAGTATTTCTGGATAAAACTTATTCCTACCAGTGAAGCTGGTGAGCCGAAGGGTATGTTATTTTAAGGGGCGCCTGAGTGGCTCATTCATTGGAGCATCTGCCTTCGGCTCAGGTCATGATCCTGGGGTCCTGGGATTGAGCCCCAGGTTGGGCTCCCTGCCCAATGGGGAGTCTGCTTCTCCCTCTCTCTCTGCCCTCCCCCCAGCTTGTGCTCTCTCTCTCTCGCTCACTCTCTCTCAAATAAATAAAATCTTAAAACACACACACACACACACAAAAACCCCATTTATTTAAGCAGGGGCGCCTGGGTGGCGTCTGTCTGCCTTCGGCTCGGGTCATGATCCCAGGGTCCTGGGATCGAGCCCCACATCGGGCTTCCTGCTCTGCGGGGAGTCTGCTTCTCCCTCTTCCTCTGCCCCTGCTTGTGTGCTTTCTCTCTTACTCTCTCTCAAATAAGTAAATAAAATCTTTTAAAAAATTATTTAAGGAGAATTCCCTTTGTTTATTGTGATCTGGGATTGTGCAGAAAAAAAGATTGAATTTATTTACTTAGGTTTACTTGTTTGGAAATAGGTCGTATTTGGGGATGGGTAGTATATATGAAGCACAACATTCAAAGGGTGTAAAAGGTAACACCTCCCTCCTACCTCAGCCCTCTATTTATTTCCCTTTTTGGATGCAACTAATTTTTCCAGTTTTTGTGTATTCACCTAGAGATAGTCTGTGCGTCTGTAGGCAAATAAAATGTGTCTTCTGTTTTCTCCCTCTAAATATGGTAGCATACCATTCTGCTACCCTATTCTGCTTATGGAGTTTTAAAAAATTAGCCTACATCTTAGAGACCATTCCCAATCAAAGTACTATGCATTTTAGGTTCTTCCAAGTTTACGCTTAAAAAAAAAAAAAAAAGTTAATCAATTTACACTCCTCCAAATTGTCCCATGAAATCCTTTTCCAGTTTTTCTGTTGAGTTGTTTGTGATTTCATCAATTCTTGAGGCTCTTTCTAAATTCTGGAATTTAATTCTTTTCTTGTTAATAAATCAGATCTCTTGCCTTTTATGTTTTCTTCCCCAGCTTTGCTTACTGTGATGTGCAGAAGTGATGACTTTTTACGTGGCTGAATCTGTATCACTTTTCTGTGGGCCTCAAGTTTTCTGTCCTGCTTAGGAAGCCCTCTCCTGTCTCAAGATTAACCATTCTTATATTTTCTCTTTCCTCTCCATTCTTTCTTTGCTTTTTTTCATTTAAAAATATTTTACATTATTGGGGCGCCTGGGTGGCTCAGTCAGTTAAGCATCTGCCTTTGGATCAGGTCATGATCCCAGGGTCCTGGGACTGAGTCCCGCATCAAGCTCCCTGCTCAACGGGGAGCCTGCTTCTCCCTCTGCCTGCCACTCCACCTTCTTGTGTTCTCTCTCTCTCTGTCAAATAAATAAAATCTTAAAAAAATATTTTACATTGCTGTTTCTTTTCTTCTGCCTTTTTCCACGTTCCCTGCTCTTGGACAACAGGGAAGGCAGGGTTTGAATTTGTCTGTGAGCCTTGTTAGGCAATGTGGGATCTCTATTTTCTTTCATTTTTAGAGGGACTTTTTTCATCAAGTCTTGAGGATGAGTTCTCCCCTGGGTGGGGGAAGAGGGAGAATGGGCATTCTCAGTGGACATTGCTGTGCCAAATCACAAAACTGGAGAACAGCCCTGGGTGTTTAGAGAGCCACAGTGGAGGGGCTTGCAAATGAGCAGGTGGGTGAGCCTGGCAGGGTATGACCAGGCTGGTTAGGAGTCGATCGTCCAGCAACTCTGGGGAGGAGTGGGGGAGGCCAAAGGTGAGAAGATGAGATAGAAATGTCTGGTAGTCATCGAGGAGAAAGATGGGGAGGCTGCCAGCAAGGGTAATGGCAGTGACCATGAAGTTTTGAGTTAGAATTTAGGGATGCACTAGATGTCTGTGATAAGGAATGGAACCGACCGACCAACACTGATTGCTTCACATACAGCATCTCATAGAAACAAGCAAGTCCATATGAAAATCCAAGGCTCAGATATGTTCATTCATCTCCCCAAGGTCACACACTCAGATAATGGCAGTCGGGGTCTTAGCCCCATCAGGATTACCTGGCAAGAATGCTCTCTGATGTCCTGGGTTTCTGTCTTGAGTGATTTGGGCGGGGGGTGATGCTTTTTCTAGGGTGGTGAAAAACACGAAGACTAGCATATTGCGATGGTAGAAGCATTGATGATGAATTCCATTTTGCACATGTTCTGGCTGAGGTGCCGGGTGTGATAGGTGGGAGAAAACATCTGCTGGGGGGGCGGATATGAATCTGGAGCTCCAAAGGGTTGTCCGGGATCAGGATGGAGATTTTGGAGTCATCACTGTTCAAGTGGGTATAGAGAGTGCACAGAGAGAGATGCTAGGTATCAAGTGGGACTCTTCCTTTTCCAAGGGGTAGAAAATCCAGTTCACATTGGCTGAAACAGAAAGGAAAGTTACTGGCTCCCATCCCTAAAAAGCTCAGGAGCGTGTCTGGCTTCAGGCATGGGTTCCAGGTTCAAACGATTCTATCGGGACTCATTTTCTTAGCTGCTCTTGTCTCAGGCTCTCCCCTCGAGATGGCTAGGGGAGGCTGCAGGTTCAAATCCAGGGGGAGAGGGGAGCCGTCTTTCCCCCGCCACCCCAGCAGCAGGCCCTCCCGTCTCATAAACTGAGTGGGTCAGAGGGAGTTGGAATGTGCTGGTTGGCGAGGAATGAATCATGTGTCCTATCCATGAAGGTGCACGGACTGCAGGTCTGGAAAGGGTGACTCTCCAGAGGAAACTGGGGGACAGCTCCCAGAGCAAAGGGATGTAGAGGAGAGAAACGGTTTCCTCTGTAGATGGGAGAGGGAGAAGTAGCGCAGCAGGGGCCCCTTGGGGAGCAGCCGTGCTGACAGCAGGAGAGCTCCAGGTAAGCAAGACTGGCAAGGAATGAAGGAGGGAGAGGCAGGGGAGAGCCGCAGCGGGGGGGCCACGCAGAGGGGGTCTCAGAAGAAAATGAAGTTGGTCAGGGGCATCAGGTGCTGCCGGGAGCTCAAGGAAGAGCACGTTGGATTTGGTGAGGAGGTCATCCTTGCTCGAAGCAAGGACAGTCATTTATTTTACACCTGACTGGGACTGCCTTCTAGAGGCTCAACTTCCTATCCCAGCCAGGCCTGGGGCTGACCAGGAAGGGCCAAGGTGTAGGGAGGGCAGTCAGGATATCTGGGCTCTACCAGTAATTACGTGTGTGGCTAAGTAACTCACTTAACTCTTTGGGCTTCAGTTTCATGGTCTGTAAGATAACACAGCTATGCTGAGTTGCTCCTGGGGCTTCAAGAGCCCTGAAATGTTGGCGATTTAGGAATCTGATCACTTCAAACCCCCTCGTTAACCCTCATTAACCCTGGTCCAAGCTTTTCAGCTACCACTTGGGCTACAGCAGCCACCTCCTAGCTGGTGTCCCTGCCGCTGCGCTCCCCCTACGTGCGCTCTTGACCCAGCCGCAGAGTGACCCTTTTAAAACATGTCAACCATTTTGCTCCAGGGGCCTCTGTCACGCATGGGCTCTTATCCACACTCCTCACCATGTCCTGGTGCCCTTTGTGAAGTCATCTGCCCCTGACTCTAGGTGGTCTGCTGTTCCCCTTTCTTCCACTTCTCCCCAGTGTTATCACCATTCTGCCTCAGGGCCTTTGCACAGGCTTTTCCCTTGGCCTGAAATTCCTTTGCATTGTTTTCTGCTCCGATCAAATGTCACCTGGGAGAGATCTCCTGACTACCCACACTCCCCACCCACCCATTCCTTCTCCTTTCACCCTGCTGAATCTTTCTTCATGGTATCTACCACTATCTGGAATTATTTTGTATATTTGGTGCCTACTTGTTTACTGTCCATGTCCCCTCCCCCATGAGTGTGAGCTCCAGGAGAGGAGAGATTTTGGTACCTCGCTCAGAGCTGTGTCCCAGTGGCTTGGCACAAAGTAGGTATTCAGGAAACCTTTTTTAGGGGTAGCCGAGTGAGGGATGGGAAGGGGGAAGCCCGGAGTCTCCAGGAACCAGTGGCAGTGTGGTAAGGCGGGGAGGGGATGACACCCTTTATTCCTCAGGGCTTTCTATGATGGCATCTCTCTCAGATACGATCATCAGAAAAAAAAGGATTCAGAAGTGATATTACTTTAAAACATTGAAAAATAACATTTTCAATTTTAGCAATATGAGTTTAATTCATTTGCTGGGCTCTAGGAGGATAATGAATAAAACAAATAGTTTAGGGTAGAAACCAATTAACATAATAGCATTGTTTATCTTGTAATAGAAGTAGTCTTAGTCTTATTCCCAGCATAGTTTCCATCTCTTCTTTTCTTCTTGGAGCACGTGTGTGTGTATGTTTTATGGAGGGAGTTGTTTTACTTTCCTTCGATCTGTTTGTTAAGTATATACAGTAAAAAGTAGAATGAACTACAGTGCTCCTATATAACAGGATTTCTCAGCCTCCACACTGCTGACATTTTGGGCTGGATAATTTGTTGTGCGGGGCTGTCCTGTGCATCATGGGTGTTTAGCAGTGGCCTTGGCCTTACATGACGGTGCTGTCCCCTGAGATGTGACAACTAAAAATGTCCCTGGGCATTTCCAGAGACTCCTCCCTGGGGTGGGCGAGGGGAGGCAGAAGCTCCCTTCCTTTGAGAACCACTGATGTAGAATATTGGGGACTGGGGTAGTGATTGGGTTTGATTGTGATCTAAAGTCTTCTGCACGGACATTTTCAGACCTTCCCCAGCCATCCTGATACTGCTTACCTTAAAAAAGGTGAGATTTGCTCTTTCAGGGTAGGGGTGGTGTGCATGGAACATCAACCTCATCGCGGGTGGAGGTGTATTTCCCCGTCAGCCGGTCCGCTGAGTGCCCGCCACCCCCACTGGGCAGGAGGCCCGCCTTGCTGGTCACTGAAGCGGCTCACTTCTGGGCAGGAGCCCTTTCCTGGGGTGACCAAACAGTGAGGTTCAAGTCCTGGAGCCCTGGGCCCCTCATGGAGTCCCAGATGCTTCCATCTGCGGTCCCTTGCTGTGCATTCTTTCTCTTCTGTGTCATCCACTGAAGTCGTCGAATGAAATCTCTTTGGCTTTTGGGACGGCTGGGTGGCTCAGTAGGTCGAGCATCTGCCTTTGGCTCAGGTCATGATCCCGGGGTCCTGGGATCGAGTCCCGCATTGGGCTCCTTGCTTCATGGGGAGTCTGCTTCTCCCTCTACCTGCCTCTCCCCCTGCTTGTGCGTGCTCTCTCTCTCTGTGTCTCTCTCTCTCTCTGACAAATAAATAAAATTAAAAAAAAAAAAAAGAAATCTCTTTGGCTTTTGTTAAAATTTGAAGGGGAAACGAAGAATGGAGTTTTCTTTTCATGTCTTATATATCTTAAACATTTTTTGAGTTTATCCTC
The DNA here is from genome assembly GCF_964656455.1 of Halichoerus grypus. NCBI lineage: Eukaryota > Metazoa > Chordata > Mammalia > Carnivora > Phocidae > Halichoerus > Halichoerus grypus. Next base: position 98,352,992 of record NC_135718.1, on the reverse strand, counting down.
TGACAACCACTCAACTACCTGCTTTCACACGCTTCCTTGTAAATTCCCTTTTTTCTGTTACGAAATGACCCCACCATAACTCTACTTACTGTCCATCAGCATACAGAGTTATTACAGTATTACAGACTGTATTCCCTATGCCATACATCACATCCCTATGACTTACTTCGTAACGAGAAGTTTATGCCTCTTCATCCCCTTCACCAGTTACCCCCACAGCTCTACCCGCCCTGTGTCTGTGAGTCTGTTTCTGTTTTGTTTTTTAGATTCCACATGTAAGTGAAATTTTGTGTTGTCTTTCTCTGACTTACTTCACGTAGATAATATCCCCTAGGTCCATCCATGTTGTCTCAAATGGCAAGATTTCATTGTTTTGTATGGCTGAGGAATATTCCGTAGTGTATATACCACATCTTCTTTCCATTCGTCTATGGATGGACACTTGGGTTGTTTCCATATCTTGTCAATTGTAAATAATGCTGCAGTGAACATAGGGGTGCATATTTCTCTCTGAATTGGTGTTTTCATTTTCTTCAGATAAATACCCCAAAGCAGAATTGCTGGATCGTGTGGTAGTAGTCATACTATTTTAATTTTTTGAGAAACCTCTACTGTTTTCCATGGTGGCTGCACCAACTTGCATTCCCACCAACAGTGTGCAGAGGTTCCTCTTACTCCACATCCTAGCCAACACTTGTATTTTTGTCTTTTTTTTTTTTTAAGATTTTATTTATTCATTTGAGAGAGAGAGAGAGCATGAGCAGAGGGGAGAGGCAGAGGGAGAGGGAGAAGCAGACTCCCCACTGAGCAAGGAGCCTGACATAGGACTTGATCCCAGGACCCTGAGATCACGACCTAAACTGAAGGCAGATGCTTAACCATCTGAGCCACCCAGGTGTCCCTATGTTCTTTCTTTCTTTTTCTTTTCTTTCTTTTTTTGATACAAGCCAGTGTGACAGGTGTGAGGTGATATCTCACTGCAGTTTTGATTTGTATTTCTTTGATGGTAAGTGATGATGAGCATATTTTCATGTGCCCATTGGCCATCTGCATTTTGTTTTCAGAAAAATGTCTATTCAAGTCCTTTGCCCATTTTTAAATCAGGTTGTTTGGTTTTTTTGATATTAAGTTGTGTTTACATATTTTGGATATTAACCCCTTAATGATTTGCAAATATCTTTTTTCATTCAGTAGGTTGCTTTTGTGTTTTGTTGATGGTCTCCTTTGCTGTGCAGAAGCTTTTTTGATGTATTCCCACGTACTTAACTTGATGCACCTGGTTTAAAAAGATACTGCTTAGACCAGTGTGAAAGAGCTTAGTGCCTGTGTTTTCTTCGAGGAGTTTTATGGTTTCAGTTCTTAGATTTACATCCTTAATCCATTTTGAGTTAATTTTTGTGTACAGTGTCAGAAAGTGGTCCAGTTTATTCTTTTGCATGTTGCTGTCCAGTTTTCCCAGCATCATTTATTGAAGAGACTGCTTTTTTCTCCATTGTATGTTCTTGTCTCCTCTGTGATAGATTAATTGACCATATATGTGAAGGTTTATTTCTGGGCTTTCTATTCTTTTTTTTTAGAAAGCAAGAGTGGGGGGAGGGGCAGAGGGAGAGGGAGAGAGAGAATCTTAAGCAGGCTCCACGCTGAGCATGGAGCTCAGCTTGGGGCTTGATCTCATGACCCTGAAGTCATGAGCTGAAATCAAGAGTTGGATGCTTAACTGACTGAGCCACCCAGGCTCCCCTGGGCTCTCTATTCTGTTCCACTGATCTATGTGTTTGTTTTCATACCAGTCCATACTGTTTTGATTATTGTACTTTGTGGTATAGTTTGAAATCAGGGAGATTGATGCTTTCAGCTTTCTTCTTTCTCAAGATTTCTTTGGCTGTTTGGGGTCTTTTGTGGTCCCATACAAATTGTAGGATTCTTTTTTCTAGTTCTGTGAAAAATGAAAAAAAATTTTGGTAGTATTTTGTTGGGGATTGCATTGAATCTGTAGATTGCTTTGGGTGGTAGGGACATTTTAACAATATTAATTTTTCCAGTCCACGAGCATGGTACATCTCTACATTTATTTGTGTCATCTGAAGATGTTTCTTTCGTCAGTGTTTTATAGTCTTCAGAGTACAGGTCTTTCACCTCCTTGGTTAAATTTATTACTAGGTATCTTATTATTTTTGATGCAATTATAAATGGGATTATTTTCTTAATCTCTTTTTTTTTTAGAGAGAGAGAGTGCGAAAGTCGGGTGGGGAGGAGGGGCAGAGGAAGAAGGAGAGAGAGAATCCAAAGCAGGCTACACACCCAGTGTGGAGCCCAGTATGGGGCTCGATCTCACGACCCTGAGACCATGACCTGAGCGGAAATCAAGAGTTGAACACCAGGGGCGCCTGGGTGGCTCAGTTGGTTAGGCCACTGCCTTCGGCTCAGGTCATGATCCTGGAGTCCCGGGATCGAGTCCCGCATCGGGCTCCCTGCTCGGCGGGGAGTCTGCTTCTCCCTCTGACCCTCCCCCTTCTCATGCTCTCTCTCTCAAATAAATAAACAAAATCTTTAAAAAAAAAAAAAAAAAAAGAGTTGAACACCTAACTGACTGAGCTACCCTGGCTCCCCTTAATTTCTCTTTTTTTTTTTAAAGATTTTTTTTATTTATTTGAGAGAGAGAGAATGAAAGAGAGCAAGCACATGAGAGGGGGGAGGGTCAGAGGGAGAAGCAGACCCCCTGCCGAGCAGGGAGCCCGATGCGGGACTCGATCCAGGGACTCCAGGATCATGACCTGAGCCGAAGGCAGTCGCTTAACCAACTGAGCCACCCAGGCGCCCTAATTTCTCTTTTTGATAGCTCTTATTAGTGTATAGAAATGGAAATGCAACTGATTTCTGTATATTAATTTTGTATACTGAGACTTTACTGAATTCATTCATTAGTTCATTTAAGATTTTTTTTTTTTTGATTTGACAGAGAGGGAGAGAGAGAGAGTGCACACAAGCGGGGGGAGTGGCAGGCAGAGGGAGAAGCAGACTCCCCACTGAGCAGGGAGCCCAATGAAGGGCTCGATCCCAGGACCCTGGGATCATGACCTGAGCCGAAGGCAGATGCTTAATTGACTGAGCCACTCAGGCGCCCCCAGTTTTACTTTTTCCTTTGCAATTTGGCTGGCTTTTATTTCTTTTTATTGCCTGGCTTCTATGGCTAGGTCATAAATTCCTCTTGACAATCACATAAAGGAGGTTAATTTCACTCTCTCTTTCCTCATGGAGAATTTGAAGCTCAGAGATGTTAGGAGACACGCACAGGTCATATGAAATTCAAACCTAGGTTCGGTCAAGATTCCAAAAACTGTTTTTTATATTGAGTATCAGATTGACATAGATATTAAAGAGTAGGGGGCATATAAAATAGTTTCTCCCACATGCAAAGTGCTGTTGGGAATTCAAAGGGGAAACTGAGGAAGAATTACTAAGTTTTCTGGAGGAGTAAGTATCCTCACCTAAAATAAAAACTTGTGCTAACACATGCGTGTCTGACAGAATAACTAAAATGTAAAGGGAAAACTGTAGCTAGTAAGAGGTAGTAAAGGTCACTGTGAGGGTGGAATGTTCCAGAAAGTTTTCTTCAGCATTTTGCTGTTAAGGTGGACCTTGAGGTAGATGTTATTTACATAAGTGGCAACAAGGAGGGCAAGCTAGCATGGCTTCTGGTAGTGATCTCCAGGCTTTCCTCAGGCTGCATCTCCCCTTTTAATATCACTTCAGCTGGAGAAAATGCTTAATTACAAAAAGCTGCTTTGAATCAATAACCACGTGAAAAGTGAATTTTAGTTTTATTGACCACAACAGCATCTATAGACTCTTGAAGAATAGTAGTTTCCATGTGTGCAAGATGTTATTTGTTTGGTCTACAGACAGTGAACTGCCACCCACAGTTTGGGAATGCGTGACTTTGAGGATGTGTGATAGGATAGCTTATAGAGGAAATCAAGGTAGCCAAGAACTAGTAGCACTCTCTGCCTTCTTACGCAGGCCTGCACAGATATCGTCTGCAAATGTGCTTGTAGTCTCTTCGAGAAGTTTGCATTTTCTAGGCTTGGCCTTTTGGGAAATTGTAATGTTAGACCTTCAGTATATACTTGTCTGCACTTACATAGCCAGTTTCCTGGTGGTATAAAATCTAGTGGGGCTCAACGATTTTGCTTTTAAATTCAGCAGTTTCCCTCTTACTTTTTTTTCTTTTTTTAAAGATTTTATTTATTTGACAGAGAGAGACACAGCGAGAGAGGGAACACAAGCAGGGGGAGTGGGAGAGGGAGAAGCAGGCTTCCCACCGAGCAGGGAGCCCGATGCGGGGCTTGATCCCAGGACCCTGGGATCATGACCCGAGCCGAAGGCAGACGCTTAACGACTGAGCCACCCAGGCGCCCCTCCCTCTTACTTCTTAAAAAATACTAAAATCAGATGCTGAGCTCAGAGGTGTTTCAGGGGTCCCTGTTTTTCCAGAATATGCAACAGTTCCTATGTCACTTGCATGGCAGAGTGTTGAGAGGTCGAAAATCAACCCTCCCCAAAGGCACAGGAGGAAATGACCTTTATATGACCGAGGCCGTACTTGGAGATCTTTGCACTGATGTGCTCCTTTCCTTTACATAGAGCTACCCTATGACCCAGCAATTGCACTCCTGGGTATTTACCCCAAAGACACAGATGTAGTGAAAAGAAGGCCATATGCACCCCAATGTTCATAGCAGCAATGTCCACAATAGCCAAACTGTGGAAGGAGCCGAGATGCCCTTCAACAGATGAATGGATAAAGAAGATGTGGTCCATATATACAATGGAATATGACTCAGACATCAGAAAGGATGAATACCCAACTTTTACATCAACATGGATGGGACTGGAGGAGATTATGCTAAGTGAAATAAGTCAAGCAGAGAAAGTCAATTATCATATGGTTTCACTTATTTGTGGAACATAAGGAATAGCATGGAGGACATTAGGAGAAGGAAGGGAAAAATGAAGGGGGGGAAGTCGGAGGGAGAGACGAACCATGAAAGACTATGGACTCAGAAGCCAACTGAGGGTTTTAGAGGGGAGGGGATGGGGGGAAGGGTTAGCCCGGTGATGAGTATTAAGGAGGGCACGTACTGCATGGAGCACTGGGTATTATACGAAAACAATGAATTGTGGGTCACTACATCAAAAACTAGTGATGTATTTATTGTATGGTGACTAACATAACATAATAAAATAAAAAAAAAAAGACCTTTAACAAGTTCCACGAGGAAAACTATAGATAAGTGTACTTTGTATAGGGAAAAGGGGAAGCTGAAAGTTGTCAAAAATGGCAGAGAAAGTATAAGAAGGAAATAAAGGCACATTCGGTGTGAAAGGATATACCGTCGCCCTGATCCAACTGGAGGGAATCCCTGTTTGCAGCCCTGCGGTGGAAATCCGCTCTCCCAGTGACTCTGACGAGCACAGCCGTCTTCCCTGAGCTTTCAGAAGAAAGCAGGTGCCTTAGAATTCATCTCTAAGGTCTTTCCCAAGTCAGAATTCCATTTATCTTGGTACTTAATGACCTTGAATCGTGAAAAATCATTGTTTTGTATGGTTTGTTTTAAAATGTAGAGAAATGTATGATAGATTTTCATAATTTTGCTTAAAGGCTTAAAATAAAGAGTTTTGATATTTTAAGGTGGAAAACTCCCACCAATTCATAAAAGTCAGCTATCCAGAATGAGGCATTTCCAAGGATTAGCCCAGGTTTTAGTGCATTTTTGGAAGAGAAGTCCTTACTGGAAGCCCTCTCTTCCTAACGATTAGTCTTTGATTCTGTAGTTATCATGGGAAAGGGCGAGCGAGTTAGGCTCACTGTGGGGCCGAGGGGCAGGGGCCTGGGTAGATGGGAGAGGAGGATGCATAGATGAACGAAGACCCCACAGCACGGTTCGCCTTCCTCTGCGTCTCTCCTCCCACCTTCGCCCTGTGTATCAGGTTAACATTGCTCTACATAGCATGGAAGGGAAACTGGGGCTGGCTAGCATGGAAGGGAAACTGTACGATGAGGACTTAACCAGAAAGGGGTTGACTAGCATGGCTGAGCACAGTGGCTTCACAGTTCGACATGTGGTTTGGGCTTTAGTCTTCCTGCTCGGATTGCATGGGACTCCCAGCTACCTGGTCAAAAGGTGGCTGCCTCATTTGGAAGCTTGGGTTTGAGTTCCAGCCAGGAGAGAGGGGAAAGGAAAAAGGGCAGAAGCCATAGCTGAGTGTGTCCCCATTTATCAGGAAACGAATAGCCTTCGTCACGTTGTAGACTTCTGTTGACTGGAACTGGGTCTGACGGCCGCCCAAGCTCTGTACAGTGAGTCTGTTTTTTGTAGGCATATTTAGTGCCCCATGTCAAGCCAGAGTTCTGTTGAGAGGGGAAAGGGATAATGACTGGATGGTGAAGAGCATCTGCTACGTTTGCAGAGCAAAAACCACCTAGTGTACCAGGATGCCCAGGGTCCCATGGTTCATTCATGTATTCAATCATTTATCACATCTGTTGGGTACCTGTTATTTGTCAGTCGCTGTTCTAGGTGCTGGTAAAGAAATTTGCAGAGCAGAATTCCTTGCACTCATGAAGCATACAGTCTTGCGGGAGAGAAGGGCATTAATAAGATAAATAAGTACGTGCATCTGCACTAAGAAAAAGTAAGGAAGGGAGTGGAGCCACGAAGTGTTGGAGAGGGGTATAAAAGGTGGTGTGGGCTGGGAGGGCCTTGCCAAAAAGGTGGTTTAAGTTAAAACCTAAAGGAAGTGGGAGAGCAGCCTCCAAAGATATCTGAGGTAAGGGCATTCCAGGCATAGGAAACAGCAAGTGCAAAGGCCCTGAGGTGGGTGCATGCTTGATGTATCTGTGAAATAGTGAGGAAGCCAGTGTGGTTGGAGTGGGTGTAAAAAGCAATTTTTATTATGAGGTTGGAGCAGTAATGGAGAGCTAGATCATGTGGGAAACTGCAGGGTTTATTCTGAGTGATACGGGAATCCTTTTGGGGTTATGAATAAAGCAGTGACTTGTTCATTTGTTTGGACCTCTGTTTGAACCGGCTCATTGTGGTTGCTGCATTGAGGATGGGGGCAGTGGAAGATGCAGGTAAGCTAGTGAGGAAGGTATTTTAATAATCTAGAGAAGATACAACGTAGCCTGGACCAGAGTGATGGTAGCAGAGATAGTTAAACATAGTTGCATTCTAGAAACTTGTCAAAATTAGAGCCCATAGATTTGCTGATGAACCAGAGAGGAGCTGTGAGACAAAATGAGGAGTCAGGAATGACTCCCGAGTTTAGGGTCTGAGCCACTGGGAGGATGGGGGAACCATAACGTGAGATGAAGAAGAATGTGGAAAGGGCAGGTCTGAGAGAGTTGACGTCTGGTTGTGGACATGCCAGGCTTGCCATGCTTGTGACATCCGACTGGAGATGTCGAGTAGCCACTTGGACGTATGAGTCGGGAGCTCTGGGGAGTGGCATTGGCTTCTTTCTGTCTGCCCGAGCAGGGGATCCTGACCGGACCCTTGGTCCGCCACCCCCATGTCTGGCAGCAGCGGCAGGGACTTTGGAACAGCCTGGGGCCGTTCTGACCTGGTCTGACCCAGCCTTGTGTGCTGGGATCCCAGTTCCAGGCAGGATGGCCGCGGGCCTGCGTGGTGGGGGCTTTTCCACGCCTGCCCTGGAAGAGCTGGTGTTCCTGCTCTTCTTCCACCCAGGGCGGTCACGTGGTCCAGGCTGGGGCGTCCAGTGGCCTGGCAAAGGGGAGATCACTGCCTTGTGCGCAGCTGGAAGAGTACGCCCTCTAGTCTGGTCTGGCTGGACCTTCAGGGTGCTAACGCTCCCCTGGAGAGCTGCGGTCAGCCCACGCTGCTTGCCCTGCCTTTTCCTAAAGCGCTTTTCCCTGGGGACTTAGGACTCTCCCCTGGAGAGCTGTCTCGCTCATGACTGCAGCTGGTGGTCTGTGGACTTTCCGGGGGCTGAAATGGCCGGGCCCCGTCCGCGTGGACCGGGAAGCACCAGGGGGATGCTGGCGGCCTTCGCTGTTGCTGACGGTGGCCTGGGACGAGGCCAGGGGCCCTTTGGAAAAATTCAGCGGACAGTCCATGGCTCCGAGTTCAGCTGGCTTAGTACGGGGTTGTTCCTCACATCCTCCCAACACGCACGACAAACACTGCAACAGAGAGGTTTGAGGAACAGAGAGCTGAGTTTTGTTTGACCGTGGCCTCCGGGGAGGGTGCCGCACTACGCATGGTTTCATGTCGTGTGCTCAGCCTGGGAGCTCGTGCTGGACGAGGAGCTGGTGAGGACTCATCCAGGCCGCTCCGTCCGCTGGTGCCGGCGGGGGTGTGTGGGGGTGTGTGGGGGTGGGGGTGGGGGTTACTCCAGATGCCGCCCGTGGGGAAGATAGCTACTGCCTTCACTTGGTGACTCTCCAAACCCTGTGGGGAGAGGCGTTCAAGAGAAGGAACCCTCATAAATACTTTTTTCAACTTTTTTTTTTTTTTAATTTAACATGAAACTTGCCATCTTAGCTGTGGTTAAGTGCAGAAATCAGTGGTATCGACTCCATTCACATTGTGCAACCATTCCCGTCATCCATCTCCAGAACTCTCCTCATCTGGTAAAACTGAACCCATTAACCAACCCCCCCTCCCTCCTACCCTCAGCTCCTAGCGTCCACCGTTCTTCATTCTATCTCTAGAATTTTGACTACTCTGAGCTCCTCATGTAAGTGGAATCATCCAGTATTTGTCATTCTGTGACTGACTTATTCCACCCCGCATAGTGTCGCCCAGGTTCATCCATGTTGGAGCCTACGTCACAGCCTCCAGTACTCCATCGTGTGGGTGTACCGTATTTTGCGTATCCATTCGTCACTCAGTGGACACGTGGGTTGCTTCCACGTTTTCGCTAGTGTGAATAATGCTGCTGGGAACATGGGTGTACAAGTATTTCTTCAAGACCCTGCTTTTCATTATTTTGGGTTTATAACCAGAAGTGGAACTGCTGGATTGTATGGTAATTCAATATTTAATTTTTTGAGAAACCTTCATGCTGTTTTCTACAGCGGCTTTGTCAGTACATTCCCACCAACAGTGCAGAAGGGCTCTATTTCTGCACATCCACACCAACGCTGGTTGTTTTCTGTTTTGTTTTGTTTTGTTTTGTTTTCTTATAGCAGCCATTCTAATGAGTATGAGATGATATCTCTTTGTAGTTTTATTTGCTTTTCTTAATGCTCAGTGATGTTAAGCATCTTTTCATGTACCTGTTGGCCATTTACATCTCTTTTTTGGACACAGGTTTTTTTTTAGGTTAGTCTTGAATTTTAGGAGTTCTTAATATAGTCTAAATAGTAATCCCTAATCAGATATGTGATCGGCAAACATTTTCTCCCATTCTGTGGGTTGCCTTTATATTCTGTGGATAGTACCTTTGGATGTATGGATTCTTAAAATCTTCACGAAGTCCAGTTTGTCTGTTTTTTTCTTTTTTTTGCCTGTGCCCTTGGTGTCCTGTCCAAGAAATCATTGCCAGATTCTGGGTCGTGACTTGGTATATTTTTTGTTCGTTTCTTAGGCTTCAGTCTCCCTGCTCCCCCATTTATTTGTTTGTTTCTTTCCCTCTTTCAATAAAGTCATTAGACCAATAGATCAGTAACATATTTTAGACTCTATAAATCTTTAGCCATCCTGAGAGGAGGATGGGTTGAATTTGGAATGGAAGCACATAGCACAGTTGGCTGGAGCAGAGGGCCCATGATGGGGTTGGTGGGTGAGAAATCGGGTGTGTAGGTGAGTTCACACCATGTTGCATCTTCTGTGGTGAATGGATGGGTTGAAGACAGATGGTAGCCTCACGGCCATCGGGCCAAGTTGTATATAGCTGCTCCTACCTGTTCTCGAAAACTAGGCACTTAACCTTTCTGAGCCTCAGTTTCCCCATTTTACTTATTTAACAAACACTTATGTGGTTCCAAACACTATTCTAAAGCACTGTACAAATGTTAACTCATTGACTTCTCCCACCAACCCTGCGCAAGAGTATTGTCCCCACCTTACAGAAGGGAAAGCTCATGCCCAGAGAGTTTAGGGAGCAGGTCAAGGTCACAGAGCCAGTAAGTAGTGGAGCTGGGATTTGAACCCAGGCTCTCTCGTTCCAGAGTTCATGCTCTTAACTGTATGTTAGGCTGCCTCTCTGAAATGGGGAGAAGCCTAATTCCTACCTCTCAAAGTTACCCAGATGATCTAATGAGATGATGCATGTCAGGACACATTGTATGTTGCACGGTGTTTTGCAAATACTGTTTATTATTAGTTAAAAATAATTAAGTAACACTCTGGAAATGGATGAGATTCTTAAGAGTGTAGGGAGAAAGGGATGGATCAAGGACCAAGCCTTGGGAAGTGTCTATGCTGAGGAGCAAGGGCTTGGTTTGGGGAAGGCATCAGGCAGACTCACGGTTGACCCCTGTGGACAGGGTCACAGTCCATGTAGAGCCCCCGGCTCCAGCCTTCTAATCTCTACCAAAGGATGTTGTGAAGGGCAGTGAGGTACTCAGGTGGATAATGTCCGTGCAGAGAGGACCAAAGCCAGGTCTCTGCCACTGGCCCACCAAGAACTTCGTCGGGGACTTAAGGCAGTCTGCAGTTCCGACTGCAGCTTTTTTTCCTTCTGTGGTGCATTTTCCCAAGCAGACCGGAGCTCAGACCTGCTCTACATGTGAAGTGAGAGGCTTGGAACTAGGCCATTCCTAGGTTTGTGGTGGCTTTGTTGGGGCAAGAGCAGAGTGCACTGCGCGTGAGGACGGACTCTGGGCTGGCTAGCTGGGCCTCCCTCTGGGGTTGCAGAGGCCAGCCTACTGCACCTGCCATCTTTGGGACAACGATCACGTGAGTGCCCAGAAGGATGGCAGGAGTATGGGGAAGGACACCCAGGGATCTTGTGATCTCTCTCTGGCTCTCAACGAGGTGTGTGGTCTGGTTTGTAGTGGGAGGCGGTGGGGGCTTACTGTCGATCTCAGTTCCCTTAGTGCAAAGCAAGGTAGTTATTAGAACCTTCTTTGAACCCCACCCCGCCCCTCCAGCCGGTGACTGACGTGCATAAAGCGCTTGGGGGTGCCGAGATGAAGAGCCCCTGAGAGAATTGCCAGAACAGGGCTACTGTGACCTCACCTGGCTTATTTGAGTATCTTCTGTGCCTGCCTGGCTTTGATGGGCATTTAATTTCTCTAGTAGAGGGCCTCTGGTGGTCCCAGCTTCCAGCTGCTCAGGCTCCTCCTAAAGGTGGGTGCCGCAGAGAAGAAAGTGAACCACCCCCCTTAGGTATATTTAAGAATGTCAGAAGAGAACCTTATGCCCAAAGAATCTGTTTTTCTAGAGAAGACTTCAGGAGAGGACAGGTGTGTCCTGGCATGTCCAGCGGCCCCTGGTTAGAGAGCTGCCTGGAGAACTGCTTCCTTCTGACCAACACGGCCTCCAGTGGCCATCTGAGCCCGGGCCTGCTGTCTGTAGGCTCTCGGGGAGACCCTTTGATGGCCTCACTTCTCAGGGGCATGGGGGGGGCTCCTTTTCTTTGTAGTGGCTTGTGGACCGGGACACGGATCTCCTGATCCCAAAGAGACCGAACTCTGGGGGTGAAAAGCTTCTCTGTGCTGCCATATGAGGGGTCCAAGGTACCAGAGTCCACGAGTCTGTAGCAAGAAGAAGAGGGTAAAGTTTTTAGAAGGAGGCTGAGGAAGGCAGAGCTGTGCCTAAGGAGTCGGCCTAACCTTGAAGAAGGGAAGGTGTCCGGTACTAACGTCCAAAAAAGTGGGGTCTTGACATTTTGTATGCAGACCATGTGTCTCTGGGTATTAGTTGGGATTCTTCAAGTTGCAAGTGACAGAAACCCAGCTTAGTTAGCCTCAGTGAAGGCGCATTGGCTCCTGTACCCGAGGAGAACAAGATGATTCAGTCTCAGATTATTCCACCAGCATTTGTGGATGGATTCATTGCATTCTCTCTCCCCTCACCCCTCTCTGTCCCCCTCTCCATCACTCCCTCAGCTTTGCCACTGAGTGCTCTCCTCAGTGCCAAAGACAGCCCGCTGCTGCGCCTCCAGGCCCGTATTCCCTCGGCCTACCAGCCTGTGGTAGCTAGTCTGCCCTTGAGGAAAATCAGAGTTCTAGGTAGAAAGAGGAGGTGAGACCATAAATATCCAAATTTGCACAATTAAACAAGAGAGGTAATCTACCCTTACATTGTAGTAATTCTGTTTTTGCAGATCAAGATTACTTCTAGAATTACTTCTTGGAAATTACCACGCAGATGGGTTTATAAAACACAGTAGATACCTGTCTCAATATTCTAGAACGTTGCCTTGCTTTTTAACCCAGAATGATACTGATCCCTTACTTGAGTATCACGATTTGGCTTTGAATGACTTGAAGCCGTTGCCAGCAGGCTAACCCAGCAGACTGTCCGCGGTCTCTGGGAATGGCCAGGAGGGCCCAGGCAGCTCCGAAAGACGTGCGTCTGTGCTACACCGAGCCACGGAAGGAGGAGGAGGGGGGAACGTACAGCCTTCCCCAGTGACCTGTCAGGAATAACTGCTGATACATTTATTAAAACCTCAGACAGGGCGCCGGGGTGGCTCAGTTGGTTAAGCATCTGACTCTTGGTTTTGGCTCAGGTCATGATCTCAGGGTTGTGAGATCGAGCCCTGCATTGGGCTCCACACTCAGCGGGGAGTCTGCTGGAGATTCTTTCTCTCCCTCTGCCCCCCCATCCCCCTGTGCATTCTCTCTCTTCTCTCTCTCTCTCTCACAAGTAAATAGATAAATTTTTTTTTTTAAAAACCCACCTCAGCCAGGGGATACTTGCATTGTTTCTCAGAGTTGCAGCACAAGGCAGGACGCAGTGAGTGTGGGAGTTCTGAACCACCTTTGTGTCTGGAGGCAGACCTGGCCCGCAGGTGGTGATGTGAGTCACACGTGAATTTGCTCCCATGCAATGGGTCCGGGCTTGTCGGGCCTGGGGAAGCCGGCTGCCTGCCAGGACGCCTTCACTGGCTGGGGCGATCCGAGCCCTCTCTCTTGTTCTTTAAAGGTACACCCCTGGGAGATTTGCTGGGGCTTGTGCCTCCCCGCTGTAGGCCTCCTGGCAGAGGCCGGGATTTTGGATTTCCCTGGTTGGGCGGCTCTTTGGCCCCCACACCCCCCTCTGCCTCCTGGGAAAGGTTGGACCAGAGGACCTGCGGCTCGGCAGGCAGCCCTGGGTTCTCGGTCCTCCAGCTCACAAGCCTGCCTGCTGTAGGGCCACTGGAGAGTAGCACGCACCAGTCGTGCTTTCTTAATTTTTTTCCCTGTCTTTTGTTTGTTGTTGTTGTTGTTGTTGTTGTTGTTTTTAAAGATTATTTGAGAGAGAGCGCTAGCAAGAGAGAGCATGAGCAGGGGGAGAGGGAGAAGCAGGCTCCCCGCGGAGCAGGGAGCCCAAGGCGGGGCTCGATCCCAGGACCCCGAGATCCTGGCCTCAGCTGAAGGCAGATGCTTAACCAACTGAGCCACCCGGGCGCCCCTTTCCCTTTCTTTTGGATTGGAAGTTTTGCATCCTATTTTTCTTCTTCTTCTTCTTTTACATTGTTAACACTCCTATTTAACAATGATAGAATTTCTAAAGCTCATCATTCATCTACAGATAATTACTGAGTGTACCTACTGTGTGCAGGCTTGTCCAGCTGCTGGGGAAGCAGTCCTAACCGAAGTCCCCGCCCTGAGTACATACTAACCTGGACGCTTCCTACTCTCACCGGACCTTTAGGAGCTTCCACTTGGCTTAGTACTTTAATTTCACCCTGTTGGAGGCTCCCAAATTTGCTCTTTTTATAAAATTTATGGTTGATGTTTAACTTTTTAAATTTCAATTTCATTTTTATGCAGTGGTTATTTAGATTTATCCATATATTTGCCAGTTTCTTTTCTAACAGTTGATTATTGCACCCCACTTATATTTGGGATTTTGGGTTCTTTGATGGACTGAGTCTTTAAGTGGATCTTTCAGTCAGTTTACAGTTAGTGAACATTCAGGTTTTGTTTGCCATAGAAGTATATTGTGCCTTCTCTTGAATGATGTTCTAGAATGTTAGGGCAAGAGTTCTTTTCCTCAGCACTTTGAGGAGATCATTCCGTGGTTTTCTGGGCTTTATTTTCTGTTTTCTTCAAAAGAAGAGTCTGCTGTTTGTCTAATTTTTACTTCTTTATCAGAAAACTTGCATTTACTAGTTTCTCTGTGTCTTGATGTTTGTCATTTTTCACTGTGATGTGCCTTGATGCAGACTTATTTTATTTTTTATTTTTAAAGATTTTATTTGTCAGAGAGTGAGAGAGAGAGAGCATAAGCAGGGGGAGCGGCAGAGGCAGAGGGAGAAGCAGACTCCCTGCTGAGCAAGGAGCCGGATGCTGGACTCGATCCCAGGACCCTGGGATCGTGACCTGGGCCGAAGGCAGCTGCTTAACCAGCTGAGCCACCCAGGTGTCCCAGACTTTTTCTGATTTACTCTTAGAACTCGATGTGCCCTTTCATTCTGAGGACTCATGTGTTTCTTTAATTCTAGAAAATGTTCAGTCCTCCCTTTAAGAACTGTGTCAACTTTGATGTGGACAGTGTAGGTCCAGCCTAATGCAAGTTGGATGCTTTGGACTCAAGTAACAGAAACTTAACTGAAAATAGATCTAAAAATCATTTTAAGAAATGTATTTCACATAACAAGAAGCCAGGATGAAGTGACTTGAAGGTTTGCTAATTCAGTAGCCTGAGGATTGACCATTGTTTGCCATGTTCACCACGCTGGCTGAGCACCTCTAAAGATCCCAAGATGCCTGCCTCAGCTCTGTGCTTTCTTTGCCGTTAGGGCCCTTGGAAAAGATTTTTCTTCATAGTGTCTTTGTGAGATCAGAGCCGCTTTCCCCAGATGTCCCCATTTCCACCCCCACCAACCCCAAACCTCCTCCTGACTACTTTGCCAGGATTGCAAGGAGAAGGGACACAATGATTACTTTAGACCAACCAGGATCTAGCTTCCAGAAGTAGGGAGGATCAACCTTCTCTGAGTCACTGGAGGATTACACCAAAACAAAGTCAGAGCTCTGCCAGTAAGAAAAACCAGAGTGGTGGTTGGGTAGGCCGCAAGCAGCGTCTGCTACCCACATTCTCTTTAATGTCTTGCTGCCCTTCTGTTGAACTTATGTTGGATCTTCTTATCCTGTCCTCCATGAATCTTGCCTTTTCATACTTTCAGTTTAATCTTTTTAATTGCATTTTGAGTAATTTCCTCAGAGCTGTCTTCCAGTTTACCATCTTTCTCTTTAGCTAAATCTGTTGTTCAGCATAACCATTGAGTTTTTAATTTTGACAACTAAAATTTTAATTTCTAGAATTTCTATTTGATTCTTTTTCACAGTTGCTTACCATTTTTTCATGATGTCTTGTTCTTTCATTATGGTTCTTACCTCCTTTTTTTTTAAAGCTTTTAATAGTATTTATTTTACAGTCTCATTCATCTTTTTCTATTAATTTAAGTTCTTGGAATGTCAGTTCTTTTTGTTTTGTTGACTCTCCCTCCTCGTGAATGCTGTGCACTCACTTTCATTGAGGGTTTGTTTTTTGAATGTGGAAATTCACTACAGAGCCATTTTATGCTTACTTTTGTCAGCATTAATTTTTACATGGATTTATTAGTTTGGATTTCTGTCCCATGCAGAATGCATGGATTTGGTACCCACATCAGCATGGCACATGACTTAATGTTTGATTTCTCATGGAAGAAAGTGTTTCATGCTCCACCCAGAGCCTCGGGTAAATGACTGTGTTTTTGCTGCTTCCCTTTGCCAGTGGGAGGAGTTTTTCTAATCCCTTTTTCATGGAGGGGGCTGCCCTTCTAGAACCCGCTGTTTATGCAGGGCATTGGTTCCAGTTCTCTGCGCATGGAGCTCAGAGTCACCCTCCCACATAAAAAACCTCACCCCTAGGGGTCTTGAACTAGGTCTGATACTCTTCTGGCCACAGGTGTGGGATTATAACTCTGGCTTTGAATTTTGTTTCTGGTACCCATGGATTTCTCTTTCTTGGCTTTTCTTTTTCTTTCTTTCTTTCTTTTTTTTCTTTTTAAAACCTCGGGTCATATTTACCCAGCATTTCAATGAATTTGGAGCGGGAAAGATGTTCACATCGGCTGAGTCCGCCATCTTGCCAGATGTGATTCCCTTAATAAGTGAAAAACACTCTGCTTTGCTTGAGTAATAAAGCACATCCTATTCATTCTCTCATTTGCCTTTTATTCTATAGTTTCACTTTCTTAATCTTTCTGACTGCATGCCGGCGAATTTCCTGGGATCTGATTCTGTATATTTGAATAGGGAGTCCGCACTGGTAGCTCCAGCAGCCAGCTTGACAGCACGGGGTCCTTCCTCTCCTTTCCCTATTCTGTAATCCGTGCCTCCTTTCTCCATAAACATGTAGACTCACTTGCTCTACATTCAAAATAGTTGTAAAATTACACCACCATTAACAACATCAAGCCTACTAAGTAAACTTAGTAGTTCTTTGGTCCATAGAATATATACCATTAACGATTTGCAGTCAAAATACTGTATTTTAAAAGCTACTTGATATAACTTTTTTCTCTGTATGGTTATGTTATCAATCTAACAGACAGTTAGGCTTGTTTTTTCTGTTTGCAATAATTTTGTTTACCTTTTGCATCCATTTGTATTTAAAAATTTTTAGTGTATAAAATACTTACATGGTTCAAAAATCAAAACTGTAGAAAAATACTTAGAGAAATTTTACTTCCATCAATATCTTGATTTCTGGTTATCTTTCCTATTTTTCTTGTTGCATAAGTAAACATGTATTTGTGCATATTTATATGCAGATGAATATGCATACTTTATTTTCCCTCTCTCATGTTTTTCCAGGTTTTTTGTTTTTTTTACCACTAGTGCCTTAATGAACGGAATAATTTTGTGCATCTGTTATTTCATATTATGAACTTACATCTTCAGGCAGTTACCTAGAAATAGAATTGCTGGGTCAAAGGGTACACGCACGTGGAGCTTTGTTCGATATCGCCAAACCCCCTGCCACAGGGCTCTTCCCTTTTGCATTCACACGTGGAGTGTGAGTGAGTGCGGAGAATGCCCGTTTCCCCTCAGCTTCACCAACAGAGAGTGATGCCACGCTTGAGTTTTTGTGGCGTGAAGGGGAGGAAATGGTATCTCGTGTAGTTTTGTGGGCATTTCTCTTACTTTGCCTGACATTGGGCATCTTTTCATATGTTTAAGTACAAGTGGTATATCTGGTTCTGTGAACTGTTTATGTCTTTTTGTGCCTGGTCTTATTGGGATCTAAACTGACGCATAACATCATGTAAGTTTAAGGGGTACGACACAATGATTGGATGGATGTGTATACTGCGAAATGACCACAATAAGTTTAGTTAACATCGATGTCCTCAGATAGCTACATTTTTTTTCCTGTTTGTATCTTTTGCTCACTTTTCTACTTTTTCACCTTTTCTATTTTTTTTTTTTTTTTTGGAATTACTTAATAAATTAGAATGATTAGTCCTTCCTCTGAGACATAAATTGTAAATATTTTCTCCCATTTTGTCATTTGTCTAATGACTCAAAGTCTGTTTTCTTTACCGCCATGTTATCACTTGTGCAGTTAATAATATGCTCATGTAGGACCTTTATTTTGAGACACCAATCAATAATTTACTTATAGGAGTTTTTTTTTAAGATTTTTTTTTTATTTACTTGAGAGAAAGAGAGAGTGAGAGAGAGCAGGAGCAGGGAGAGGGAGAGGGAGAAGCAGACTCCCCTGCTGAGAAGGGGCTGATGTAGGGCTCGATCCCAGGACCCTGGGATCATGACCCGAGCCGCAGCAGACGCTTAACCGACTGAGCCACCCAGGCGCCCCAATAGTTTACTTATAAGAATTAACAAAATTCAGAATTCAGAACTCACAAAATAAAGACAAAACCCAGAAATAACCTTACAAAGACTTAGACATAGAAGGCATACCTGTAAAGAATATTCATCGCACAGAAGCTGGAGTAACTAACATACTGCATAACTGAATAAAAATTCAGAATATTTCAGCAGCCTGGAAATACGGGCCAAAATGCACAAAATAAAATTTAGTAGAAATGTGTTGTATTTAGGCTTAAAAACATTAATGCCATAAGTTTTAGACTGGGGACTCCTGCCTTCACAGAAATTCATATTTGTATAAGCTTTGGGTTTTAGTTGACCACACAGTTAGAAAAGCCCAACAGGATGATATGGTTGCTGAAAGAAAATGTGTTCTTAGAGTGAATATTAGGAGGAGATTGTCCTGATGATGGAGAAAATTGCCCCCTTGTGCTCCACACTTACCAGCCCACATCCGGAATGGTACACTCAGTTTTGGGGACCACAAATCAAGAGGGTCATAGCTGTCTGCGAACAAGTCCAAACCAGGGAGTCTGAATTAGTGAAGAGTCTGGAAGTCATTTTAGGAACTCGGGAGATTAAATCTGGAGAAGGGAAAGCAAGTCACTTGTGAAGCATTTAAAGGCTCAAGTGGAGGAGAGATTAGGATTATTCGGTGTTGCTCAAGCCGGCGGGCCTCGGGCCCCCAGCAGACAGGCTCACTCGAAAGGGAAGCTTTCTACCCAGCACTCCGGACTGCTGGAAGGGGACGGGCTGCCTCTCAGCCCACCAGCTCCTTGTTTGGATAGCGGCGTCAGGTCAACTGGGGGGCGGCGGGGAAGGCTCTGCGGCTGTGTGTGGACAGTTTAGGCACCAGGGTTCCTGTCATCTGGCTCATGGGAGGAAAGCTTTCCTTCTTTCTGGTGTCTTCTGTTTGTTGGGAACAAGAGCAGGTGGGGGAAGTGTCCGTGGGATTTTTTGGCTGCTAACGTAGATGAAATGTTTGGAGAAACATGCCTCTAGAATTGAATGTTAAGATGTTAGCCTTCAGGTTTAGCCAGGATGCCGAGCCAGCGTCCTGAGAGCAGGGACTGCACCTTGCAGACAGTGGTGTCTGTGGGCCAAGACCTCGGACTGTGCCTGCTCGTGCCTATTTAGACTCGGTGCTCGGGTCCTTGCCCGCCTTCCCCATGGCTGACAAGAGCAGCGACGATGCCTCAGTATGAATTGTACTTGTTGCTCAGGGACCTCAGAAAGTTCCTATAAGCTCTCTGTTGAACTTTAATGGGCACGCGGATCAACTGGGTATGGGATGAAAATGCATGTTCTGGTCCAGGAAGTCAGCCGTGTACTTGAACTTCTCCATCTCCGTGGCTCCAGTTGCTGCTGCCGCCGCTGGTCCGGGGACCTCCCTGAATTGCAGGGGCCCCAAAGCAGCCCAGCCCACCTGTCCCCTGCTTGTTTAAAATGCAGGTTCCTTGGCTGGACCTCTGATCTCTGGGACCAGCATCTCTGGGGCGGGGCCCAAGAATCTGCTCTTCTTCAGTACATCAAAGGTTTCAGGGCATGTGAACAGGTTGGGTTAGATTGTTGTTCAAGGAGACCCAGGGAGTCACACACAAAGTTGGTTGTAGAAAACAGGCCTCTGTGGTGGAGCTTGAGTGGGGAAGACTGGGTAAGGGTCTCAGGACTGACGGGAGAACTGGGGTCTCTTGCTGCTCTCGTGTCAAGTGCATATGATGGGATTTGACGAGTGTTCCCCTGCCCGCTGGTCCTACCTTCTTTTTCCAGTGGTCCGGCATGCTCTGCCCACCGCACGCCGAGGTGCCCTGACCATGAGCCTCAACTCCTCCCTCGGCCACAGGAAGGAGCTGAGCAACCTCACGGACCAGGAGGGTGGTGAAGGGGGCGCCGTCATCACCGACTTCATCACCATCATTATCATCACCATTTTTGTCTGCCTGGGCAACCTGGTCATCGTGGTCACCTTGTACAAGAAGTCCTACCTCCTCACCCTCAGCAACAAGTTCGTCTTCAGCCTCACGCTGTCCAACTTCCTGCTGTCCGTGCTGGTGCTGCCTTTCGTGGCCACCAGCTCCATTCGGAGGGAATGGATCTTTGGCGTGGTCTGGTGCAACTTCTCGGCCCTTCTGTACCTGCTGATCAGCTCGGCCAGCATGCTCACACTCGGGGTCATCGCTGTGGACCGGTAAGCTTGCCTCAGAGAACTGAAGAATTAAGGAGTGATTGTGTGCCCAGGGGGGCCCAAGAGATCACCTGGTCCTGAGACTTCCACACCGTCTTAGTTCCTTGGGAGGACGTCGGGGGCTTCTGCTGGGGAGGACGAGAAAGCAGAGTTCTGCCTCTTCCTCCATGCCCTTCCTTCAACCAGAGCACCTCTGATTTTATTGCATTTGGGTTTATTTTTTAAAAGAGATTCCAATGCTTTAAAAAAAAAAAAAATTCTCAAAACCTCTAATGCACACTTTATAGATGAGAAAAAGAAGCTGGGGAAGTGATGTGTCCGAGATATTAGGTCCAGGGTTTCCCAAGGGGCCGCCTGCTGTCCGGCAGGTTGGTTGGGCCCCCACACTCACCACGCTTATTAGGATTGGCCACTTCATTCACCACGGGCAAGTGTTTGACTTCCGAGGGAGAGAGTAGGTTGAGCTTCCCGGATGGGGGAGGAGGCTAGTCCAGGTTCTTGTCACTGGGTGACACGGCCGCTGGGCTCCTTCGGGACCGTCCGTCGTCTAGCTGACGAGTGGTAGCGGATGGTTCCTCCAGAGCACAGGCCTCTCCCAGGCCCCAGGCCAGACCCTGTCGGCTCTCTGTGGCTGTGGGGAATACAAAATGAAGGAAGCAGTCGGTCAGAACTAATCAGTTGGCCTCTCTAAATATCTTTTTTTCTCCGATAATGCAAATGATACAGAGAATGTAAACAATAAAATAAGAAATCCATAATCCCACCAGTCAGAAGCAATCACTGTTTCGGTTTTAGTATATTTGCCTCTACTAAGTTTTGGTAGCGTATGGTACGTTTTTTAAATAGGCTTTCCGGCACGTGTGGTTTTTGTGACCTGCTTTTTTACTTCGCAAGTGATGATGAGCATTTTCTCCCACCTGCAAATGTCAAATGCCCCTGAAGAACCTGATTTTTAATGGTTCCATGGTATTCCATCCTGTGGATGTACGAGAATTTATTTTTACAGTTCCTTCCTAGCTTAGTGTTCTAGATAGCAGTTTTGAGGAACATGTATGTTGTGGAATTGTATTTTTGGTAAGAGTAAACACACTTTCAAGATTCTTCATGTATCAAAGGCAGGTTGTTTTTCAGAAGATTGTACAGATTTTATTCCAGTAGCCATTTGTCAGCAATCCCATCAAGACTGATTATATAACATTAAAAAAAATAATTGGAACTTTGTCGGCAGTGGGAAGGCATGGGATCTCACTGTTCTAATTTCTGTGTTTTTTAAAAATCGTGGATCTCTGAGTGTCCCTTCCTGGGCCCTGGGTCCTGTGGGGCACGGAGGGAGGGCACACGGCTAGAGCAGAGTGGGGGGATTTGTTTTTAAGTGCCTCTCAGGGGTCCTCTGATTGTGCCTGCGTGACAGGGCGGCTCGAGGGGGCTGTGTGTTCTCTTGGACGTTGGGTTCCCAGCAAGCTTGACAGATCTAGTCGTGCTGTCTGAGCGCACCATCCCAGAGATGGCCGACCTCTTCCAGCACCTTCTTTCCCACTGGGGTGCTTGTTGGCCGGCCACTCTGGGGAAGGCTCAGGGTGGCGGGAGGCAGGCGCGGGCAGGACACAGACCTTGCCCAGCAGGAGTTTACGGCTGGCAGGGGAGTGTGGGGGGGAACCCAAAGCAGAAGTAGCCACTGGCACGGCTTAGTCCTGCGTTGGCTCCCGGGCAAAGGGGGCATTCGAACTAACTAGTCAGAACGGCGAGTAGGACGGTGCAGGCATGTAAGCGGTGGGAAGGGCCCTGCCGGCCGAAGGCACAGCCTCCAGTTGTTTCTGTGAGAAACAGTTACTGGGCACCTGACGCGGGCCTGGCACAGTGGTTGGTGCTGGGGAGACACAGCCCGGGGAGAGGAGCAGACGCGCCGAGGAGCTCGGTGTAGGGGAGAGGGATGGGTGACCGGACCACAGAACATGTGGGACGCCACTGTGTTTGAGGGGCGGCCAGGCTGCAGAGCGGGGACAAGGGACGCGGGGCCGGGCCGGGCGCGGAGCCGGGGAGGTGTGTGGGCCCATCATGGCCGTGGCCGGGGTGCGTGGCTGGAGACGGGGTGACACCCACAACACATGGCAGCACACTTGTCCCGCTCGAGCTCTGATCCCCGCGCCACAGGCCCCGCAGCCTGGCACCAGCGCCTCCTCATGACACAGCCACGAGTCGAGAAGGGACGTCTGCCTCCCGCTGGTGACGGGCAGTCAGGGCCTGGTTATCTCTGGTGACTCCCCTGCAAGCCCGAGGTGGGCCACTGTCGCGGCCAGATCCTTGTGATTACAGTGTAGGAACTGCCGCAAAGTGTGGTGTTTTCAGATGACTTCAGGGCAGATGCAGTTGATTTTTTTTATTATTGGTCATTCATGTGGCTTAAAGAAGCAGATTGACAGGACCAGTTAACTTGATCCTGTCCATTTAAATGACATACTTATACGCTCCTTCTGCCTGTTTAGTTTCAGTAAACTAATTTTACTCAATCTTGGTCATTTCAGAGGTTACATATTTGCCCTAGTCTGTTGGAAACCTAAAGACGCAACTGTGTGTGTGTGTCTGTGCGTAAGAGAGGGAGGGAGGAAGGGAGAGATGGGGAGGGGTCGGGAGGGAGAGAGAGAAGAGGAAAAAGCAATAAAACCTAAGAGAGGAGGAACAGAGAGAATGGGACTAGAAGAAAGAGATGGGCACATTTCTAAGAAAGTGCCAGAGGAGAAAACCTAGGGCACGGGTCATGACCTCACCTGAAAGGGTTGCTGGTAGTCACTTGCCAGGCGCCGCACTGTGCTGTTAATAAACATTCATCCCAGCTGATTCTTGCAACAGCTCGACTGGCCCCCATTCTGCAGACGAGCAAAATGAGGCTTTGTGAGCTCACCCAAGCCCACGTGGCTGGTAGGTAACTCGTCAGTTCTGAGGAGGTAAAGTCTGGGCTCTTACTCACCTCCAGAGACTGCAAAGTGAGCCACCAGTCAGGTCCAGCAAGCGGTGAGTTGAACTCCGGGTTTCTCAGCCTGGCAGTGCTGACGTCTTGGGCCGGATAACCCTTGCTGTGGGGGACCGGCCTGGGCGCTGCAGGACGTCCTCCCTGGTTGGGACCACCCAGAGTGTCTCCAGACACTGCCTCTGGTCCCCAGGGAGACCCCTCGTCCCCAGCTGAGAACCCCCGCTGAAGAAATCCATCAAACTAAGTTGGCAGATGAGCCAAAAGCATTTATCTTATAGCCTCATGAAGAGAGAGCAAAACACAGAGTGTAAAAACAGAGCGGACCGGAGCAAAATTCAGTGGAAATGTCAGTCTTCTAAACCAGCCACATGGACCTAGGCCCAGGTGGTGACTGTCGTTGGACCTGGGAAGGCTCGTACCCTAAGTCTGTGACGTGGTCACCTGTGGCTCAGCCTGGAAGTGGCTCGTGTTTCCACCTCGCCCTGGGATGGATGAAACCCCAGCTCTAAGAATAGTGTTTAATAAATGAAAGGAGCTGGAACTGTGGGATGGCCAGTGATGGTGACGGAAATCACTCGTGCTTTTAGGAGACTGCTCAGCATAAGCTAACGTGTTCTCCCCGAGGTAGCTGTCGTCGGCTCGGGCTCCGTTGGTGTCTGGAGTGGAGCGGTCTTCCTGCAGCCGGCGTCCTTGGTGGAGGGCTGGCTCTCCGAGGAGAGCTCAGCCTTAGAGCCCCGGCGTGCAGAACGACTTCCAGTTACACGCGACATCGTGAGAGCCTCTTTTGGACCGGGGCTCGTGCTTGGGCTCATGTGTAAAGATGAGTTGCTGGAGAAAAGACAGAGCTTCGAAAGCCAGTTAGAAGCCCTCTGTTTTGGCCTCTGTTGGCCTGCAGGGGGGCAGGGAGTTGCTTTTCTGTATTTTCCTTTGAACCTGCAACTAGGCCTAAATGAGGCTCAGTTGAAAGAAATGAAGTTCCAAATCTACGAAATCCATTCTTTTTTTTTTTTTTGTGGGCAGAATGTTCTCTGTTTCATAGAGCTATAGCTTTGTGCATTTCATTGTATATGAATTTTACAGAAAATGAAAGCAAACCCTAAAACCAGCGTAGTGCTTGGAGGGTATGGATATAAACGGACAGCACTCTGGCCCATGGGGGGTGCCCTTCTGACTTGGGGAGACTGACCCCTTGGGAGCCGGCCCCTGACCCCAGCGTCCCAGTGGGACTCAGGACCGAGCTGGGAAGGATTGCTGTCATGTTCCACTGGAATTGCTCACGGCCAGAACCTTAGTCAGTGGGTGAAACAAGTACCATTGGTTAGAATAAAGAAGTCTTGCCATAAAATAATAATAATAACTGGGTGTTAAGAATAGCCAGAAGGGTATGTTGCGGAGGACAGCTTATTGATTGTAATTGTTTTTATGACTGCCAGAGCGGAGTTGGTCAGAGGAGCTGGGGGGCAGTTAACGCCCCCCAGGCCTGGCTTCCCAACCGGGACGCACTCTTGCCCCTGAGGTGTCTTGAGGTCAGAGGGCCTGCAGTCTTTTAAAGGGCAGAGAAAAGTAGCAATCTGGGGCACCTGCGTGGCTCAGTCAGGTGAGTGTCCGACTCTTGGTTTCGGCTCAGGTCATGATCTCAGGGGTTGTGGGAACAACCCCGCCCCAAAAAAAATCAGGCTCCTCTCTCAGCAGGGAGTCTGCTTGAGATTCTCTCCCTCTGCCCCTCCCCCTGCTCACACATGCGCTCTCTCTCTCTCAAATAAGTAAGTTTCAAAACAGAAAGAAAGAGGAAGAAAGAAAGAAAAGGAGAAATCTCTGCCTTCTTTCTTTTTAAAAGTGAAGGAAACCTCCCAGGCGCCCCTCCATCTGACCGTAGCGTGCGCCCTCTCATTTCATTTGCTGGTATGATGCCGCACAGGTCAATGTCTCGTCCATCACCTGGCAAGAGGTAGGAGACCACCAGAATGGCCTGCGTCATCTCTCGGGACTCAAGGGCCCAGTGTCCCCTTTCGGTCATGGCGGTTGGGAGCAGCGTGAACAGTCCGGGCTCCCATTTTCAGGAAGGAAGGCGGAAAGGTTGGGGTCAGGCAGACACCAGGCTCTGTCCCTGCTGCCGTGGGAAGAGCAGGTGTGCTCCGGGCCATTCCCTCAGTCTCACCCGCTGAGTTCGTGGCGCAGACCTGTGGCACGTGCTATGGAACTGAAGCTCTGAGAGGTTCAATCAGCTACCGGAGGTCACACAGCGAGTGGACAGCAGACGGTGGGTCTGAAGCCAGGTGTTCCAGCTCCAAAGGCACGCTCCTTTCACTGGGCCACACGGACGTGCAAGGTGCGAGGCCAGGTATCAGCATAAGACTGTTTTACCCCAGGCCGGGGGCAGTGATAGCCGTAAGCCATGGCGGGATCCCTGCAGGATCCTCTTCAGAGCCCACACCGGAAACGCTATCTTTCCACGCTCCATCTTGGCAGGAGCCCGCAGCCCCACATCAGCGGCCCCAGGCTGACCTCTGGTTAGGAAGGTGCTCCCCAAGGGTGCAGACGGAGGCAGCCCCTCCGGGAGAGGCGTGGCAGGGGGCAGTTCAGGCTGTGGCCCTGTGCCTGAGCCGCTGGTGCCAGAGGTGACTCAGGATGGTCCCAGTGGGGGAGGAGGCTTCACAGGAGGTGTGTGGCCCTCATAGCCACGGCCGTTTTCTCACATCCTGTCTGTACCAGGCAGCATCTGTGTGGCCACCCCTGTCGTTTGCACACGCTGCCCTCAGGGGGAAACCCTGTTATTCATGAAACAGCTTTTCCTTTGGATAAAATGTTTGGGTGGGGAGGGTGCTGGTTTACTTCCAACCCCATGGTCTACATTCTCTCACCCTTTCCAGTTCAAGGGTCAGGCCTGCAAGGCTTCGCATGCCCAGGCAGGCCCCCGGCCCCTGGCCTCCCATCTCCAGCTCCGCCTCCACTCTGCACCTGTCTGATGGCGCTCCGGGCAGCTTCCCCATGGGGCGCAGGCTCGCGTCTCCACACCCCCCGGGCTGCCTTCCACCTCACTTACTCCTGGGCCAGGGCCTCTGATCTTTGAAGACCTGGGTCTGTGGGCCATCTCCTGCAGGAAGCCCACACTGACCCCGCCGTCTGGGCCAGGGCCCCGCCAGGCCTCCCCCCTCCACACAGGGCCAAGGGATTGGCAGCCACCCCTGTCGTGTGGACTCCAGCTGGCATGTGCGTTGGGGACTGGCTGTATGTCTTGTTTCTTCCCCTTGTCTTGGGCAGGCTGCGTCTTCCTGCTCTGCTGTAGTGTCCTCATCTGTGAAATGAGGGTGATGGTAATACTCACTGCGTCAGACAGTTGTTGTGAGGACGACATGTAGCTCTTCCTATTCCAGACTCTCGTACTCTTCTTATCGTCTGTCCGCCCGCCTCTCCTCGCTGCCTTTCTGGTACACCGCACAGTGCTCTGCACGGCAGGGCTTCGGTGAATGTTCTCGAATGAATGAACCCCATAGTCCTTTGATATTCGGGTTTTTTTAAAAAGATTTTATTTATTTATTTGTCAGAGAGAGAGATAGCGAGACAGAGCACAAGCAGAGGGAGCAGCAGCTAGAGAGAGAAGCAGGCCCCTGCTGAGCAGGGAGCCCGATGCAGGACTCGATCCCAGGACCCTGGGATCACGACCTGAGCTGAAGGCAGACGCTTAAGGACTGAGCCACCCAGGCGCCCACATTAGTCTGGTTTTTAATGACCCTCTGAAAACTGATCTAAGTGGGTTAATGCTGGCAACACAGAAGTGATCTGGCTCAAGGCAGGATCCCTCAGAACTCCCCCAGCTCCGGATCTGATGGGGCTCTGGCACTGTGACTTGGAGACAGGGCCGCCTGAGCTCTGGGTTCATCCTGGCATCCAGCTCTTGACGGAAGAAGGGTCCCACAAAGCTGTGTAACGTGGCCCCGTCTGTGACTTGTCAGGGACAAGTTGGGGAAGGGGCTACTTATAGGAGCATTCGCCCCATGGCTGGATGGGATGGAGAAGTTTAGCAAAACTCCCCACATCGGAGAGCACTGGGTGCCCGTTCGGGGATATTTTCCCTATTTTGACTGCTGTCTCTCGTCTCCCTCCATCCTTTCTCTAGCTACTATGCTGTCCTGTACCCCATGGTGTACCCCATGAAGATCACGGGGAACCGAGCTGTGATGGCCCTTGTCTACATCTGGCTCCATTCCCTCATCGGCTGCCTGCCCCCTCTGTTCGGTTGGTCGTCGGTGGAGTTTGACGAGTTCAAGTGGATGTGTGTGGCGGCGTGGCACCGGGAGCCTGGCTACACGGCCTTCTGGCAGATCTGGTGTGCCCTGTTCCCCTTTCTGGTCATGCTGGTGTGCTACGGCTTCATCTTCCGTGTGGCCAGGGTCAAGGCGCGCAAGGTGCACTGCGGCGCTGTGGTCATCGTGGAGGAGGACGCCCAGAGGGGTGGGAGGAAGAACTCCAGCACCTCTACCTCCTCCTCCGGCAGCAGGAGGAATGCCTTTCAGGGTGTGGTCTATTCGGCCAACCAGTGCAAAGCCCTCATCACTATCCTGGTGGTCCTCGGGGCCTTCATGGTCACCTGGGGCCCCTACATGCTTGTCATCACCTCCGAGGCCCTCTGGGGGAAGAACTATGTCTCCCCGACCCTGGAGACCTGGGCCACGTGGCTGTCCTTTACCAGCGCCATCTGCCACCCCCTGATCTATGGGCTCTGGAACAAGACGGTTCGCAAGGAGCTGCTGGGCCTGTGCTTTGGGGATCGGTACCACCGGGAGCCGTTCGTGCCGCGGCAGAGGGTTTCCAGGCTCTTCAGCATTTCCAACAGGATCACAGGTAACTTGGGAACCTGCTGGGAAAGGGGTGCCCACCTCAGCCAGGAGTAGCCTGTGGTCCTCTAGGGCGCTCTGCCATGTTGATGGCTGAGCTCTCAGAGGCTCCAAGCCCAGGTGTCCATCGGGGAAGGAACATCCCAGAGTGTCCCCTGTCTTTCCCAAGCCCCTTGCGCAAGCTCAGCAGTTCAAGGCAGGGGACGCCAGAGTTCAGAAATCCGTTTTCTGTTAGCCTAGCCACGGCCCGCTGGCCTTCTTTCTACCGACAGCAGAGCCCAGGCGTTGGACTGGGCCACCCTCCGCTCCTGGCCGTCCTGTCCTGTCCGTGTTCTGTAGAGCACATCCCGCTTGCCGGCACTGCCGCCGGCCTCAGCTGCCCATCCCCGAACACGCTCCTCCGTGGGCTGTTCTTGCTGGTCAGCGGCTTCCTCGTATTGTCACCGGTAATTCACGTTGTGCCCAGCCCCCCCCAAAATGTCACCGTCTCCTGTGTATAAAGCTGCTCCTCCATCTGGTAATGATTAGGGAGCTGACAAGTTTCTGGAGACAATCCTTTCACCTTTGGTGAGAGCCAGAGGAATTACTCTAGACTGAGATAATTTTTTTTTTTTAACCCTTTTTTATTTTGAAATAATTCTAGATTTGGAGAAGAGCTGGGAAGTGGGTACAGAGAATTGCATCTACCCTGCTTCTCCTGGTGTTAACATCTGGCCAAACCACAACAGTTACCAAAACTAAGACATTAATATTAACTATGCATTTGGTTCGGATTTCACCCATTGTCCCACCAGGACCAGTTCACAATCATGTCATGGCCCCTTTTGTCTTGTTCAAGCTTTGACAAGTCTTCATTCTTCCCTTGTCCCCTATGACAGTAACGCTCTGGGGAGCCCTGGTCAGGGATTTCGTAGAAGGTCCCTCCGGGTGCGTTTAGCTGATGTGTTCTCAGGATTAGAATGAGGTCGTATGTTTTCGGCAGGGATGCTGTGAGGGTGCTGTGCTCTGTAGTGGTCACGTCAGGGGCACATACGTCTTATTACTAGTTCATGTTACCTTGATGCTTAATGTCTTAGCTCAGACTCCTGTCACAGAATATCATAGACGAGGGGCTTACACCACAGACACAGAGTTGTCACAGTTCCGGCAGCTGGAAGTCTGAGATCAGGTGCCACACGGTTGGGTTCTGGTGAGAGCGCTCTTCCGAGCTGTCTTCTTGCGTGGGCTCACATGATGGGGATGCGGGGAGACAGGACAGAACAAGGTCTCTTCTTCTGAGGACCCCACCCTCATGACCTCATCTACTCCTGATTACCTCCTAAAGGCCCTGTTTCCAGATGCCATCACATTGGGGCTTAGGGCATATGAATTCTGGGGGGACACATTCAGTCCATACAGTTCAGGGGTATCTGTCAGGTTTCTCCCCTGTAAAGTCACTGTGGTTTCCATTGCAATTAATACACACAATGGGGGAGATCTTTGAGGCTGTGCAAATATCCTCTCTCTCCTTCAGCCTTCACCCAGTATTTTTAAGCATGCATTGGTGGATCTTGCCTCTAGCAGTTAGTACCGTGTTATTCTAGTGGGGACGTAGCTGGATTTTTTGGGTCATGTTTGAGGGAGATTATCACCTGGAAGTGCTATTGGAAGAGAGATTTTGAAGACATTTAGATCAACTGGAAAAAGCTAGTTCAGATTACAGTTGAGAGAGGTCTTCCAACTTCCCTCTCAAGAGGGTGGAAAGATAGCTCATAATTATCGTGAATACTCCGTGGTGGTGGTGTGATAGGAGAGCTTTTCTGTGAGGCAATAACAAACCAACATCACTGATTTATTTCATGGGCTGATGGAATGTTTCTTTTTGAGAGAGGAAGGAAGTCAGGGACTTTTTGCTTTTCTTTTTTTTTTTTTAAGTAGGCTCCATGCCCAACGTGGGACTTGAATTCATGACCCTGAGATCAAGGGAGGGACTTTTTATTTTGACCAGAGGAAAAAAAGAATGTCTACATACCCCGGATTTTAACCACTGAAGTGCCCATGCCCTGCCTGCCCTGGCCAATTCCTGTGTCCAAGTACGCCTTGTGAGCTAGGACTGTGTCCAGGGTCTGGTTTCGTTTCTCTGATTAACTTACTACCATTTTGTAAATCACTTGTCTTCTAGGCAAAAAATATGACCTGCTTTATATTCCATGGAAGCTGGAATGGGGAAAGAAAAAGAACGAGGAAAGAGAATGGAGGAGGAGAGGGTAGCTAGCACAAAAAGAAACGTCTGCTTTTGGCCGAGGTTTTCCATGCAGATCACCTGTGACGGTGCTGGCCGAGGTCGTGCGGCCAGGAGAAGGGGCGGGAAACGGCAGCTGTGGTTTGGTTGGCGAGTCCAAGGCGGCTGGTGGCCGGCGCCCTGCCCCTCCGCGCCCCGCCCCGCGCCTCCGCGTCCCGCCCACCCCGGGAATGCCCGCGGCCTTCTGGGCCTCGGTCCGTCTGGCTGAGCCGCGCCGGGCGGACCCTCTTCGGACGCCCCGTGTGGGCCTGGCTTGGATCCGCCCAGACTCCAGAACCAAAATCAGCTTCTGGGCCTCCTCCCTCAGTGCCCGAGCCCCGGTGGTCGCACAGGGAAAGAAATAAGGGGAGATCCCTTCTAAAAGGAGCCACAAAGGACTGCAAGCTCTGTCTGGGTTTTGTTCCTTTCCACTTGGGTGGCCACCTGGGAAGTTTTAACCAAGGAATCCTCAGCGTGCTGTGAGCAGAGGCAGAGAGGAATTCCAGAAATACCTGGAGCTTCCCGGCTGACTCAGGGAGGCCAGGAGTTTGAGAAACACGTTGTCATGTTTATTTCATACACAGATTTCCACCATAATCAGTGGGTTTGTTAGCTCCAAGCTGAAGAAGTGCAAAGGCAAAGGTTTTCCCTAAGGTTTTTAAGTTTTTATCTGTCACTGAGCCACCAAAGTGCCTGCTGCCTGGGAGGCTCCCTGAGGAATGGAGATCTGGGTCAGCTCTGGAGCTGACATTGACTTCTAGTGCTGGAGGGTGAGCTAAACGCTCACACGTGGTCTGGCGAGGCCAGACCACAAATCCAGAGCTGACAGGTGGCTTCGGGTGATCAGGGGCCTTCAGGAGATAGGGCAAGCTGCCCTTCCAGCAACTCGTCCACTGGGTGACTCAGACCTCCATCCCAGGCAGGGCGGAGAGCCCAGGGCCCACCCCACCCCAGCCTGGGAGGGTGGCCTGGGCACCGTGGGAAGGCAGCCTCTACAAATGCCTGCCACCTGGTGCCCGAAGCTCCTGGAACTGGGTTAGAGCCTTTCTAGCAGTCCTCTGGAGAGAAGGATGTGGACACACACAGGAGAGATGCCTTGTTGCAGGGCCCCTTGGGGAAGTCGGGGTTGGAGGGAGGGAAGGCCACCCTGGGACCTTTGAGTTTCCCCACCTGCTTTTATACGTTCCTTTCCTGGTGCCACCTAGAGGGCTTCCGGTGACTTCGGAGTGCCCAATTTAGCTCAGAACTGCAGGGCACTAGTGACTCTGAGTCACCCCAGGCTTGATCAGGTCCCTGGGGCCTGTCACCTTTGTGCCTTTTTTATTTTAATTTTGTAACGGGGCTTGGATTGGGCCCAACCCGGTAGATGTGTTATTGTTTCGTGTGAAAAATCCCAGGGTAACTGCGCCCACTGTGGAGTGGTAAATGCCGGGTAAACACAGGACGGGGCAGGGCCGCCGGGCGGCCGGTTCCAGACCTTCCAGCCCAGCCACAGCGGTCTGGCTCAGACGACTCGTCCCGCTGCTGGAGACCAGGCCATGTTCTGGCTCTCACTGCAGCCTCAGAGACGTGTCCCGAACCCACCGCGGCCTCGGCCACCCCGGTCGGCAGCGCCTGGCCCCCCGCGGGCCCCTCCCCGGGCTGGGCTTCCTGCCGAGCCGTGGTCACGGGCTGAGGCCAAGGCCCAGGATGGGGATGAGCGCTTGCGGGGTCTTCTCTGGCCCGAGTCCGCTCCACCGGCGCGCTCCGCACGAGCGCGGTTCCCCAAGCTCACGGACGGGTGATTCAGAGAGAAGCCTGCCCTTCTCGTCTCCTCCTGGGCTCCGGGGAAGGAAGGGAGGCGCGCTGTCCATCACCTCATACCCTCGGAAGGCCCAGGGCGAGAGTAAAGAACAGAGCCCCGTCCGGTCTGTAGGCAGACCGCGGGGGAGGGTGGGTGCTCATTCAGTCCAGGCCAGGGGGGTTTGACTTCATGTGCCGCGGCTTTAACTGCCAAGAGCTCCAGTCCCGTGGTCTCCATGGAGTCGTTATTCTCTCAACTTTCTCAGGGGACTCAAGTAGAATTCTTTTTTTTTTTTTTAATTCTTAAGCTTCCTCCATTGTCTCCTCTGAGATCCATTTTTTTCTCTTTTCTTTCTTTCTTTTGTATTCCTTCATCTCTTTCAAGCTAATGCCTCTCCCTGAGTGTCTAGTGACCTTGGCCTTCCTCCATGTTGGTGGCGAGGCCCTGGGAGCGGGCGGGGGCCCTGCGTGGGGGCGCACGAGGCCCGTTGACTGTGGCGCTCGGGCCGCTCGACCGCCCTGGAAAGGGTTCTCACTCTCCTGGCCAGGTTGCGGGAACTGAGGGGTGGGTGTCCCGCTGTTCACTCTGTGGCCTGTCACTGCGCCCGCGGTTTAGCCGGTGTCGCCTCAGCCGTGGCGGGGGTCTCTGAGGCCGGCCCCGGGTTATCCCGAGCTCCTGAGCCTGGACTGGGCAGAGTGGTGGACAGGACCCGCCACTGCCTACGGAGACTTTCTGTCCAGCCCCACCTGCTGCAGAGGCTCCTGGGCCTGCAGGTCCTGGGCTTTGGGGGGCACTGGGTGAGAACCGGCCTCCGCCCAGGCCTCCCCAGCCGCTGGCCTCCGCTCCCTGGGTCAGGCCCCCTGTCCTCACCTTCCGGCTTGAAGGCATTCTCTCCCACTTTGCGGTTTGCGCCGCTTGAAAATTCCTTCCCGGTATTCAAGTGGGATCTCAGGAGGTCACGGTGCACCCACATCCCATGTTTAACTGGAAGGCCATCTCCCAAGACCATGCGCCGCACGTTTTCCCTGCCACCTGCCTTCTGGCGTGTGGTGGTGGTGTGAGAGTTTCGTCTTCGGAGGCCCCGGGGAATCCTGTCACAGGGCAGACCCCCCCCCCCCGGGATAAGAACAAGAGGCAGAGAGGGGAAAGGGCAGCTGGGGACTCCCGATCCTGCCATGGGTTGAGAGCCCGGTGTGCCAGAGACAGAGGACGGGGAGGCGGCGGGGAGGCCGGTGGGGCCGACCGAAGAGGGGGGGTCCGTGGCCGCCTCGGCGGGACCTGGGCTGTGCTGACGGTGCCGACTTTACCTTTCAGACCTGGGCCTGTCCCCCCACCTCACGGCCCTCATGGCAGGCGGACAGCCCCTGGGGAACAGCAGCAGCACGGGGGACACTGGCTTCAGCTGCTCCCAGGACTCAGGTAAGCGTCCCAGCTGCCGCGTGGCCCGGTGCCAGGCTAGCAGCCGGCGGGCGGGCCCTGAGCATGGGCCTCTCGCCGCGGCCTTCAGCTTGCCAGCGTTTCGGGGCCTTGGTTTCCCCCTGTAGAGCGTGGGGACTTGGGTGCCGCTCTCCCCCACACGGGGCTGTTGTCAGATCCCAGTGAAGTGAAACCCTTGGAAGAGTAGCCGTGCTGGTGACC
The DNA here is from genome assembly GCF_964656455.1 of Halichoerus grypus. Classification (NCBI taxonomy): domain Eukaryota; kingdom Metazoa; phylum Chordata; class Mammalia; order Carnivora; family Phocidae; genus Halichoerus; species Halichoerus grypus. Next base: position 98,319,313 of record NC_135718.1, on the reverse strand, counting down.
AGGAGCTGTTGCTGCTGGTGTCAGACCGGCGGCCGCGCCCGGCTCGGCATCCAGCTGCCCGGCTCTCTGTGTCTGACGGGCCTTTTCCGAGCTGTGTTCTCTTGGGCAACATGCTCAATCCTCTTTCTAAGCCTGGGAGCATCCCCGTTTGTGAACTGGGGGGGTCCTCCCTCTATCAGGGGCAGTCCCACTGAGATCACACCCTCTCGTCGCCATCCTGGCAAGCCCTGGTCCTGCCCTTGAGAAACTTGGTCTCCCTGAAGAAACACATCTCCAGCACAGATGCTCCCCGTCCCCCCCCGCCCAGGTGCTGCCCCCCAGGGGATCCTGCGGGCCGGAGCGCCTCCTTCCGGCCGCTGCTTGCTGCCCTGGCGAGAGGCGGGTGGGCGGGGGCCTCCGCTCTGCATCCCGGGGGCGAGCCTGTGCCCACGAGCTGGGCTGACGGCAGCGGGGAGCCTGTGAAAACTCATCTCTGCCCTGACCTGTTTGTCCCGGCCTCAGCCGGTGTCGTGGAACTCTAGGGTAGGCCGCGGGCTGACACCAAGACCCGGCCTTCTGTCGTGGGCAGTTTTCCCTGGAGGCAGGACGTTCCCTGAGAGTGTTCTGTCACCTGTCAGCTGGTGGGTTGAACCGCTGGTCACGCCGGCCCCTCTCGCCCCGAGTCCCTCGTTTGAGGCCGTGGTATCTTCTCAGCCGGTCCTGAAACAGCAGGAGGACCCCGGGGCTGCCCCGTCTTCCTCGTTTCCGGAGCACTAAGGCCTTGAAGGGTTGCAAGCTGGAGACCAGGATGGAACAAGGCTGGTCCCAACATTCGCCCCAGTGTCCGGCCAGGGTCCCATCTCAGCCTGGAGCCCCGCACCCCCGCTCTGCCCAGCTCTCTCTAATAGGACCCCCTGCCTCTCTGCCTTTGTTTCCCCACTCTTTTGGGGGGTATATTTTTCAATTCTTTTTTGATCCCCAAAGGACTCTATAGTTTCAAGTTTTAAATGTTTATTTAGCACAACATATTTTAACAGTGATGGAAATTCAGACCGTAAGAAGAATCCTCAGAACGCAGAGCTCCTTGTCATAGGGCCCTGCCGCCCCCTCCCCTCCGTCCCAGGCCTGGCTCAATGCCCTGAGTCACTATAGTTGTGGCACTAACCTGCTGTCTGGGGAACACGGCTGTGTTTCCTGTGTCTGAAGCAGCCCCGGGGCTCCGGCTGCAGCCACCCCGAAAGGAGGTGATGCACCCAGTGTTTCTTGGACAAATGCTGCAGGCGGGGAGTTGCACCTGTTGGCGGGATTGAACACATGGGAGAGAGGGTGCAGGGGGGTGGAGAGAGGTGGAGAAGGAGGACCTTGCTTCGCCAGTTCTGTGTGCACAACCCACGCTTGGTTTTAGGAACAGACGTGATGCTGCTCGAGGACTACACGTCTGATGACAACCCTCCCTCCCACTGTACTTGCCCCCCCAAGAGAAGGAGCTCTGTGACCTTTGAGGATCAAGTGGAGCAAATCAAAGGTGGGTCTGTGCTGATGCTTCAGGACAGCCTGGGGGGACAGGCATGGACCTGGGCAAATTCCCTGGCTCAGCCCTGCTCCCATCCCCAGCATCCCAGGCCTCCCCGCCTTGCCCCCCCGCCCTGCTTGCTCCCAACCCCGCCCGTCACACTTGGCCTCAGGCCTCCCACTGCTGGAGTGGGAAAGTGGGAAGGGAGGGGCTGTTGAACTCTAGGTGGAGACACACACACACACACACACACACACACACACACACCCACCCCCCCACCCCCCCACCCCCCCCCCCCCGATTCCCATCTCCTTCCTTGGGAAGCTGCCGGATTGGGTAAAAGTCTGAGCCCTCCGTAGTTTCTCTCCTTTCTGGGTCAGGCATGGGCAGAAATCTGAACTTGCCTGCTCTGAGCCCCGCTTCCTCATGTGGGAAATGGAAGCAGTGGCCCCCCGAGTGTTCCTAGATCAGCAGAGGCTGCTGCTGTGACCATCCCCCCGTGACCATCCGTTGGCCCTGGAGTCGATGAGGGCCCGAGAGTTCCGTGAACAGAATGAGCTCTGCTATGGCGCCCGTGCTTTTCTCCCACCTGTCCTGATTCCAACCCCAGCCCCCAGTCGCCTCTGGATGGGAAACCAGACCCTCTGTTCCAGAGGCAGCTCGGTGCTGGGGTTGGAATCAGGACAGGTGGGAGACAAGTGTTAGGGTCTGGTTTCCCATCCAGACACGCTGATCAGAAGAGGGACAGGGGACCGTGCAGAGTGCCCACGGAAGGAAGGTCCTCTCTGCTCCGAATCCCAGCATGCAAGGACAGCCACCAGCACGACGGGTGCGGACATGGTGTCAGGGACTCAGGGATGCTGACTGTGACAGGAAGGGAGAGCCCTGTCAGAGCCTTGGGTTGGCGGTGAATCCCAGGTTTTCTCCCAGCCAAATTGTGGGGCAGTCACAGTGGTCAGAGAGACAAAGTAGACTCCAGGACAGAGTCTGGCCTGCAGCCTCGTGGGCTTTATCATATTTTACCCCCGGAAATAAAAAATGAGTGACTCCTTCCCTGATCTGCCCAGCCCACCTAGGCCAGTCTGGCCGCATCAGGCCTGCTTAGTGGGGATGGCAGTTGTGAGGGCCGCCTGTCTACAGCCAGAGAGGAGCACAGGGGAGAGGGGCGGGGGGAGGCCACGTGTCTCTCCCCTCTTCCTTCATCACGTGTATGAAGCACGCCGGGGCTGGCTGCAGATTCCCCGAAATGGATGACACAAGGAGTGTTCATCACGTGGGGCGGAAGTTGCCCCCTCTCCAGAAAATGTGAGGGGTAGGGGATGAACTGCCCCCCCCAAAATGGCAGGGGACAGATGGGCAGCCAGGGCAGTAATAGTAAGGCACTGGGTGTGAGGTTGAAGATTTGCTGTCTCTGTTGGTGTGAGTTGTCAGGGCTCCTAATCCTGGTTGGGGCGCAGACCTTGATGTTACTTCCAACCCTGAGGTTCTGGCTGGCGTGAGCCAGTGTGGCCAGGAGATAGGCATTATATGGTTCCAGGGAGCTGAAGTACCAGAGAATTCTTTCAAAGGTGTGGAATTTTGAATATCATTACTAGGAAGTATTTATCAAGCCTCTCTTGTGGGCCAGACCTAGACGTCTCAGAAAGAATTGCTTAATGATCACAGTTTCGTGACCCTAGGAAGAGGTGCCCCGTGACCTTCTCTCTGTAGGTGAGGAAGCAGGTCAGTTCCACGCCTCCCCAGGTAGGACCTGGGACGTCAGGGATTCGAGCCTAGGGAACGTGGCCACAGAACCCACGCCCTCGGTTTGCGCCGCCCCCTCCCCGGGCGGTGAAGCATCCGCGGGCACATTCCCCGTAATCGCGGCTCGCAGCCCTCGGCTAACCTTTCTGCTTCCCCCTCAGATGCCGCCAGGAACCCTGTTCTTCACGTGAAAGCCGAAGTGCACGAGTCCTTGGACAGTTACGCGGCCAGCTTGGCCAAAGTCATAGAGGCCGAAGCCAAGATCAAGCTGTTCGGGGAGGAGGCGTTGCCCGGGGTCCTGGCCGCAGCACGGACGGTCCCGGGGGCCGGCTTCGGGGGCCGCCGAGGCAGCAGGACTCTTGCGGGTCAGAGGCTGCAGCTGCAGAGCATCGAGGAAGGGGACATTTTAGCTGCAGAGCTGCAGAACCGCGATGAGGGCCTCAGGGCGGACTGGCCCACAGAGAGGCGCCCCGGGGAGGGATATCTGGGGTGCAGCCACCCGGAAAAACGCTGACCACGGGGTCTTGTGAGAGCGCCCGCCGGCTCCGGGTGGGCCCTGGCGATGGGACCAGAGACGTCGGAGGCTCCAGGGCAAGCAGACGGAGGTGTGGCCATGACTTTTTGGGAGGGGGGCATGGAAGGGAGACTAGGGACCGTGGCTTGGAAGGAAACGGCCGCGTGGGTTACTTCTACTCCAGGACGTCCAGGGGCAGCCGGGCACTGTCCCAGAGGTCTCGGGAGGTAAGCCCTTCGCAGTGCTCCTGGGAGAACGGCACTTCTTCCAGCCAGAGCAGGACCGTCCCCTGCGCGTCCGCGTGGTTGGTGCAGGCCACCCTGAATGCTCCCCGGAGGAGAACCCAGGAGCAGAGCCTCTCGCAGGGGCTTCCACGCCTCCATCGTGGTGGGGACCTTGCAGTCATCGGGGGCCGCCTGCTGGTGCTAGTGGGGGCGGCCCGGCCCCGGGGCTGCTGTCACTGGGGATGGGGCCGCCCTGCCCCCCTCCCTATTGACTGATGCTTTGGTATTTAAAAAGAAGGGAGCAACCACTATACAAGACACGAGGAAGGAGCAGGTGCCAGATGTTTCATTTCGAGAACTAAAAAAATAATGCATTTGGTTAGGGCCCCCGCCCCCCATCTTCCCAAGCGGGAGCGGGTCTGTGGTGCCCAGCTGGGCGGGGAAACGGAGCTGCTGTTCTCCCGGGAGGGCGTCCCCTTCGCGCAGGGAGGCCTGGCGCCAGCTTGCTCGTGGTGTCCACCGCCCAGAGCAGCCGGCTTGCGGGCCCCGGGCAGCGTGCCACAGGACGGCGGAGAAAGGCGCTCCGCCGACGCTCTTGGCCCAGCTCCTCCTTTTGGACCCTTTGGGACTTCGTGTCACTTCTCGAGCCATCCGGAAAGTGGGGTAAGGGGGTGGGAAGATCATGCACCGCTGTGGTCTTTGATGTCCTCGGCATCTGTAGTGGGGGGGGGGACCCTCGGGCCAACGCGGGCACAGCTTTGATGGCGTCTGACGGCCGAGCGCAGCCCTGCGGGCGCCGTGTGTGGGCTCGCCCAGCCCGGGTGGAGCGGGCGGGGTGGGGGGGCTCCCCGAAGGCCGACCCCCCGGACGCAGAAGCGGAGCGCCAGGAGTGTGAGCTCTCCGGTTAGGGCTTGCCCGGCCCCCCTTTGAGGTGGGACAGCAGTAGCGCAGGGGCGACGTGGGAAGCCGCGGGTCGCCTTCGCCGCCCTCCCCGCCTTCCGAACTCGAGGGCGTCGGTAGAGGGCAGGCCCCCAGGAGATGCAGCTACTGCAGACGGCACGTTCCCTCTGTGGTGGTGTCTTTGGCGCCTCGCCAGCTCCTGGTGAAATGTCGTCCTTTTGCCGTCTGGCGGGAAGCCCTTTCCCGCGGCGTGGGGCTTGCTGCCTTCGCGGCGCCCGCGCCCATCAGCAGTGCTCCCGGTCGGCTGGGCGCCCCGCGGGGGTCTAGCTTCGGGGGGTGGGGGGTGGTGGCGGCTTTTCCGGAGGAGCGGAGGGCAGCTGCACCCGTGGGCTCTGCTCCCGCTCCCGGGGGGCATTCCTAAACCTGAGGGCATTTTTTAAAAAGATCTTATTTATTTGCGAGAGAAAAAGAGGGAGAGCGAGCGTGAGCAGGGGGAGGGGCAGAGGGAGAAGCAGGCTACCCGCTGAGCGGGGAGCCCGACTCGGGGCTCGATCCCAGGTCCCCGGGATCATGACCTGAGCCTAAGGCAGACGCTTAACCTACTGGGCCACGCAGACGCCCCTCCGAGGGCATTTTATGTGCTCTGCGTGTATGTATTTCTCCGTACACTTGTCCGGTAAAGGGACCATATCCTGACCGACTAAGATGCCCGGAGATGGCCTTTGCCTCTAGGCTGCAACAGCCGGGCGGCTTGCCCCTTAGGCCTTCTTGAGAGCAGCACATTGGCTTGCAAGCGGGGGTGGAGGGGGGCTTCCCCAGGACTGCACAGGCCGGGCTGGAGGGAGTCTTGAGACCCCGAGTCCCCACTGGCAGATCCCAGACCAGCTGGGGTCCGCTAGGGTTTCGTCTGGGCCTGTCTAGAGCTAGCACGCTTCACAGAGTCCCCGCCTTCCCTGTTTTCTGCGGACACTGCCGGACGCGGCGCATGCGCTCCGAGCAAAGCACCGGGCTGGGCGCGGGGCAGAAGCTTTAAAGCGTTCCGCTCGTTCCGCTCGTTCTCACGCAGGGAGAGGCCTGGCGGAGCGAGATGCCGAGAAATGGCAAAGTCAGGTCCTCTTACTCTTCAGCGGAGGGAGGCATTTCCAGGTAGGGGACTTAGGGACGGAGGGGACCGTCTGAGCCAAGCCGCGGAGGATTTTGGGCAGCTAGAGCCACAGTTTGCCTATTCAGGAATTCCAGTCTGCCTTGATGCAGCCTTAGAGTTAGAGCGAGCAAGAGCGAGTGAGAAAGGAGGAGCACGGGAGGGAGGCGGTGAGGAGAGGAAGAGGCGGAAATCCGCACACTTTCTCAAGTAACCCTGCCCTCCGTGCAGAAGGTCAAAACCCCAACTGCCCCCACCAAACCCGGCGTGCCAGCTTTATCCTGGGCAGCCTGAGGCCTTCCTAGGGGACACTGGGCCACACGGTCGCTTAAGAATCTCAGTCCTGCGGGTCCCGGTTTTGACAGGCCCACGTTGAGGGCTGTTGCCCATCTCTGCCTCTCTCATTGAAGCTGCCACTTGACCGGGTCCCTGTGCTGTGCCCCGGATGCCAGGCTTGGGGGCCCTGGGGGCGCACGCTCCCGAGCACGCGGCGCTGGGGCGTTCAGGGCCCCGACACTAGGGGGCAGCAGTGGGGCTGTGCGCCGTGGGCCGTGTCTGGCGGGGAAGGGAAGGGTGCGGCTGAACGCCGGTTCGCTCCCCGCGGAGCCGGTGCCCCCTGCAGCCCGCAGCCTCCGGAGCCCCGGCCGGCAGCTCTATTCCGTGCGAGACCCGCCGCGCGCAGCGTCTCCGATGGGCGCTGGGGCGGGAGGGCCGGCGGCGCAGCGTTCTCCAGCCCCATTGCGGGAGCCGCGGTGCGGCGCTGCGCGGAGCCGAGCGAGCCGGGAGACTGCCGCGGGATTTGCAGCCGGGAGGCCGTTCGTGGTGGGACCGGAGAGCGACGGAAAGAGCGCTGATACGGAGGAGATCTTAGGACATGTTCCGACTTGACGACGGAACGCTTCTCCTATCCGGACAGGAGGCCCTTGAGATGCTTGTCGTTAGAGACGGTCTCTGGATGGACCACAGGGTCTGCCCATGTCGAGCGGTCAGCCTGGAGCCCCGGCTGCCCTCCTGTCCACGGAACCGGGGAGGGTGACGTGGCTACGAAAGGGCGAGCGGGGGGTGGGGGCGCGCAGCAGGCTCTGGGTCCCCATCCCGCGCTGCCGCTTCCGAGCCGGGCAGCCTTGGGCCCCTCAGTCTTGCATCGCGGTTGTCTCATCGATACGACGAGGTGTGCAATGTCTTCCTCTGTGGGGACGCGGAGTCCAGGTGGACCCCCTCCGAGGTGACCCTGCGGATCGCTGCGTCCTGCGCGGTACCTGGAGCTGAGCCCCCCGGTGGCTGCCCGGTCGCGGGAGGTGGGTGCGTTAGTCTGGTTTTAGGGGCATCTCCAGGACAGGAAGTGAAACTCTGGCGAGGATAACTGTTATCCCGGATAGGAGGTGCTGAGGGTTGTTGCCATGGGAATTGTCGTGTCTTCTGGGAAGGGGGATGTGGCGAGGCAGGGGAAGGCAAGAGAAAGGGAGGAAAGGGTGAAGTAGCGTTTGGAATTTAAGAGATCTGAAGGAGCAACAATGAGCTTTTCTGTTAATGGCAATCAAAGATGATGGGCCCCTGGGGGCCTGCTGGAGAGTCCCAAGCCAGGGCCACGAGCTCAGCCTTGACCTCCCTTACAGCCCCTGCGACGGGACCTGGGTGCTAAGGACAGCTCTGTCCCCCAGTGATAGTGACTGCTTGGCCGGGGGTCTTGGGCTCATAGAGTCCTTTGATCCTCCAAGCCCCCGTGGCAGGAGGCCATACAGGGATGGGAGTCCACGCTGGTACCCACAGTATATGCAGAACCCCAGGTGAGTCCCATGGAAGACGGAAGGGACGTCACAATTTTCACTCTAAAGCAAAGGAAAATGGCTGTCATATGTGACTGTAGGAGGGGACAGAGCCTGACCACCCTTCTGGGTTGGGGAGCAGGGACACACAGAATCCAGGGAGAGAAGCCTAGGGATTGTCTGACCTCCCAAAGTGCATTAAGCCAGAGTCTGGGTCAAATGCCAGGTCTTGGCCATGTGACTGAGAAGGAGCCAACTTGCAACTTTGCAGAGGAGGAGGAGAAAGGGAGGAGGTGGAGGGATACTTAGAAGTCCTCATTATTAGAATAGGCTAGCTGGGCTCAGTAGGTGGGTAGAAACTGTTGGAGACCAGAGAGCTGGGGAGCCTGGAGTATCGGCTTCCCAGACCTAAAAAAAAAAACGGCAACCCAAGGAAAGTGATTGGATTTATTTGAAAGATTTCAAAGCACAAACTCAAATCTGCATAAGATTACCAAGAGCACAATTTTGCTCAATGTTATTTTTAGGAGAACATAATACACAAAGCTGTGTTCATTTCCCTCAGAATTTTCCTGAATAGTATTAACGGCTTAGGAATTAGAAGCCATTTCTGGTTTTCCTTGTCACACCACCATTCTGAAATATCCCAAGTCACAGGTAAGTGAGCCCCTCCCGGATGAAAAGACAGCCCCACGGGGATCACGGGCCTGGGCAAGCATGGCCACCCCGAGTGCTGCGGAGCGAGCCTATTTGGTGGGAAGCAGGTCTGTCACTCTGGTGTGGATACGCTAAGAGACAGGAGTTCTGGGCTGTGTTCTGATAATGGACCCCTGGATGCAGAAGTTGTTAAAAACCTTCAAAGCAAAACAAAAGCAAGCTAATCCTGAAATATATTTCACTTGAAGTTTTTGGATGGTTTTTTTTTAAGATAAGAAAAATGCTTAGGATTATTATAAATCATAATATTTATAAATGAGTAAAATATATTTAGAATAGTTTTGTCTACCTGATTAAATATCTGTTTTGGTACATGTATAGCTGTGGAAATTGTGGATTTGTACTTGGGCTGTGGACTTTGAGTGTGTCCCCTTGACCCACTGTGTGCAGCCACATCCTCGAGTGCAGCCTCCCTTCCGGTGGGCTTACAAGGGGAAGGAGACAGAGCAGGAAGGAGCTGATGGCTGTAGAACTGGGAGGTGGCGATGTCCACACCACACTCACCTCAGTACATCCATCCATGTGCTGTTCATAAATTCCTCCAAGACAATTAAATTCAGAGACTATTATTAAATGACTTAGCATGACCCAGAAATACAGAACACTCTCATTTTTATTTAAGATTTTTTTTTAAAGATTTTACTTATTTATTTGAGAGAGCAAGAGAGAGAACATGAGCAGGGGGGAAGAGGGAGAAGCAGGGAGCCCGACATGGACCATCCCAGGACCCTGAGATTGTGATCTGAGCCAAAGGCAGATGCTTAACCCACTGAGCCACCCAGGCACCCTATTTTTTAAAGATTTTCAAGAAATCTCTACATGCAACATGGGGCTCAAACTCACAACCCCAGGATCGGAGTCACCTGCAGTTACCGCCTGACCAGCCAGGCACCTCCTAACCCAAGGTTTTTAAAGGAGGTTTAAAGGGGGGTGGGGCGGGGGGTGGGGCCTGCTGTTTCTCCCCTGGCTCATGCTCTCTCAAATAAATAAAATCTTAAAAAAAAAAAATAAAGGAGGCTTAATGAACACCAACCCACTCTCTAGATGTCTGTCCCATAACCAGAGGCAAAGGGTGGGGGGCAGGTTGCCAGTGAAACTCAGCAACCTCCAGGCACAAAACCTACCACCTTTACCTGACCACCTCACCTGCCACCACTGAGATCATAATCCTGGGTCCAAGCTGCAGCTGAGTCCCAAGGTCCAGCTATGGGACCGGCTGGGGCCGCCCCAACATAAAGGGAGTCGTGAAGTGTCAACGCTGCCTCTAGAATGTTTTCTCTTTGCTGCCTCCTTGACTGCTTGTCTGGCCTGCCCGCTCCTTTTTAACACACAGTACCCACACTCTGCAAAATTAACAGCAGGGGACCTAACTCCTTTGACAAATACCATTAAATTAAAAAAAAAAAAAGTAAGTTTTAAGGTTCCCAGCAAAACGGAGCAGAAAGGTCAGAGTTCGCATGTACCCTCTGCCCGCCCCCCAGGCCCCCCTACTACCGACGTCCTGTGCCAGAGCGGACAGTACAATTTTGATTTTCTTCTGGGCTCTTCTGGCCAAAGAGCTACTACTCCTTGACCTCACTGAGCCCTCCAGTAGCCTCTGCCCCACCCGCCTTCCAGCACCTCCCTACAACATCTCCGTTACTGTTTTATTACAGGGCAAGAAATGACGTACGTCCTATGCGCTTCCAGTGGTCATTTCAGTTGTTCCATGAAGCCCTTCAAACTCCGTGGCTTCGTGGGGTCCTAACACAGCCCCAGGACACAGGTGGTACAAATAGGATTACCCGCACTGTAGAGAGGAGGAAACAAGCCCAGAGAAGTCACATGGCTTAAGCAGATCCCATAACTCATTGGTAACCAGAAACTAAGACCCTGGTACTTTCCAGAAGTCATGCAGTAGCCCTGTTTGGCTAAAGCTCCTTGACCCCACTGAGCCCTCCAGTAGCCTCTGCCCCACCCGCCTTCCTTTTCCCTTTGACCATTTACCACATTTCCTAATGTGAAAACATATGTGCCCTGTCTAGGGTGAGAGCCAGATGCTGAAGTCCAACTGAAGTTACTGAGCCAACAGAAGAGTTCTTTGTCCTCTATCCACAAAGCCAATCTGCCTTCTCTCAGTAGCAGGTGTCTCTGGCCTTGCAGCCAGCCTGTGGGAAGGGGCAGTGCCGGCTCTCCACGCAGCACAGGGATGCTTTGCCTGGCCCCCCCGTGAGTCCTGCACGGCCCAGCTGGAGAACAGCACGGCACTTTGGGAGAGGGAAGGGAGGATGATGGCAGGGTTAAGTCTACAGGAGCATTTCAGCTCCGAACCCCCAAGCTACAGGCCTGGGTGGAGTCAGACACTAGAGTAAAGGAAGACCCGGAATCCTAAGACTGGATGGTCAACAGCTTTCAGTTGAAATCTAGAAGTTAGAGAGGGGAAGACCGGAAGCCAGAGCTTCCAGAGCTCCATCATGGGAGCTAGCCGCAATGCTCTGTGCTCCCTGCTGGAAGCCAGACCCCTGTACTTGGGTAGAGAGGTACCGCTAATCGTGACAGACGGTGACTGGAAGTGAAGATAACATGCTTTGTAAAGAGAAATGAAAAAAAGCTCCTCTGTGGGATTCTATCACACAGAAGCCAAAACAGAAAAGGTTATCAAGTCTAGAAAAGAATAGAGAAAGAGTCTTATGTTACCGAGAAGACCAGAAAACGTGGGTGAAGGTAGTAAAGCATGAAATAAAAAGTCATATTCAGGATATCTTAAAACAACCAACTTCTTTAATTAGAAAGCAACAAACATGCAAATGGCAAGTGTAGAAATTTATTTGAACCAACATTTTCACTATAATGAAAATTACTCTTCCACATTGATCCAAGCTCTCATATCTGAAGGTTAGGGAAAATATTGCACTTTGCATTTTCTAGCACTCCTCACACATGGCAAAAAGTTTTTTAAACATTTTGCTAGTTTTGTTTTACACACTCTTCCAAATTCATGCACACAATCATTCCAAACCAATGTTAGGTTATCCCGAAAAAAGGGAAAACTCCAAAACACCATAACCTTAAAATTGCACTAAAGCTCTGTAAAGAAAAAAATAGAATAAATGTCTTCTACAAATTTCAGAACATCTAAGTGCTTGCCAATAACAGTTGGTTATTCCTCATCCTCATTTTCATTCTCCTGACCAGAGCCTTCTGATCTGTCACCCTCCAACCGGTCTGCAAAACATATATGAGACCCACAAGAAGAAATGCTTTTAGTATTATAATTGAAAGAACTTTCAATACCTTTTAGTTAAAACTGATTAACATGTATACAGCCCAACACATCATCATGTAAAAATCAGTTCACTTCTGTGTGTAGATAAGTTAGTTTTTGCTGCTAAAAACAAATAAAAAACGAATAAAGGAAACAGAGCACTGTAACTTTGAATATGCATGTAATTCTAAACCGATAAAAACTAAAAAGAAAAACCCTAGGGATCTTGATATATCACGGTCTACTGCAGTGGTTTTCAAACCATGTTCCTTGGAGTCCAGGAGCCTAAGGAGGTGTATCGTGCCACCAGAAAGACTGAGGGGAGGCTGTGGGGGAACCTGGGGACCATTCTTGAGGATCTGTGTGTTTAAAGATTTTTTAAATATCTGCTATGTTCCAGGCGTTGTGCTAAGAACGGTGGCCAAAACAGACACGTGGTCTCTGCCCTCAAGGAGCTTATCTAGATTAACCACTCAGGTGAAAATATAATTATAAACTGGTGAGTGAACACGGCATGCTCTCTCCAGCTTTCACGATTTATCCTTGCTGTTCCTCTGCTTGGGACACTCGCCCAGTTTTCCAGCTATAAAGGTTCTGCTTACTCATCTCAATACAACTATTATCCCCTTTGTGAAATGTTTCCCAGACTTTTTCACACATCCAACCTGCAGAATGATGAACTCCTTCCTCTACACTCTAGACTCCCTGTGTCTATTGCGCAACGAAGATCCTAACTGCAGGGACATTTATTTGCGTGTCTTCTTACAGACCAGACCTCAAGAGCTTTTTGAGCTCCTGCGAGGGTAGGAGGTTTTTCTTTTTATCTTATATCCTCAGAGCCTCGTACAGGATGTTCAGGGACAGTTTATGAAATAAACGCATAGAAGTTTTACTGAGATCAGATATGTCACATTAGGGTGTGTAGAGAAGGCAACAGTATAAAAGCACTGGCACCATGAGGATGGAGCCCATTCGGCCACAGAAGCATTTGCCCAAGGCAACGTGGAAAATACGAAGGTTAAACATGGGGGGAGGGTTGAGCCCCACTGTCAACTGCGAGAAGACTGAATCCTGAAATTTTATTACCTACGGAGGCTTAAACTCTCTCACTGGATCTTAAGTCAACAATACCAAGAGCAGTAGACAGAAGAGACTATATATTTATTGTCCAGCTGAATTGGACTAAATCCCCTCTGTGCAGACTCCATTTCAAAGCCAAACTAATGAGATGATGTATGTGTATATGATTTACAACCTAAATTATACAAATTTTAGCTATCATCATTATTACATAAGTGTTCAATACACATTTGCAAAATAAGTGAACAAAAACAAGATTTGGATAGACCTTCATATATCACCAAGGAATCTAAACACAGTGGAAGAATCGCTGATCAATAAAAGGCTACCTAACGAATGTTAATATAAAAGAGATGACACTCTTTTTGTTGTGTGATATACTTTCATGACAGAATAAAACATGAAGTTGCTATCAGCTTAAGTAGATTACCATGAATGGGAATCCTGGGTATGACTGACTAATTCAACAAACCTATTCCTGTCACGTCGGAAGCATGAGGAAGCAGGTCACACTATTTCTTTCAAAGTGTGTAGGGTTCTTATCCAAATTCCTTTTGTCACACTATGAATGAAGATGGGGAAATGGGAGGGTTAACAAGAATTGTCTCAGCCTTTAAATCAGGGAGTTTAGGGTAGACGTTAGGATTCTGCAGAGTCCAGGGGCGCCTGGGTGGCTCAGTCGTTAAGCATCTGCTTTCAGCTCAGGTCATGGTCCCAGGGGTCCTGGGATTGAGTCCCACATCGGGCTCCCTGCTCCACGGGAAGCCTGCTTCTCCCTCTCCCACTCCCCCTGCTTGTGTTCCCTCTCTTGCTATCTCTCTCTGTGTCAAATAAATAAATAAAATCTTAAAAAAAAAAAAAAAAAGGATTCTGCAGAGTCCAAAGCAAGCCATAAGGAGACAAGTGAGGGCCAAGAGTGTCTAATACAGGTCAGTGAATAACGGACAGTGGCTTCCAGAATGAGGAAGGGGGCAGAATAACTGTTCTTTTCTCAAACCCATCTCAACCAACTGCTGCACAGTCCTCTCTCTCAGAATGGAAACCCAGTTTCTAAGAATAAATTAAATGCAATCTTTTGTTCATGAAGTGCTACACCTCTGAGGCAGAAGAACTGCAAAGCAGCTCAATGCTGACACCAATCTCTGGTCGGCAGTTACAGACCGAGGAGGTCTGAGAAACACTCTTCTTTTAAATGAAAACTGAAAATAAGAGTCACTTCTACATCAGGAGACCCACCTCGAAAAAGCCATAGGCCCTAACTAACCAATGGGTTAGTTACAACCAGGCACAGTTAGCAAAAAAGGGAAAACTCCACACGTAGCCATGCCCCTTCATCTTCCCCCTTTAGAAACAGCCCCCACCCTCGGCCTCGTGGCAGACAGCCTGTCCTCTGCTTTCCTGAGCCACTCCTGGGCAGTGGATTCAATAAACTTCTAGCTCCTTTGTTCTGCCTCAGGTGGATACTTTCACTGCCCGTGCCACCGGCTTCCACCCAATCTGCTTCATCCCACATTTGGGGGCCCCCATCCCATCGAGAGAGACACCACATTTAGACACCATAGTCTTTAGTGAAGTATTCATGAGAATGACTTTGGTTGCTTTTTGGAAAATGCGAAAGCTCAAGCCCTATTTAGATAAAATGAGTAAAAATCTTCAGGGGGTAGGACCCAAGTATTTGCAGCTGAAAAAGCCCGACAGGGGATCTGTAGTGCAGCCTTCATTAAAAATCACAGCTCTACCAGGAAGGCGCCGCCCCGAATCTATTCCCTGGACTTCCCAGGAAGCCTTGTGGAGTAATGGAGGGGCTGGACTATTCTGTGGCTAGCCTGCGCCTGCAGGATCACAGTCCGTTACTAACTCTCCTCGACTGTGCACACGTGATCATACTTGGAATACTGGAGACCAGGAGAGAAGGAGAGGACAGGGGTGGATAACTGACTCATCAAATAACTGGATATCTTAAAGATAAAAGCAACTCTCGGGTACTTCTTCTCTCCAGTCTTTTACATGAGGGTGAGTTAAGTTGACTAAACCAATTAGAAATTACGTCTTTTTGGTTGACAGCAAAAAGGACTGGAAGAAAATGGAATCTTCATGCTATAAAACTTACCTTATCTAATGCTAAAACCAAAGGGGGAGGGGAGTAGCCATGAGCTAACAAACTGCTACATCGGCAGCTGCATAAAACAGACGCGGCATAAATGAGAGAAGAATGGTTTTCAATAGAAAAACTCGGGAAGAGCCATTCGCCAGATAAGCTCTTTACAAGAACAAGTGAGTTTTAGGAATCCTAATCAGCAAATGTTTTTCTTGTTCTAGAAAATGCTGCCTCCCTCAAATCTGAAATCTAAATGGATGAATTTTAAGGGTTACTCACTGTTACTGAAGAAAATGGATCGAAAGTGTTACAGTGATTAATAATACAGGAACCCAAAAGCTACTGCAAAAATATTTTGTTGAACTACTAACCTTTTCTGTTTACATTCCATTTGAAATTTCCATTCTTTCCTGGTAGTAGTTAATATTAACAATTTGAATATTTTCTCCCCACCTCCTATGGGCTTCTTTCAATTCTTTAAATGTGCTCCACACTCTCCCCTCTAGGACTTTGAAAATTGCTACCTACCCTTTACTTTGCCTGGTACACTTTCTCTCCATTCCTCTCTCTGAGGAAGTGATATTTAATCCACGGCCGACAGACACCTGACGATAAGTAGAAGGTATCCTAACAAAGAGTGAGGATGGGAGGGGGTAGCATGGTGATAAAGATCCTGAGGTAGAAAAGACTTTGATGTGTCCCCCAAGTCAAAGAGGGCCAGAGTGGACAGAGTGGACAGAGAAGGAGAGAATGCTGGGAATGAGCCTGAAAAGCAGTTTGAGCTGAGATCACCCAGTGGACTGCATGTCATATTCATGATCTAAAGGTATTCCTGCAAGTGAACTTTCCAAGGTCAAAGGGAAGTAAGGGCTTGGAAGCCAGTTTCACATTCAGGCTTTACCATTCATCAGTTGTGTGACCTGGGGCAAGTTATTACAAATAACCAAAGTTGTAAAGGTTTGGAGCTAATTAGGAAAAATTTGTGAAATGACAGGTATGGTCCCTCATACATTATAGATACTCTAGAAATGGTGGTGGTTGTTATTATTAAATAATAGATAATATCCAACATATGAAGAAATTTAATTTATGAAATCAGTGAAGAACAACAAATACTCTTTTGTTTGATAAATGTATTTTGTTTATAATGGATACTGGATCTCTTCTATTATTACAAACAGATTATTCACTTCCTTCTTGAATATTAGTTATAATATTTACATTTTGTGTTTCTTTGGCACCAAACCTCACAGTGTATCAGTGAAAACAAAAAAAATATATTAAAAAAACTTACTGAGGTTATGTGTTTCAACCCTTGCAGTAGCACGTTACATTTATTTTTGTCTGGGCTAGGGTTAATTTTGACCACGTCTACCACTAAAGGGTACTTACTCTAACAGATCTTAAGGATTACGGTATGATCCTCCACGCTGAGAAACACAGCTGATAAAAGTTTTCAAGTGACTTTGTCTTTTCATTCTGACATTTTTCAATACACTTGGTTCGTGAGGAAATAAGTTACTGTACTAAGATCAAGAGTTCACAGAACTCCTAGCTCAGAAGTTACGTTGCCTTCATTTTATGGTTAAAAGAAATTGTACAAATCACTTTAAAGCAGACCTGAAATAATAACATGATGTAATAATGGTGTTAATAATACACTGACAGTTCTTACCAGCTCGGATATGGTTCAGCGAAGCCAACATCCTCAACATGAAAGAGGCTGGCACCGTGATGGTGTTTCTGGTCTCTTCCAGCATGAGTTCGTTTCGAGTTATAACCTACGGGGCAAGTGAAACAACCACGTCAAGAACCATGATGTAACTGTACTTTTTCCTTGAAGATTAGGAGAACAGTAAAAAACTTAGCAGGTCTGAGGAGGAATTACTTCATTCTTTATACACACACTGTGTATATTTCCACCATAAGGCTACTCGATGCCAGGTAATTATTTTAACTTGCCATTGAGGGAGTGACATCACAGAACACTACTCTTTCAACTGGCAGAAAGACAAAGGCCAAACTTTGAGGCCACTTAAAACCTTCAAGAATTCAGTTTATTTTTCACTTATGATTCGTTTCCCAGAGCAGTCTACCCGTGTCTGCTCATTCCGTTCCCCTATGGCAGAGCTGATACATGTAGTGACACAGTGGGGTTAAATGATTTCCCCAGGGTCACTCAGATCCCTCGAGAAAATGTCACCTTGACTGAGGCAAAAGTAATCTTGAAAAATAAACTTTTGGATAAGAGTTACCAATGACTTGTGTCTTATGTACCAAGACAGCACTAAATGAATATCCATAAACACCTAAGGATCTAGTATGTAATCATGGGCAAAGGGCAAATGGCAAAGTTCATGGCAAAGGAAAAAAGGAAGAAAGGAAAGGATGAGAGGAAGACAAAGGTGCTAATGTGGTCAACGGCTCCCCAGTGATTTCATACAACACATTTTCAGCCCAGCAGGGCACCCCCAGAGCCCTTTATAATC
Source organism: Halichoerus grypus (assembly GCF_964656455.1). NCBI lineage: Eukaryota > Metazoa > Chordata > Mammalia > Carnivora > Phocidae > Halichoerus > Halichoerus grypus. Next base: position 98,301,905 of record NC_135718.1, on the reverse strand, counting down.
TTGCCCCAAGGAGCTGCTTTCTTATCCACTCACCAATGGTTCACTTACCTTAGGACACCCTGGAAATTGCCGATTCTTCATCTCCAGGGCTCCTTAGCCCCCTGTATGCCTGGTGAACTCAGTCCAATTCATACTTCCTCTGTGAAGACTCCCCCATCCATCTACCCCGTTTACAAGCACAACTGCTCTTTTGCAAGGGCTTCCAGAACACTGTGCATGCCTCTCTATATTCTGGCTGACTGTTCAGTGTCTGTCTTTCCCGCCAGTCTATAAGCTCTAAGGGAAGGTTTGTTTTTTAAAATTCAGCACGGTGTCTGACATACGCCAAGTTTATAAATGTCCATTAGAAAGCAGATGAGGGAATTGTGCTGTGAACTGTCAACCTTGGTCTAGAGTACTGGTTTTCTAACTTACTAATAACATTTTTTAGCAATGGACCCTTCTTTTATGTTTTAAAGAGGGCACAGCATCAACTTGAGCTGCACTCACCTACTCATAGAAGCTCAACTGTTAGTAGCTGACTAATGCCATGAACCCTTATTTTCATAAGGAATCTTGTATGAAAACCCACCAATAAAAACCCTGCCTAATGCTGGGGAGGAAAAGCCCAGAATTCAGCTTTTGTATCAGCCACCTTCCCCTCTCCCAATCCCACTAAAAACCGAGAGCTTCACACAGCCCAGTTTGAAAACTGTTGGTTTAATGAGGAGCTGAAGAAATCTGAAAATATGACAATAAAGGAAAAGATTCTCCAATCATTTGTTCTGCTACTTATCTGGCTGCAATTATGGAGGCCAGCCATAGTAAAACTCATTTTCTTAAAAGGACAGAAGGTTTTTTAAATGATTCTTCATTGTAATAAGCACAAAAATAGTCAATCTGTTTTTCTCAAACTATAATAACCTGGTATTACCAATAATCGATATTATAATTAGCAAAATAATATTTTGATTTTTAGCTCTCTAGTATTACAGGCATGTTTTTATCTTAATTTTTCTTTTTCTTACAATTTGACCTCCTTAACTGAATAAACTTGTTTATGTTACCAATTAATAATGAGCTGCTTTGAGTATTTTTAAGAAAGCATTTCAGGAACAAAGTGACATACACTTTATAATAAGTATAAATAAAAATCTTACTTCATCAGCAAGTTTTCGGTTAAAAATCCTTGACTCTTCTAGTGGTGACCAGATCTTTATGTCATAATCTATACCAGATGAGGCTAGAACTAGAAATAAAATGTTGCATATTAATATAAAGCATAAAAATATGCCATTAAGACATGCATACATATGTTATACATTACGCATGCATGTATGTATGTGTATATGTATAGCAAAACTGAGCTGGCATGGAAATTGTACTGATACATTTAATTGTTGACTGAGAATATTATTTAGAAGATTTCCTAAAAGTTACCCTAGAACATAATTTTAAGACCAACTTGCAATCACTCAAATTTCTTTCTTATCCACTGCCTTTTAGGAGAAACATGGGCAATGTCAAATGGAAGGCAAGAACAAGCCAAGCTCCTTTGTTCTGGTAAATTAACTCGGACATGTGAAGACTAACAAGGCTTGGAGGTAGAGTTTGGATAAGGAGAGTAAAGTGTAGTCAGCCAAACCTCTTGCAACTGGTAAAACTTGGAAGAAATATTAGAAAATAAACTCTTTAATCTATTTCCCCATACTTTCTGCCAAAAGGAGGTTATAAGTCTTTTTTGTTTTAAACCCAATGAGAGTCATAACAGGCTCTCGTGGCTGCCTTCTAGAATAATGTGCATTGTTCTTATATTAACAACTAGAACAAAAGTGGAGCTGACGTACTGATTTCTATAAAAGGCCATCTTACTTGGGTCAAACGGATGTGGCTGCAGGCAGTTTACCACATGATTATCAGCTTCCAGAAGCATTAAATGCTCAGCAGTATGACGATCCCAGATGAAGATATGGCCACAGTCAGAACCACTCATTACAAAATTAGCACCCCAGAAATTGGCTTCTTTTATCTAAGGGTTTAAAAAAAGAAAACTATAAGAAAATTCAAATCAAATATTAAAACCAAGATTTATTCCATTCTGCAACTGGAAATATTAATTGGCTTAGAAAATAACAAAAAATAGAAGAGAGTCTTTGTCTTCTATTATTTTAAAATGATGGAGATTTATCAGCAAGCATGATACAACAGTAAATAATGAAAAATTCCCCATGAAAATAGAGATTTTGCTCTGTTCAATGCTATATTTTAGGGCCTTAAACAGTACTTGGCAACAGTAGGTGCTGAATTAGTAACTGCTAAAGGAATGAATGGGATTTCTGGGTTTTGGAAAGTATAATGGAAACTTCTATGTCTATATGTTGTTGAACTTTCCAAAAATGGTTCTACTTTAGCTTTATAAGATAATAAAAACACATCATAGAAAAAAATGAATGGTTCCCTTTTGTATTTTGGTTTATGCCAAAAGAACAAAAAGTACCAATCTTTTTATTAGCTATTCTCTCACAATTGAGAAGGAAGGATATAAACATATTTACTTTAATGAAGCAATGAGACAACAGGATCTACTGGAATGGTTAGGATGACATTTTTCAGTGGATGCATATGAATGAGCCATCCAAAATCTTTGTAGTTCAGGATGTTTTTCAATCATTTCATCGGCAGTTGCTACTTTGCTATTTTTGCCAAACCAAAGGGGGTAGACAGTTTTGTTGTTACTTAGCGTTACTGTTATATTTACTTAACTTTTCTTTTTTCATTCCTACCCCTATATTTTCATCCAAAATTTTAACCAGCAAAATACAAGACATGTACACTGATTACTTCTATTAATAGTGAGCATTCTGTTTAGAATGATTAAATTGTTACCACCAATGATGTCTATAGAGAGAGCTAAGTAGTTCCCTGCCCCAAAGTAACTTTTTTTTTTAAAGCCGGCTCTATGCCCAACGTGTGCTTGAACTCAGGACCCCTAGGTCAAGAGTCACATGCTCTATCAACTGAGCCAGCAAGGCCCCCCCCCCCAAAGTAACTTTTCCCCTTAACTCTGAAGAAAGCAGATTAAAACTGACTCTGTAGATACTTTTGGATGACTCAATGAATATATGAAAACAACACTTTCTAAATTTGAATGGTTCAGAGTTAATAGTTCTAACATGCTAATCATCTTGCAGGATCCTCTTAGTAAATAATTAATATCACACTGGGTGTATAAGACTTGTGGATTGTAAAACTTCAAAAGATCTTAGAGATCATCTGGTCTATTCTTATTTCATAGATGAGGACAGTAAAGTCTAGAGAGACAAAGTGACTAAAACAAATCTTGACTCGTCAATCTTAAGAAGAGTTGTTATAAAGCAATTGGACTACATTTTGCAATGAGCCTGGATTTCATATATCTAAATCTTTCTCTCCACATCAACCAAGGGTGCTAAAATGAGCTAAAAAAATATACTAGACAGGTAGACAGCAAGTGTGAGAGAACAAAAGGAGGTAATTGTTACTTGTACCAGCTAAAAATTTTAAACTTCTACAACATTTCCTTAGTAGGGCAGGAATTTTCTTGTAAACAATAATGGTCTTTGGCAATATATTCTAGGACTAAAAGAACCATGTTTGGGTAAAGAGGTAACTGTTAAGGTACAATAATGCTATTACTGGAATCGCAGTGGCAATATATGAAGATCATCATTATGGAAAAATTCATATTATGAATCTGCAATTTCTCCAAAGAGTGCCATGAGCATTTGGTACCATTGTCCTGGAGTTGCGATGGCCCTTATAAACCATCTTTACTAGTGGCCTTCTAATGTTCAAAGTATCCAATTCTTCCATTTCTTTCCTTTCTTTCCTCCGCCTGAAGAACTCCTGAATGCGGGCAACAGCAGAGCGTCTATGAATTACATATTAAAAGAAAAAAACAAAAATAAATTTAAAAACATTCACAGGTCACTACAGGATCAAAATGAGGAACATTAAAATACAGTAAAGTCTAGACAATATTTTAAATAAGGCATCCCCAACCAAAGCATAAAAAGGCAGACACAACAGTGAGACTACATCAGACTAGTTGAGTTACTAAAACAAAATATTTTAGTGAAGAGATCACTTAGAAATTTGGTACTGGTTGAGAAAGTAAAGGAAATAGCATGCGGCACACTGGTTTTTAAAGGGCTATTTAATAAAAAAAAAAAGTAAGATAGACAAAATTAATATGCAATTTACTACAAACAAAACAAATCCTATTCAATATCATTTCTCTTCTCCATATGAGGAAATGTAAAGGCATAAAGAGAAACCAAAGAAATTAAGGGTAACAACATAATAGCAGTGGGTAAACTTGTTTTGAGATTTTGTAAAGATGTTCCCAGCAAAGAACAGACTAGTCAAGAAAAAGAGGATATTAATATATGTACAATAAAACAGGGACTTTCAAATAGATTCTACATGGACTCTATGTAAGAGTATAGATTTGGAGCTAATGAGGCAGCTTTTACTCTCCTAAGAACTGAGTTGGTTACAGAGCTGGAGATTGAAGAATAATGGGCTCTTTTAAGACGGATTTAATTATTAGAAGAAACTTTTCCTAACACATGATATACTTAAAAAGTCTGTTAGTTTGAATTTATTATTTAAAACATTATATTTTGACATATAATAGACCAAAAAAGTCTACAAATCAGTAAGAAAAACAAACACTGTAACAGAAAAATAGGCAAAGGACAAGAGTAGGGAAACTATAGAAGAAATGAACAGTCAGCAAATATACAAAAGGATTCTGAGCCTCACTAATAATAAGATAAAAATAAAACAACAAATTGACCTCTTTGTCTCCCAGATTAAAAAGATTTTAATGTCTATCAGAGTGGCAAGAGTATAGGAAAAACAGACACTACTGATAGGAGTTTGAAAGTGGTTCTATATATAAAAAACAAAGTGAACTCCTTTACTGGAAACTTTCCATTGAAGCAGAATACATACACAGGAAGGCATAATATCACAGGTGTGTAGCACAATGAATTTTCACAAACCAAACAAGCCCATGAACCAGTACTGAGAAACGGAGCATAACCAAAATTCCAGAATTCTCCTAGTGCTTCACTCCCATCATTGCTCGCCCCTTAAAGAAAACCCATTATTCTGACTTCTAACAGTATGATTACTTTTGCAAGTTTGTGAACACTAATTAAATGGAAACAGAGGATATATATTTTCTAACTTCTTTAGCAAACATCATTTTCTAAGATTCGTCCATGTTGTTTTATTTAGCTATAGTTAATTCATCCCCTTTGCTGCAGAATACTACTTTGTACAAATACATTATAATTTATATATCCATTGATGGACATTGGGTTGTTCACAGTTTTTGATTACTGAGTTACTGCTACTATCAACATCTGTCCATGTCCTTGGCAAACATATGTCCATGTTTCTGCTGGGTATATACCTAGGAGGAAAACAGCTGGACCACAGCATGTGCATACGGTCAGCTTTAAGAGATACTTTCAAACAATTTTCCAAAGTGGTTACACCAATTTGTATTCCCACCAGCAATATATTGAGTTCCAGTTCACTAGAAATTAAATAATATCTTATTAAAATTTAAAATATGTATATGCTGGGGCACCTGGCTGGCTCAGTTGGTAGAACATGTGACTCCTGATCTTAGGGGTTGTGAGTTCAAGCCCCACATTGGATGTAGAGATAACATAAAAAAAAAAAAAATTTTTTTAAAGATTTTATTTAGGGGCACCTGGGTGGCTCAGTCGTTAAGCATCTGCCTTCAGCTCCGGTCATGATCCCAGGATCCTGGGATCGAGCCCCGCATCGGGCTCCCTGCTCCAAGGGAAGCCTGCTTCCCCCTCTCCCGCTCCCCCTGCTTGTGTTTCCACTCTCGCTGTGTCTCTCTCTGTCGAATAAATAAATAAAATCTTTAAAAAAAAAAAAAAGATTTTATTTGGGAGAGAGGGAGAAAAGGAAAGGGAGAGAGAGTGAGAGAAGGGGGATGAGGGGCAGAGGGAGAGGGAGAGAATCTCAAGCAGACTCTGTGCTGAGCATGGAGCCCAACATGGGGCTCATTCCCATGACCCAGAGGTCATGGCCTGAGCCAAAACCAAGAGTCAGATGCTTAACTGACTGAAACACCCAGGTGCCCCCAAAATAAAAAAAACTTAAAGGAAAAAGATGTATTTGCTTTGATGCAGCAATTTTACTTTTAGAAAATGTATGCTACACAAAACTTAAACAAATATACAAATATTACATATTTTATATTATTTATATTTAGATTATACATATATTTGTATAATATAAATTTTCACTGTAGTGAAACTTCTGTTGTCTACTTTCAGAAAGACTGGAAATAATCTAAATGTTCACAGGGAAAGGATGGATTAATTAAATAAATTATGTTACATCCATATATTGGAATATTTATACCACCATTAGAAAAGACAAGGAAGGGGCACCTGGCTGGCTCAGTCGGTGGAGCATGAGACTCTTAATCTCAGGATTGTGAGTTCGAGTCCCACTTTGGATATAGAGATTACTTAAAAATAAAATCTTTAAAAAAAAATAAAATAAAAAAGATAAGGAGGATCCATAATCAACTATGTGAAAAATGTTGGCATTATATTGCCTAATCTGCAACACAGGTTAAAAATAATTCTTAGGGGGAAAATTCTATATATGCATAGAAAAGGTCTAGAAAACCAGACACCAGTTATCAGTAACACTTTTTTAAACAATTATATAACAATTTTGTACTCTCACTTTTATAACAAAAAGGTATTTTCTTTTTCATAAAATGGTATACTATAAGTTATACAGGTTTATTTAAAAATGTTTTAAAAACTTTATCCTATGCTTTGTATATCCAAAATATGGGTCTACACATAAATTTTTAAATTAAATAGTGCAAAAGGTGACGTGTTTAGTTTACTCTGATTTTCTCTTTCTGATTCTGAGGTGATAATGAGAAGGATTAAGAGTTTAAATGCTCTCAAAAAAAACATAGTTGGATCTCTCTTTTTTCTGAAGTAGAAGAGAAGACATTCCAAATCAGATACAAATATGTGATTAGCAAAAAACCAATAAAGAAAAGAACTCTTTTGTTAAGAAAGCAGAGCATCAGGTAGTAGAGGAAATAGAAATGACCTTGCTGACAAACCAAAGGCCTCAGGAGCTATAAATGGGAAAAGAAATTATATGACAAATTAAGAATTTAGATAGAAGCTCAAGTTATTTAAAACATGATGTGTGGACAAAATTAAAGCTGAATTCTTAAAGAGGTGATAATAATTAAGAACTAGTGAGGACAGTACCAGGTAAAAAAAGTTCATTTCATTTAAAAGTTAGCTGTAGAATATAGTCTAATTTACCGCTCAATGTTTGTTTGGCTTAACCATTCTAATTTTAAAATCTAGATCTCTACTACTCAGCCATCAAAAAGAATGAAATATTGCCATTTGCAACGACGTGGATGGAGCTAGAGTGTATTGTACTAAGTGAAATAGTCAGAGAAAGACAAATACCATATGATTTCATTCATGTGGAATTTAAGAAACAAAACAGATGAACATATGGGAAGGGGAAAGAGAGAGAGAGAGGGGAAAACAAACCATAAGAGACTTTTAATGATAGAGAACAAACAGGATTGACTGGAGGGGAGATGGATGGGCTAAATGGGTGGTGGGCATTAAGGAGGGTACTTGTTATGATGAGCACTGGGATGTAAGTGATGGATCACTGAATTCTATTCCTGAAACCAATATTACACTATATAAAAATTTGGAGGAAAATAAATAAATAAATAAATAAAATCAATCTAGGTCTCAAGTTATGTGATTTGTATTACACAGTTCTGATCCAAGATTAGGGTACCTACCACTATCCCACTGTAGGAAAATTATCTAAGAGATAAAGCTTCAAGTGTACAAATTTCAAATTAGAAAATAAAAATAATAGTAGATACTATACCTACATTTACAATCAGGTAATGTCCAACTCAGTTAACAGGATAAGCTTAAAATGAATATACTGAAACAACTTGCCTAGTGGATATTTCATAGGAAACACTGAAAAAATATAGGTCATTGAAAATAATTTGTACTGTATTACTTTGCAAATTTGATCAAATGAAAATTAAAATGATATATACATATGAAGAATTTCAATCAGCAAACAAATATTTATTAAAGGCCTACCATTTGTAAAGTTGTTTTGGAGAATATTATTCATTCTTATATGATAGCCTTGCTAGTCTGGCACCCAATTTAAAAGTCATAAAAGACATTATAAAGTTAAATAAGCATAAAAGTTCAGAAGTAAACAATAAAATCATAGTAATAAGGAGCATAAATTCCAACCCAATGGAGAAAAAAAAAGAGAAAAGGAAAACTAAAAAAGAAAAAAAAAAAAAAAGATACAAAACTTAATCCTAAAAAAAGGCAAGAAAGTAAAAAACAAAACCAAACAAAAAAATGGTAAAAGAGGATAATTAGAAGAAGTTGCAAACAAGTTTAAATATAGCCATAAAAGACTAAATTCACCAATTGAGAAAAAAAGATTGTCTAAGATACACTGAAAGCATAAGGACAAGGAAAAGTTTCAAGCAAAAAGATATTATGCAAATACTAATCAAATGAAAGGTGCCTTGGTTACATTAATATCAGATAAAACAGACTAAGATAAAAAGCAGCATTAAGAATAGAGAGGATTACTACATACATAATAAGTTCAATTTACCAGGAAGATATAACAATTTAACATATATACACTCCTTAAAAATAGCCTCAAAATGCATTTAAAAAGAAAATGACATAACTGCAAGGAGAATTAGACAAATCCACCATTATAGTGAAGATTTCAACATGTCTCTCTCCCTATTTTATATGTCAAGCTGACAAAAACAAACAAACATCAAAAATATAAATAACTTTAAAACAACATAATTAACAGTCTTGAACTACTGGCTACATATAAAATTTCACATTAAAAATTAGAGTAATATTCTTTTCAAGGGCCCATGAAACATTTACAAATTTGACATGTAGAAGGCCACAAAGTCAGTTTCTATAAATTTCAAAGAACTCATCTAACACCAACCACATTCTCTAACCACAAGTTAGATGTTACTGGAAAAAAAGCTAAATGTATACAATTTAAGAAGTTAGGAAAAAAAATAATAAACCACAAAATAATTTCAAAGAAAACAGAAGAAAGGAAATAATAGAGAGAAAGCAGAAATAAAAAACAAAATGAGTAAAAAAATAGAGTTCTGCCATGATGATGAAGAAAAAATTAAGGGAGTTCAAATAAATAATGTTATGAATAAGAAGGTGGTTATAACTCAAGACAGTAGAAATTAAATAGAAAATAAAAATAGTATAATAAATTTGCAAACTTAGATGAATGGACACATTTTTAAAAAACCTCCTAACACTGACTAAAGAAGAAACAGATAGTGCAAACAGTCCTACAGCTATTAAAGAAGTAAAATAGTACTTAAAAACCATCTCCAAAAGAAAACATGAGGTCCAGATGGTTTTATAGGTAAGATCTACTAAACTTTTAAAGAAAAGATCATTCCAAACTTATACAAACTCTGGAAATAGGAAATGTTTTTTTCTACTCATTCTCTGACGCTAGTGTAACTTTTTACCAAAAACAGGATCATGAAAATATAAGAAAGAAAATCCATTCCAAATATAGATAGAAAACTCCTTCACAAAATATCAACAAATCAAATCCAACAATGTATCAAAAAGATAATATGTCATGATCAAGTTAGGTTTATCCTAGGAATACAAAGATTGTTTAACCCAGTTCTACATGTAAGGAGCTTGAAAGTCCTCTCTCCAAATTGACAAGTAAAAAGCTGAACAGACTGAAAAATCAACAATTCTTCCTGGATCCATAAGAGAGGGGAGGACACGGGGCAAACTGCTTCCCTAAGATTGGAGAGACAAACAGGCAAACAGGGAGTCACAGCTTAGCAGAACAGAGACTTGGGGGTAAGAATACCTGAACTGTGATTGAGGAACTGCTGGAAGCTCAATGTGGACAGCTTTGAGAATTAAAAACTCCAGGGGAACCCAGTCATAGGGGCCCTTCCCACAGTATTTGCAGATTTACCTCCAGGAGCCAGACCAGATTGCCACACAAAATATTGGAGAAAAATCCCCTTGGGTTTCTGGCAGGGAGAGGAGAAAAGGAACCATTTTGAAAAATGCCAGAGCACTCTATTCTTCTTAGTAAGGTCTGCTCTTCAGGGAAACTAGTTAACTACAGCCTAACCTGCTGGGGTTAATAATAATCAAAGTCTAACTAACCCAGGGGAGAGAGATAGCCAACTACAGCCCACTCAGACCATCCCATCCCACCTAAAGGGAAAAGAAAAAAAAAACAAAAAAAAAAAAACTGAGGAATACTTCCAAAGGCCAGAGATGTAGGCTCACTAAAAGACTGAGACCTAATCTTAAGACTATAGAATGCTTCCCCTCTCCCACGCCTCACCACCACAGTACTAGTTTAATTAGAACAGTTCCTTTTACATGGTACATCATATATAGCTACATCAAAAAAGCTACAAGGCACACCAAAAGAGAAAAAACACAATTAGAAGAGACAGAGCAAGTTGGAATTAACAGACCAGGAATTTAAAACAACTATGATTAATGTAACTATAATTAAGGGCACTAATGGATAAAGTACACAACATGCGAGAATAGATGGGCAATGCAAGCAGAGCACTGGAAATCCTAAGAAAGAAGCAAAAAGAATTGCCAGAGACAAAAAACAAACCCAACACTGTAACAAAAATGAAGAATGCCTTTGACAGGCTTATTAATAGATTGGACATGGCTGAAAAAAAATCCTTGACCTAGAAGATATATTAATAGAATCCTTGAAAACCAAAAAGCAAAGAAAACAAAGACTGAAAAAAAAACTCCAAGGACTGTGTGATAACTACAATAGACGTAACATAAGCATAATGGAAATCCCAGAAGGTGAAGAAAGAAAAGAAAAGAGAAGAGAAGAAGAGAAAATAAAAGAAAGAAAAGGAAAATTTGAAATAATAATGACTAAGAATTTCCCCAAATTAATGTCAGACACCAAATCATAGATCCAGGAATCCTTGAGGACACCAAGCAGGATAAATACCAAAAAACCCAAACCAAACCAAACCAATACAAAAATCCTACAACCTAGGCATATCATTTAAAAAATATAGAAAATCAAAGATTAAAAAAAATCCTGAAAGAAGCCAGAGGAAAACAAACATCTTACCTAGAGAGGAACAAAGATAAGAATCACTTCCAACTTCTCCTCAGAAACTATGAAGCAAGAAGAGAATGAAGTGAAATATTTAAAACACCGAGAGAAAAAAAAATCACCAACCCAGAATTCTGTACCCTGCAAAATTATCCTTCTTCAGTGAATGAGAAATAAAGACGTTCTCAAACAAAAAGCAAAGGTATTTGTTGCCAATAGACCTGCCTTGCAAAAAATGTTAAAAGAAGTTCTTTATAGAGAAGAAAAAAAATATGAATCAGACACATGATTACAGATACATAAACAAAGGAAGTACATCAAAGAAGGAATAAGTGAAGATAAAAGAAAAACTTTCATTTTTCTTAATTTATCTAACAGATAATAGTTGTTCAAAATAATAATAGCGATAATGTATTTCCTTACGTATGTTTATGTATGTACCTTCTGTGTACATATACTCATGTATGCTCATGTTACTGACGTTAGAGTGAAATGAATGACAGCAATGACATGGGGACAGGAAGAAGGATTAGGGTTTTGTTATCATGATATTCACACTACCTGTGAAATGATATAGTATTATTTGAGAGTGGATTGGATTAGTTGTAAAAGTACATTGTAAACTCTAGGGCAACCACTAAAAAAAGTTTAAAAAAGAAGTATAGCTGATATGCTAAGAAAGGAGAGAAAATGGAATCATATAAAATGCTGAATTCAAACCACAAAAGGCAGAAAAAAAGGAAAAGACAAAAACAGGAACAAAGAACAGAGAACAGTAAAGAATATGGGAGACATTAATCCAATTATATCAATAATTGCTTCAAATGTCAGCATTCTAAATATACCAATTAAAAGACAGATTATCAGGGTGGATCAAAAAATATGACCCAACTATCTGTTGTCTATAAGAAATCCACTTAAAAATAAAGACTCATATAGATTAAAAGTGAATGTATGGAGAAAAACATACCATGCTGACAATAAACAAAAGAAAGCAAGAATAACTGTATTTCTTTCAGACACAGCAGACTTCAAAGTAAGCAAAGTTATCAGAGATAAAGAAGAGCATTACATAATGTCAAAGGAATCAATTCCCCCCAAAAAATCATTAAGGCATATGTGCCTAACCAGAGAGGGTCAAAAACTGATAGAAATGCAAGGAGAAATAGATGAATCCACTATTATACTGGAGACGTCAACACCCTTGTCTCCAGAAAGGGGCAGATCCAGGAAGCAGACAGTAAGGACACAGATGAACTCAACGACACCACTGATCAACTGGATATAATGGACATCGTCTGACTACTTCAGCAACAGCAGAATACACATTCTTTTTAAGTTGAACATTCACCAAAATAGACTACATTCTGGGTCATAAGACACACCTGAAAGAAAGACTGTTTGGTTTTTTTTTAAAGATTTTACTTATTTGAGACAGAGAGATAGAGCACAAGCAGAGGAAAAGGCAGGCAGAGGGAGAAGCAAGTTCCTCGCTGAGCAAGGAGCCTGATGCAGGACTTGATCCCAGGACCCTGGGATCATGACCTGAGCAGAAGGCAGATGCTTAACTGACTGAACCACCCAGGCATCCCAAAAGACTATTTTTTTTTTTTAAAAAGATTTTCTTCATTTATTTGACACAGAGAGACACAGCGAGAGAGGGAACACAAGCAGGGGGAGTGGGAAAGGGAGAAGCAGGCTTCCTGCTAAGCAGGGAGCCCGATGTGGGGCTCGATTCCAGGACCCCGGGATCATGACCTGAGCCGAAGGCAGATGCTTAACAACTGAGCCACCCAGGCGCCCCACCAAAAGACTGTTTAATATTAGGACATTTCCAAATGTTATCTACTGTATTAGTACGTTAAAGGAGAAAAAAATATATGATAACTCAATAGATGAAGAAAATGTACTTGATTAAATCAATATTCATTCATGATTTATAAAACCATTAGTAAACTAGAGTAGCAGGGAACCCCCTAACCTGATAGAAGGTATCTACAAAAACCCAAAAACACAAACCTAAATAAACTCATGCAGACATTCTTTTCAAAATCAGGAGCAAGGTGTGATTTTTACTATCCTCATTAACCAATATACAGTAAGCAGTAAGAATGAAAAGGAAGAAAGAAAACTCCTATTTGCAATGATATGACTGTCTACATAAAAAGAATATGGGAGACATTAATCCAAGTGAAGATAAAGGAACTTACATGCCAATTAATAGATATAACAGAAAAATATTTGGGTGGATATAAGATCATTATACAAGCCAACTGAATTTCTAAACACCAGCAACAAACTATTACGAGAGCATAAGTTTAAAAAAAATGCATTTACAACAGCAATGAAGATGAAATTGTCTATAAAGATATTCCTGTTTGTAGGAAATTATAACATGTTACTGTTAAAAGATCTAAAGAAATGTAGAGATAACTTAATATTGTGAGGATAATTAATTCTCCAAATTTATTTACAGGTTTATTACAACTGTAATCATATTCTGATGACTTGTGTGTGGAACTTAAAATGTTGATCATAAAACAGACCAAAGGACAAAGAATAGCCAAGTCCCTTCTAAAGAAAAATAAAAAGAAGAGACTTGAAGAGACTTAGAAGATATTAAGATTATAAAACTAGAGTAATTATAAGAGTATGATATTGATGGAGCGGCAAACAATTGTCCAATGGAACGAAACAAAGAGCCCAGAAATAGACCTGTGTTTATATGGAACTCTGTAATATGATGGGTAGAGTAGCAGCTCCCTGGGGAAATTCAACATTTAATAAGTGAACAGGGAAAATAGGGCTATCTACATGAGCACACATATACCTCATAAATAAAAATAATTCCAGATGGATTAATATCTTAAATTGTCAAAAGACAACTTCAAAAGAAAATTTTCAAGTTTTGGAATTCAAGGGTAAGTAAGGATTTCTTAAATAAAAGGAAGTGATATGCATTAAAGAATGATAAAATTCAACTACATTAAAATTAAGAATAGTTCCTCAAAAGACAGCTTAAAAAAATAAATCACAAACCAGAAAAAGTATTTGCACATTTATAAATGACATAAATTAGTATCAAAAATATATTAAGAATTCCTTAATAAATAATAAAAACAAGATCAACATGGAAAAGAAAAACAACTCAATTAAAACAAGCCAGTAGAAAACCAGATATGGCCAAAAAACAAATGAGAGATGCATAATCTCATTTTATAAATAGAGAAATGAAATTCAAAACCATGAGGTACCACTGTACACCAAATCAATTAGCAAAATCAAAAAAAGTGACAAAACCAAGTTGTGGATCAGTGTGATTACTTAGTGATTGTATTAATTTACACTCCCACTTTGGAAAACAATTTGAGATTATCTTGTAAAATTAAACATTCCATTCTTAGGTACGCACCCCAGAAAAGCCCAAGGAGACATGTTTCAGAATGTTCAAACCAGCACTGTTAATAATAGCAAAAACTTAAAACTTAAATGCCCGTTAATGGGAAAAGGGATAAATTATGGAATAGTCATATAATGGATTATTATGTAGCAGAAAATTGATTAAGCATCAGCTACATGTAACAACATGGATGAATCTTAACATAATGTTGACTGAGAAAGAAGTATCAAGTCCTAATCCCATATCCAGACGATATCCTTTTTTAATCAAGTTTAAAAGTGGGTAAAACAAATTAAATAATATATTATTTTGGCATTTATATTTGTGATAATTTTTTGTTGAAAGCAAGGCATGATAAATACAACATTCAGAAGAGTGGTTGCTCCTGGTAAGGCTGGCAGGGGGACAGAACGGAGAGGACTGTACATAGATCTAAGTTACTGGTAGTCTTTCAGTTTCGGGTTAGGTGGTGGGTTTATGGATATTTATTTATTATTAAATAAATGAATAAAGAAAAGGGAACCAAACATGAATCAACAATGATAGTGTGTCACAAACCAAGAATTAAAAAAATAGAATTCTCCCCTTCCTTAGATTAGGTTCAGAGTCCTAATGATGCCAGTGCCTGTGAAAAACTCTATTGCTGCAATTACTATATTAAAATTATTTATATGTGTCTGTGTATCCCACTGAACCAAGAGCTAATGGAGGCTGTGTTGTCATTATCCTTATATCACCAGCTTCTACCAGTGTTTGGTTCATATAGGTTTATTGAATGGATAAAATAATAAATATGAAACTGATTCATCGAGAAATGTCAAAGGAAAAACAAAAACATCTCAAGGTACCCGCTATTTATTTGGGAGACAGCATTTAAGAGATAAAAACCTAGAATGAATCTAACACATAAATGACCTAGGAAAATAAAAACCTAGATTCCTGACTTCGTATTTTGATTCCTTCCTCTTCCCTGAGAGTCTTTGTATTTTATTTTTAATACTGCATATTCTAGAAAATGCTGTTTCTAAATGGTCAGCACAATTTAAGATAATTCCAAGCTCAAATTAGTAAATTACAAAAATCAGAAATAGTCTATAAGCCCTATTTTTAAAAAAATAAATTGGCACATTTAGTAGTTAGAGGACTAGGCTAAAATATAAGGAGAAACTAAACAGCACTAAAAATATAAAATATGAATTACTTTGCCTCTTGTTTTCAATATGGTAAATCCTTTTATAAAACACTATTACAGGGGCACCTGGGTAGCTCAGTCCGTTAAGTGTCCGACTCTTAATCTCAGCTCAGGTCTTGATCTCAAGATCGTGAGTTCAAGGCCCACATTGGGCTCCACTCTGGGCATGAAGCCTACCTCAAACCAAACCAAACCAAATCCCACCCCCCCATTATATTTAGCTAGAGTGGTACAAATTAATTGATATTATTGGTGTTATTAAAATGCCTTGTGGGGGAACAAAGAAATTTTAGGGTAGAAAAAATGGCTTAATCCAAGACTGGGAGATGACTGATTTATTTAACCTGGAATTAAATGACTTAAGGAGTAATTCAGTTAGCCAAAGGAGGTTAATATAAAAGGATACTGTACTAAGGACAGAACATAAGGACATGACTAGAATTATAGCAGGTGAATTCTGAGTTAACCTATAGGAAAAAATTCTTTACTGTGCAGGTGTGAAAGAGTCTTCTAGTCTAGGTAGCTAATGAACTTGATACTCACAATTTAGAATGACTTTCCAAATTGTGAGATTTTTGTAGGTGCTCCACAAAATGGGTTTGTGAAATGTGGAAAGTAATGGATTAAGCAAAGCTAAACAGTTTTTTGGTTGCAAGTTTTCTGAGAGGCTTTATTATGCTAGTTTTGTGAATCTCAAAAAGAGGTTTACACAATGTAGTATTTCCCAAATTTTGCGACACCATTGTAAAGTATCAGAGCATTTAGGGCAACAAGAAAACAGCACATGCTGTCCACAGGCTTCTGGAGGTTCCTCGTCCACAACATCAAGGAGCTGGAAGCCCTCCTGTCCTACAAGAGATCTTACTGTTCTGAGATTGCTCACAATGTTTCCTCCAAGAACCACAAAGCCATTGTGGAAAGAGTGGCCCAGCGGCCCTCAATCCCAGGCTACAGAGTGTGGGAAGTGAATAGATAGCTCATGTGCACACTTCCTTTGTGGTAAATAAAACCTTGACCACTCTGGGGGCGGAAAAAAAAAGACATAAACAAGGCTGTGTGTGTGTGTGTGTGTGTGTGCGCGCGCGTGTGTGTGTGTGTGTGTAGAGGGGTGGGGGAATGTATTTTTCCTTCAAAATGTATTAGTAAATCTAAGGGACACTGGGCCTGACGCTGCTATCTTTTAGAAGGGTCGGCTTCCAAGGCTGCCCCTTAGCTGGCGTCTGGGAACTTGACTTGTGGAACGTTCCCTATATTGTTCTGCCTGCCTGGGACACTGAATCCTGATGTACCTGCTTGCCCAGATCATCTGTAATAAGTAATGTGAACACCTAACTTTCCTTCTGGGTCTGGAATTTAGGTAGTTGTGGTTGGGTGTGGAGGGTGTTTACACAATCGGCCCCCAATAGAAATGCTGGATTTTGAATCTTAAGCAGGCTTCTCTGGACAGAAACTACATAAGCGTTATTACATTTTATTGCTGAAGGAAGGAGTGCGTTATACGGCCCATGCTGGGAGAATGTTGGAAGCTTATGCTTAGATTCTTCCAGACTCTGTCTGATATGTCTTTTCCTTTGTCATAGTTACAAGTGAATCTCAGTTCTGTGAGTCTTTTTAGGGAGTCATCAAATAGGAGGGAAGGTGGTGGGACCTCTGAAACAATACAGTTGATGTTTGAACAATGTGGGAATTAGAGACACGCCCCCCCATTCCCATGCAGTTGAAAATCTGCATTAAGCTTTTCCCCAAAAACCTACTAACAGCCTACCACTGACCAGAAGCCTTACTGATAGCATAAATAGGCAAGTAACACATATTTTGTATGTTGTATGTATTATATATTGTCTACTTACAGTGAAGTAAGCTAGAGAAAACAAAATGTTATTAAGAAAATCATAAGGGGGGTGCTTGGTTGGCTCAGTCAGTTAAGCATCAGCCTTCAGCTCAGGTCATCATCTCAGGGTCCTGGGATTGAGCCCTGCATCGGGCTCCCTGCTCAGCGGGGAGTCTGCTTCTCCTTCTACTCTGCCCCTCCCTCCACTCGTGCTTGAGCTGTCACTCTCTCAAATAAATAAATAAATAAAATTCTTAAAAAAAAAAGATTTAAAAAAATCATAAGACAAAATTTATAGCTGTAAATTTATAGTATTGTACTTCTAAAAATTCTGCATATAAGTGGATCTACACAGTTCAAACCCTTTTTCAAGGGTCAACCATAATTCATAGCTTTTTATTTATTTCAAGTTTAGGAAATCAAAGGAAGAAAACAGTAAGCCAGATCATCTGAGGAAATACGGATAAAAACTGAGTTAGCTAGAGTTTTAGATAAAAAGATGTCTTCTTTGCCAAGTCTTATCTACGTGTACATGTATGTATTATTAGGCTGGCCTTAAAGGTGCTTCCATCTTCTATAGGGCCACAGAGACATTTGCACACACAGGGAAGAGTTACGGGCAGAGTAACAGATGTACATAAGGGCACGCAGAAGAAATGTGCAGTCCTACTTGGGACTATGAAATGTATGGGCCAGAAGAGGTTTTAAAAAGCAGCAGCTTAAGATGAGTGTTGAGATGAGGTGGCCAACAGGATGGTGATGGCGCTAAGAGGGCATTTCGGGTAGAGGGCACAGAGTGAGGAGAGCAACAGAGGCATTAAGTGTATTCAGAGACACTCCCAATAGGTCGGCTGTCAAGAGGTTCGGCAATTCCCGGCAGCAGTCACAACAGAGAATGCCCCACACACCAGGCAAAGGAGCTGGTTTCTCTCTATCACAGGCACTGGAGAGCCCCTGGAAGTGGCTGTGAGGAGGACATAGACTGGAAGCAGTTAGAGGACCGTTTGAGTAGGAGAGCAGGTGAGAGGCAATGAGGTAATAGCAGTTGAGTGAAGAGTAGGGATGACTGCCATTTTTATTTATTATTAAAAGAAACAGATTAAATATGGCACCTATCATTCCGAATCTCAGCAGATTACAGTAAGATTCACAGAACACTACAGGACAGTCCCTAATGAAGACTGGCTTTGGGAGCAGTACGGATAACAGGGTGTAATACTTTTGTGTTTCTAATTTTATTTTTTTGATTTTATCTTAAGCAGAGCTGTACATTCCTTGAGCATCCCCAATTGCTAAAAGGGGAGGCAGACTAAACATGTGCTTGGTGTCGGGAAACAACTACCTTTGCTGAGAAATTGCCCCAGATGATCTCATGTAGGAAAGAAGTAAGTGAGGTAAAGGAGTCTAATCTCATTAGCGCTGAGGGAAGGGAAGCATCACATTTTCTGCTTTACCGTAGTTTATTAGTTCATAGTTGTAAAAGCAGAAACTGGCTTTGAGTACTTGGGATAAAAGATATAAAGCAGAAAGTCAAAAAGCCCCGAAACAAAATCCATTTTATGTTTTACAATCCCTTGTGTTTTAGAAACTAATGAATGGTAAATAACAGACATGTGTCACTGGAATTAGGGACAAGATTGATTTTGTCAGTAAACCAGGTTTGGGGTAGATGAATAATGGGATTGAAGTTCACTTTAAAGTTGTATTTAAAAAGGTACCCCACTGTTAGTCTTCAAATTACGGAAGTGTCTGAGAGAGATCTTGATGTGTGACACTGAGTTATTAAGCCATTTATAAGAAAACAGCTTTCTTTACAAAATCAGAATTTTAAACCTATGCACAGAATTAGACTCAAGTCCATTTTTAGTTCTTGATCTCAAAGAAAAGGACTACATTTGAATAATAACAGAAAGTTGCTATTGCTAATTGGTATCCTAATCAAGTTTAAAAAAAAATAAGTTGCATTCTTCAACAGAATATTCAAAATGGAGTAACCAATAATTTAAAGTACATTATTTCAGATTATAGTTACTTTATCATATGACACACTTGAAGTGAACATCAGTCACATCTGCACACAGGAAATTTCTTTTCATTCTATTCCCATGCAGTGCATGCAGCTAAATATAGTTTGTGAAAAGCAACCTGCTTTACAATGCTTAGCACTTAGAGTTCAGTAAGTTAAAAGAAGTATTAACTGTTAATAGGAAAGGTGGTTAGCTGTGGAAAAAGAGGACCTGGCAAATTCATCATAAAGAAAAAATAAAATAATGAAGGAACACACTGAATTACCTCATTATTCTATCACCTATTGTTGTTCCTCTGATATTAAATCTAGTGAAGGGAACACAATAACTAAAGTCACTCACAAAGACTTCAAAGAACCAAATATTTAAAGCATTAAGGTCACCACTTTTATCATTAATCACCTAAATCTAAGAAAACTTTTGTTTCCCTTTGTGATTTAAGGTCTTATGTGAGAATATGTCATTCAACTAAATGTATATGAGGCAATTAAACAGAAACACTCACTGAAGATAGGGTAGAAGGAAGACTTTGCACTTAATCCCTTTTACCTTTAAATAGATCAGAACCTAAGCGGTTACAGAGTGTAGGGAACTGCACAGACTCACATCACCAATACCATCCCCACCAATACCATCCCCGGCAACACCTACATTATGCTCCCCAGGGCTGCGCTGCTCTTTTAGAAAAAAATAATTAAGCCCTGAGCTGACTCATTTGTCCTAACCATACACTGTAGAGCAAGCAAGCAAAGAATAGCAGAGCTTTTAACTCTCTAGGAGTTCAGTTCTTTCTCTATGGTTACTTTTTTCTTCTCTGCAATTTTCTTCAATAAAGAATACACCTGAATCATTAGAAATACTGAGAGTGATTATGATGATGACTGAAGAGATGGTGGCAAATTTAGAACACACAAAGAAAATTCTGACTTTACGAATCAAGGCTATGTTCCACGTCTAGAGTAGATAAATGGAACCACATTTCTATGCATATAAAAAACTTTTTAAAAAAGTGGTTAACAGGTAATATCTTTAATATTTATGGAAAAAATCTTTAGGGCCTCTTGACTGAGCCCATAATTAAAAACTTTCAAGACTATGTGAGAACTTCTTCAGGAAGCTCACTTAGATGCTTCTCACAGAGCAAAAAACCTCTTGGGTTTGGCAAAGGAAAGAGCTACCAGCTAGGCCATCATACCATTTACCATAAGGTTGATTTGTAACCATGGAAACAGTTTATGTGAAGACCATATAAATAGAAAACCTCACCATGCTCCTTTCATTCCAAGGGTACACGTTTATATTTCTAAATCCAGTATATAAAATCACTAAGGGATACACAGACTACTTTTATTTATTGTTTTTTTAAATGTTTATTGGAAAGTATGTGTTATTCTTTCTTTCTTCGATCTAGTTTCCATTTAATATTCTATGCTCTGGCCCTAGACAAAGGTAAAGGGGATCAAATGTGCAGTGATGTAGAGATTGACTTCATTGTCTTGAACTCTGGATATCTACCAGTAGAGGCCTTTCACCACAGACTGCAGTTGTGCTTTTCTAAGACTGATTTGCTATAAAATAGGAATCAGCAAACTATGGCTCTTTGGACAAACCTGGCCAGTTGCCTGTTTTTGTAATAGCCCGTAGACAGAGAACAGTTTTTACATTTGTAAACAGTTACATTTTAAATGGTTATATAAGTACCTATATAATAGCCTCCATTTTGCCTCTTGGCCAGCAAAGCTTAAATATCTACTCTCTGGCTTTTTAGGAAGAAGTCTGCTGACCTCTGCTATAGAGAGTCCCAGTTGTATTTGTACCGAGACTAGCTATCATTAATGAGAAGAGCATTCCATTTTAAAACATCTATGTTAGTTGTTAAGGCTTTTATTTTCTAAGACATTTCCTTCTCATGCTTGATCTCAGCCCAAAAGTGAAAACCAAAGTCATATTTATCTAACCAGATTATAAATGCAAATCTTTATAAAGAAATCCTTACTTTGCATTGCAAAGAACTGTTTTGATATTTTTATTAAATGTATGTCAAAAATGGCTTGGTTAATAAACTTTTTAGCTTTCATTTCAATAACTAAATTTGGGGCAAAAAAAATTATGAGATCCACTATGTAATTCTTTATACACATTGAAGTACAGATCTAAGTATATACTTTTACCATTTTTAATATTAGGACCATTTCTTTACTCCAACCAAACTAATCTCAACTGGGCTTTTCAAGTGGCAGCAACAAAGGAACTTTAAGACATGCATCTTCTTAGTTGGGCACTTCATCGAAGCACGAAATGTGTCCTTAGATAATAGGAACCAAATGGTACGATTTTTACAGTAGAGCTTTGAAATCTTTTGTCCCTTTGGAAACAGAAATTCTCAGAAATCATATACCTACTTACAAGCTGGTAAATGATTTTTTCCTGTTCTTAAGAAGCAAAATATCTTCAACTTTCTCTCTTAAGAATAAAAGTCAACATACCTATTCTCCAAATAGAGAAGATAAATGGGCAATTGTCTCAAGGATGAAGGAGCCTTAGAAAGGTGCAGAAATACTAAAAATATACCTTATATAGGTAGTTCAAGATTTAAGCAAGATGGTGCTAAGGAAGTTAGGAACTACAAAAATTATTTAGAAAAAAATCAGAAGGAAGATTTTTCACCCTTTAAAAATTTTTGGCAAATAGTTAGAAAAGAATAATGCCAATTTCAAAGAAAAATTGATGTAGTTGTGAAAGTCACTATAATCCTTTAGCATCACCTTAGTATGTACATTTTTGTATATATGTAACATTGTATTTAATTTCATTTATTTATTAAAACTGCTTCCCCCCATTCTTACAAATGGCTTGTGGATTTGTCCTTGCTTCTTTAAGAAGTGATTAAGTTTCTTAAAGGGTAAGAATTTTATTATTCTTCTATTATTTTTCAGTAAGTTCACTCCTATGTTCCAGAATAAAACAAAATAATATATGGGACAAACTTAGGCTCTATTCCTGAACTGGATATACGGAATATTAAATAATACGTAATAACAATTTTAAAAATCAGGGAAGCCAATGTAGACCCAGAAGAGGTTTCAGATCTGGATCTAACCTTGAGAGTATGAACTCGAGAGTACATGCATGGAGTGGGGTCAGCTCTAGGCCACTGTCCCTGATTTCCTTGCCTCTAAAAGATTCTGCTGGTCTAGTTCAGCACCTGGGTCTCTTGGAACAATGAGGCTACTGGTGCCAACTTTGTGGCAGATCCAAACCCTAGGCAATCCCTAAAACACAAATCATTTAAGTATTATGAAAATGATAAATAAATGATAAAGCTCAACAGAAAGATATTATAGTTTCTGCTAATATCTCCAAACTAAGGATAATATGCCACAAGAAGTTTTAGGTTCTCTAGGACCCACTCTCCCCACCAAACCCTCCCTTCTCACTGATGTTATACTACTGTGTTTAAAAAAACAAACAAACAAAAAACCTTTTTAGGTCTAGAATATACAAAAACTCTGCCTAGCACTTCAGTTTCCTCAGCTATAAAGTAAGCTTGGTATAAAAGTGTTATAATAAGCTTGGATAGAAGATGCTACATAATTATGATTTTTTTGCAATTATCTAATATCAAAAATATATAATTTCTTATTTAAACAAATAAACCTGGTAAGTAATATGGTCCATTTTACTAGAAAGTGTATATTTAAATTTTATTTTCAATTATGACCTTAGCATCACTTTTAGTACAGAAAAAAGCAAGGACATATGTTCACTTAAATAAATAAAAGGCCGTATGTATAAGCTTAAGATAATTATAGACTCTAACTCTCCACCCTGGATTTTAGAAACCATCAATTTGATTTTCAAATTGTGCTATGCTTGCTAACCTTATCTGTATACATTAAGTGGTGATGACATCCCTCTGGGTCTGGAAAGAAATGGAACGAAGTTTTACTTGTCTAAAATAGAGACTAAGAATGCTAAAGACAAAAGGTGGCAGGTAAAGAAAAGATGTTTGGTTAATCTCTAAGTACAAATACTGGGAAGGATTACTTCCTTTACATTTAAAAACAATGCCATTGCCAAATAAACATTCTGACCTAAATATAACTAAAGGAAGCTTTACAACTAAGGATATATAACTAAATATAAGTAAAGGAACTATCCTTTCCTAGTTACAAAAGGCAGTTTCACCAAACTGCAAGCAGTACTGTTCTGGATTTTCACTTGTCCTCTGTCCGTCTTTATCCCTAAAGCCATTCTCCATGTAATTGGTTTTTAAGTCTGAGGAGACACAGACATCTTGGGTGCTTAACACAGCTATCGTTTATTTAGTGCTTTCAAAGTGGACAGGTCCTAGGACTGAACGATTGATGGATTTTTAGAAAAATTCTTATAACAATTCTAGATAGTCATAGCCTCATTTTATAGATAAGGAAACTGAAACTTACAAAAACATTAAGTAATTTAAATGAGGAAATATAGCTAAGTAGTAAAACCAGGATTCAAGCCCACGTCATAATGTTCTTGATCATTAATTTACCATTAAAGAATGGCAATGGTGTATCGTCTTTTTACTATATTTTTCACTTGACAGAAATGTCAGAATATTTTATGAACACTAGTATATTGAGCATGGAAATATGTGAAATGGTTCTTCACACCTGTGTAAGCTAGGAACTTAAAGATAAAATTTTATTCTCTGGGAAAGGGCAGAGCTTATAATGAGATATGATAGCATTATCTGCAGAAACAGCTTTTGAAGAGTATGGAATGCAATACGCTTTAAAAGATTTACTTTATCTACTAAAAATAAGATATATTCGTATGATCACACAAAATAAAAAATGAGAAAAGTAATGAACATATGAGCAATTCTTTATTGTAGTTATGTTTGTTATTTGGTGTAATTTTTCATTTTCTAAACTGAGTTATTCAGTAGAAATCACAGAAAAACAAAAGGTTCTCAAAAAGAGAACTACTATCACACTACCTTAAACCAGGGTCAATAGAAAAGCAGAACATTAAAAAAACTGAACATTAAACAAAACAAAACAAAACTGATAAAGGCCAGGCCGTCTACAGGGTAATCTGACAGCTAAATATAACCCTGACTTCATACGTAATCTGTTGGTCGTTCTCAACATTCCTTTCTCTTGATCTGTAAATTGAGGAGCAAGTCTCAGTGCTGGAGATACAGAGCAATGAGACTTTTTATTCCCCTCTTAATGCAGTTTGCTTAAAGAATGTAATACATAAAATCATTTACAGTTTAAAAAACTCTGAGTTTATACAACTGAGACACTCTTAGAGAAAGCAACTGTAAAAAATGGAGAGATTCCTTTATGTGACTTCAAGCAAAGTCCTGTGAATTGTATTTTTTACAGTTCATTTTAATTAAAAATTTACCAACCTGTCACCAGGTCCGGCTCGATACCTTGCACCTGGGATCAGGACGGGGTCATCATCACTGTCATCTGTGTCCTGGAGAGCAGAGTCCCTGGCTAATGCTTCCTCATGAGCCAAAGGCCCGATGGCTTCTGTTTGTGACGGAGGCTCAGGACTGGTGGTATTCTGATTGGTAGCACCTTCAGTGCTAGTTTGACCGGAAGTTCCTGGTTCCTTGCCTTGTTCAGACAAAGTGGATTCTTCTGGAACCCCACAAGAGCTATCAAGATTGAAGTCATTTCTTTCTCCTGAGCTGGAATCCGATGGCTCAGATGTGAATTTATCTGATTGTGCTGTCAGAAAATAAAGTAGAAACAGTTGGTCATGTCGGCAACCTTGTTTAATCTAACTTGAAGCTCTCCCTATAGGAAGAGGAGAATTCCGTAACACATCTATTTGGAATCTGTCTCTAACTCCGGAGAGAGTAACAGAAATTACAGCTTCTTATTTTCCCACATGAAGCAATTATCTAAAGAGAACAAGACAACTCACCCATTTCTATACGGTTCTCAACTGTGTTTTCTGCAGATGTACCTTCCTGATATGTTGTCACATCCTCTGATGATTCTTCAAGAGCTTCTGGGAAATAAATAAACCAAATTACCATTAAATCCAATTTTTTTAAAATAAAAATAAACATTAACTGAAAACGCTAGCTTTCCTCTGTATAAGTAGCTCTTAATCCTTTTTGAAGATTTTATTTATTTATTTGACAGAGAGAGACACAGCGAGAGAGGAACACAAGCAGGGGGAGGGGGAGAGGGAGAGGGAGAAGCGATGTGGGGCTCGATCCCAGGACCCTGGGATCCTGACCTGAGCCGAAGGCAGACGCTTAACGACTGAGCCACCCAGGCGCCCCTCTTAATCCTTTTTGGATCACAGAACCTTCTGACACTCAGATATAACCTCCCTTCAGTATAATGCAAATTGTATATGCAAATGTATATATCAAACTGTACAAACACTATCAAGGATGGATGAGCAATCCTGCCCACTGCCTCCTCCCAAAGCCCACGCATGGACCTTCATGAACTCTTCGTGAAGAATTTCTGCTTTAGATTACCCCTCACAATTGACATTACTTGGTCTTGCCTTTTTGCTAAACTTCACAAATTCTAAACTTAAAACTGAGTATTTTTCTATCCCTTTATCATGCATCTGGTATAATCTCAACTATCATGAACTAATAGTAAAGTTGACTCTACTATAAATTCTGTTTTGGCCACTGAAAATATTTATTTCTGGGATTTAACTCCAAGACCATTAGGGATCAGTCTTCTTTGCTCCTGACTGCACATCTGCTTACCAGACAGTTGTTTTACACATATTTAATTCTTGTAAACTCTGTTACATTGAGGTATCTATTCATTTAATAAGAAGTAGAAATCATTTATTCCTTCATTTACCCAAGTATTTATTGAAAATCTACTGTGTTCCAGGCTCTGTACTAGATACTAAATTTCATATAATGGTCATGGAAAATATTCTACGAAAGGTTCTGAAAAAGTCCCTAAATGGCATTTCCTGTATGAAACAAGATTCACTCATAACCCATTCAAATTTTATTCATTTTTCCCCCCCTTTACAAGCCACCATAGTCTTTGAAAAAATCAAGGCAGATACTTTGGATTTTGCTGCTAAGTATAAAAACAGTAAAGATCATTCAAACTAACATTTACATCTCACATATTTTCAGTGTAATGACCACTGTCCTGGCCGCTGTGTCCACAGAGAGACACCGTGCTTCACTGTGACTCCCCATCTGAAATGTGTAAGGCCCCTGCCATTTGCATTTGCTATCTGTTCATCAATAGTAATGTCTGGACTACTGAGGCAAAGGAAATTTATTAAAAACAAGAAACAGAACTGCTGCACCGAAGGAAAAGAAAAGTACATGGACATCCAACACTGGGGCTTCGTAATGACAAAAGCAAAACAACACCTTACTTGTGTCACTGTCTCCCGGTGGCTGCACAGAGCTCTCTGGGGCCAAGGGTTCTTCCTGACCCTCAGATTTGCAGTGGCTCCCATTTCCTCTAGAGCTTGAGGCAGTACTGCTCCTACCATAAAACAAAATAAGTGGTTCCACCAAGAAGTTAATAAATATGAACTTTTAGGATGATTTTTATATTTTACAATTAGAGAAACAGAATAAAAAATTCACACCACAAATAAAATATAGGATTTATTATTTTAATAGTACTTGTAAAACACCACTTTTAAACATCAAGGTGATTATTCTAATCCTCTTTAACTTTAAAAAGGAGATTTAAAAATACCAAAGGACCACCACTTCTTCACAGTTTTGATGCTTCTATAATCAGATATATATTTCTATACATTTCTATTGAATTTTAATTTAATTACATAGACCCCCTTCTTGTCCTCACCACAGATGGTTCACCGCATCCCAATTCTTCCTGGTTTTACGGACTTCGATCATATGTCCTTTCAGACTTTGTTGTTCTAGGCTACTTTTAAATTAATACTTGAAAAGAGCCCGGATAGTTCTTTGGTCCTTGAACTGCCCTCTGTGGATCACATCCACTCTGGATTATGTTCAAATATGGCAGGTGATTGAGCACCATGGTTTTGCAGAAGGCTAGGATAATGTTTCATGTTTTAGTTTTAATACTTACCTGATAATGACTATAATTCTGTCAGCATTTTTGGCTAGAGCAGAATACTAGATAGATTTAAATAATTTTCAAGGAATATTCTGTGATAAATCATGGCATATGTGTAAGGTGGGGATTGAATGGGAAAGAAAATAGAGGAAAATGTACAATAATCTGACTAAGATTAAAATTAAATTCATAGAAATGCAATAATTTCTTAGATTTAGAATAAATGTGAACAAGAAAAAAAAGCTTAAGAGTTACAGTACTTGAAAACTGTTAATTACAGACATATAGCAGTGACTCAATAAACAATGCAAATTATCATGGACTTTTGGCCAAGATTTTATAAAAACTCTTTTAGGCTAATTGCAGAAGTCAATTTGATTTTTTTTAAAGGGCACCCATGTATAATAGGATATGTTTTTTAAAAGAATGCGTATCTACATGGGCATATATGCAGAGAATAATGCAAGAAAGGATGTGTACCCATGTTAAGTGTCATCTCAGTAGGATTATTGCAAGTGAGTTTTTCCATACTTTTCTCTAGATTCTGAATTTTTTTTTTTCAACGAACATGTTATTTCTTTTTAACCAGAAAGAAATATATAGCAATTTTGGTAAAGAGAAGACAATGTGATATATAAATCTTTTTTTTCCATTGAGAAAGCTATGATACAGGCATAAAGAAAATGCTCAGTGCATAATAGTTTTGATAGCTAAAACATAGTACTGATGTAGGAAAACAGAGTCATTAGTGGAAAAGACAATGTAACCAAGTAAATATATTTAGCATATGTTAATATGGCATTTTAAATCACAGAAAAAAGAATAAATTGTTCAATAAATGGTACTAGGACAAAGGAACAGTCATGTGGAAAAATTAAGCTATAGCTCTACATCATACTTCATGGCAGAATAAATTGTAGAATCATTAAACACATATTTTTGATATAAAATCACAGAAATATAAGAGGAAAATAAGAAGAAGCTTTCCCCCTAATCCTGGGAAGGACAGGCTTTTCTAAGCATGAGCTCACAGGCCAAAACCATAAAGCAAAACTACCATAAGTAAACTGAAAGACAAACAACAAACTGGGAAAAATATTTGCAACAAATGAAAGACAAATGGTATCATCCTCACTTAATTTTATAATAAATAAATAGTTCTTATAAATCAATAAGAAAAAGATAAACATTGCAGTAGAAAAACGGGCAAAGGATACGAAAGGCAATTTACAAAAGATGATAACGTAAAGCCGACCCCTGGGCCTATCACGTGCCCGTCAATGTGCTAAGTGCTATGGACTTTTTCTGCGTGATCTCATTAAATCTTCCCAACAAAACTCTGAAGTAGGTTCTCTTAAAAATGCCCGTTTTCAGATGAAAACACTAAGATTCAGAGAGGTTCAACAGCTTGTCAAGTTTAACATCTAAGCTCTTAGTGTGCTCTACTGCCTCATCTATCATCAAAGAAACTAAAATAAAAGCAAGACACCAAACTGGCAGAGATGAAAAAGACTGCCTTCCTGAATTCTCCTTTTACCATTTTTTTCTTTTTTCTTTCTTAATCAGAAAAAAAAAGCTAATTACTTTTTGATAAAGAAATAAGAAACTAATGAATGAGAGAATGTAATTCATGGTCAGTTTTTAGAGAAGGAAAAGTAGCATTCAAAAGAAGAGTGGGACTAAAGATGTTTGCTAAAAAAAATGCTCCAGTGAGATTCTTTATAAAAAATCAGGCTTTTCTATACAGAAACATAAGAGTAGAATAGGAAAGACATAAAGAATAACAATCTTCTATGATCTTAAATTACGTATTAAGGAAAAGGGCCACAGATATCATGCAGGATTATAAAAAGTTGAGTTCAAACACTAGGGCTCATAAAGAAATTAGAAATTCTACTGACTGTTCAGCCTTCAAATATATATCTAGAATCCAGTTTCTTCTTACTATCTCCACTGCCCTCACCACCTCTCACCTTTCTTACTGTCAAAGTCTTTCAACTGGTCGCCTGGCTTCTACCTATGGCCTAGTCTCTACACAGCCATCAGAGACATCCTCTATCCTTTAAATATGCTCCTCACGTACCTGGCTGACCATCTTTGCCACTACTTTCTCCTTTGGTCACTCCACTCCAGCTACACGGGTTTTCTTAAAGTTCCTTGAATGTACTCCATCTGTTCCTGCTTCAGAGCCTTTGAACTAGCTTTCTCTCTGCCTATAATGCTCTTCCTCCAGATTTATGCATGGCTCACTCCTTACCCTTCAAGTTTTTGTCCAAATGCCATCTCCTCAATGACGTCTACCCTTGCCCGAGGTCTCCCAATCACCCCTTACTTGCTCTATTTTCTTCCATAGCACTTAGTACCTCCTACCATACTACACAATTCCCTTATTTACTCTGTTTATTGTCTATCTTCCCCTAGAATGTAAGTTCCAATAAGACAGGGGTTTTTGGCCAGTTTTTTTCACTGATGTATTCCCAGTGTCCAGAATAGTCTCTGGAACATAGAAGGATTTCAATAGTATTTTAAAATACTACTTAATCAAAGATTTTAATGTAAAATACATATACATATAAACACAAATGGAAACCAGTGAATTGGAATAAATAAATAATATCACATATCAACATATAATTATATATTAATAAATAATATATAACTACATATTATTTATATATTATACCAGCATATAATATATAATAATATACAATTGAATATATTAATGTAATAATATATTAATTATGTAACATAATTAATATATTGGTTATAAGATGATAAATATAATTATTACATATTAATCATATAATTATATTAATATATAACTAATTATATATTAAGAAAGATTATATTATCTATATATTAAATCATATTTATATATCAATAAACTTAACAAAATTTTGGATGCTGTCTCAAGCATAAGGCCATGAGACAGTGTGAAAGAATATAAGAAGCTCACATAACTTGATTTTTTTAAAACATAAGATTTAACTAGATTAATAAACCATAAGTATAATCAGAAATGTCATTAAAGAGAACCTAGACAAAATATCAAGTTCAACCTTATTATTAATCAATTAAATAAAAATGACAATTATTTTAAAATCAAATACATAAGTTAAAAATAAATGAATATACTGATATTGAATACTGGCCTGGGGACTGTACATGTGTGTGCTTTCCTATGCTGCTGGGAGAAATGCAGTGACAGAAGAGCCCTTTGAAAATAATTTGGCAATATCCTTTGACCTAGATAGAATTCAACTTCTAAAAATACATCTCAAATCAATAATCTTAAAGGTAGGAAAAAGCTTGTAAACAAAGATATTCGTCATTTTAAAAAAAGGCAAAAAATTCACTGCCTGATGAAAGGGAAATGGTTAAGTAAATTATGGTAAATCTAACTGATGGCACAGTACACAGCTAGTAAATATGTATTTATAAAAATTAAGTAGAAATGTAGAAATATTTATTACAGAGTTAGGCCAAATAAATGCAGGAGAGAATAGAATATGTTCAGTATGATTAAAATTTAAAACCCCAAATCAAACATGCATACAAATATGTATATATGTGTGTGTGTGTGTGTGTGTGTGTACACACACACACACACACACACACATATATACACACACCTGTACACAGGACTAAGACTGCAAAAAGTTCCAAAATGTTAGGTTTATTTTTTGGCACTAATGGTCTATTGGTGATTAATTATTTTTTTTTTATCTTTTGCATTTTCTATCAGAAGAAATATTCCAGGACCAACAACATCAGCATCTCCTGGGAACTTTTTAGAAATGCAAATTCTCTGATCTCACCTCAAACTTAACCAAGAGTGGGGCCCAGTAATCTGTGTTTTAACAACCTCTTCAAGCCATTCTGAAGCACATTAAATTTGAGAACCAATGCATTACAGCAAAACAAAACATAAAGATGATGATGTGCTAAAAATAATATCTAATACAATCCTACAAAAGGCTAAGAACAGCTTTACAAAAATATTAACTTACCATTCATCTGTAAAGTTCAGTTTTATTGTGCTTGTAGTTGTTCCTTCTGTGCTGTAGTGCAAACTTAAAACTGGTTCACCTGTCCCTGGTTTGGGGCTCAGCTTTTCATTATTGTTATCTGAAAATTGTGTTTAAAACATTTGAAAAAGTCTCTGAAACCAATAAAAAGATGACATTTCCTAAAATTTATAAAACTTAAATTAGGTTGTCCTTGTCATAATTCTTTCTCACATCTGTTATGGTTCTCACTTAAAGTTCAAAAGCAAGTGTTATAGAAACACTATTTCAAAGTGGCATTGCATCAAATTCTAGCTTTGTGTACATGACTCCCTTTGATTCAGATGGAAAATTACACACATTTGAGAACCATATTTAGTCATTAGGAAATCAAAGAATATTAACAAGCAATGAAATATGTTAAAAATTGGTACTTTCATTTAATGGAATGGTCGTTATTTTATTCTTTAGTTGCTAGAGCATCAAGAATAGCTAACATTAGCTCCTTCAGAAACACTGAGAAGATGCTGGGGCTCTGAAAGAAGTGGTTCAGTGAAAATTTTGCAACAACTGAAGGTTATCAAATTCTTTCTGTTCTTTCAAAATCATAGATTTATAATCTAGAAAGGGAGTAGAGCCTGCACTCTATTGGGAGGGGAGGAAAAGAAAATGATGTGCTTTTGATATTTATAAAACTCTTCTTGCTACAAGACCATATGTTTTAGTATATTTCCTCTTCCTCTCCTGACTAATCTTGCAAGGAATTTGTTTTCTAAATTATGGAAATGGTAATTTCACCTTAAGAGTCTACAGGGGATGTCCATGATATATATCTATCTCAACATATTATCTTTGTAAATAGCAAATAAAATCAAGAAATCCGACAGAAATTGATAAAGGCCACTCCAAAATCATCCTTTCCCGCATGTCCCCGCCTCCCCCCAGCAAGAGTACATGGGTATTCAAAGACAAAATAAAATAGAGCTTTAAAATTTTTTCTTTTTATGATTAATAGTTTGGGGAAACATTAACATACAGAGAAAATACAAACTGCTATATATAATCAAACGTAACATTTCTGCCAGTTGCCTGCAGAAAGAATATGCTTCTGTGATATAATTGTTTTCTTGATACCCGTTCAAGAACTGATGTAACAGTACTAAAAATAAGCCTTCTGCCTTGGAAAATAACAACAAAGGCAGTAACAACTTCATAAAACCAAAATTACTCAGGTTTTTTGGTTATTAGGTTCACTTTATATTGCAATGAAGGACTTGTATTTTTTTGCATCCCTCTTGAAGACACTGGAGCACTTATTAAAAGAGAATCAGACAGAACCTCTGCTCTAACTTTTATCCTGTGAGAGGGCAATTAACAAGACCTCAAATACAGAACTGCAGTAGAAAGGGAAAAGGATTCTGTCCAAGAGATGAGAAGTCAAGCTGATAACAAACTCAGGACTATCAGTTCTTAGGCCTTCAATTCTAACTCACGAGAGATCCTCTCCTATGATATTAATTGGTATTTGAAAATAAAAGCGTCAATGAATTATAAAGCTGGCCTCCCAAATGGTAAAAACACTTTGGTTCCTGTACTATTCTTGTTATGACTATGTCATTGATATAAAGAGCTGCTGGAAATAAATTAACAAGCCATTACACAACTTTCAAAGATTCAGTATCACATTCAGTGTTTTACAAGAGGTATTTTATCAAACATCATTCCGATAAAATAACTGAATTAACAGACATTTAGCTTACATAAAATTATCAAGAATGGGACTTTTAAAACATCTGTCCTACCCTTGACCATCTTTAAAAAATTTGCTGTTAGTCATATGTCCACACATAGTTTTCCCTTATTCTTAATTATGTTGTTGAAATTTCTGTCCCCACTCCTACCAAAATCATGGTCATCTTTAGGCACCTAGAAATGATGAGGACAGACAGCTGAAAGACTGAGAATGATCCAGGAAACCAAGAGGCAGAGGTGGGGCTCGTTCTTTCATTATCTCTCACAGCACTTTATAAAGTGCTTTGCTATTTATTTTTTTTTTTAAAGTAAAGAAGGAATAGAAAACAAAAGCAGGTGTAAGAGAATAGGACAGAATTTCTTACATCCACCTCAGTTACAGAAGCAGAAGTTTTAAAAAGCCATTTAAATGCTATTTCAAAATTTTCTCTTTTGAGTAAAATTAAAGAGACAGAGACTTGAATGCTATAATTATAGGAATATAATGAACAAAGAGCTGTTTGGAGGTCAAACTGGTGTAGAAAATATCTTATTTAAATGTATACAACACCCCCTTCCCAGAAAGCAAGAAGCTTCCTGAGATGATCAATGTTAATTAAAACCTTCTTCCTTATGGTATCTACTACAAAGTTATTATTTAATCTCTCATGAATATAATCTACATATTGTAAATCATGTAAAACATAGTGGTACTCATTTAATTTATAAAATGACTATAGTTGACAGAATTTCTATATTCAGGTTGTTAATGAACTCACCAGCCCTGGGTAAAACTGGCCCATCGTTGTATAAACAGAATGCACTCTTCTGTTAGCTACACAAACTTCAGACCCGAGTCTAGTTCATTCCTTGAAGACTGCACATAGATAATGACCGCCTCTGGCAGAAACACCACACAATGCAGAACTGAGGCATTAATGAGAATATCTATCCAAAGTTTAGGGTTCATCTCCTGGTTAGTTCCAGCCTACTCTTCCTACTTTAATACTCCTTTTCTTGATCACATACATCCTGTCACATTGAGTTTTCTCAGAAATGTAGATTCCTGGCTTATTAGTGAATTAATTCACATTTTTTTCTGATAAAATACATATTTTAAGCTAGAAATGTCTAAGAAAAATCAACTTTAAAAAACTAAAAAATTAAATGTTTCATTTTTACTGTAGTTGAAAAAAATACTTGTAACCATTTAGATTTTCCTTAACTTGCTCTATTTATTAGAAGCTGGATGAGCAAACACAATCTAAAAACTGTATTATTCAAAGCCTTACTTACACAATACCCAGAAATTTATAACTAAGATATTTCTTGCTTAACAGTAGAAGTTTTAATTTAAGAGCCTTCAGGGTTAGAACTTCACCTAAACAAATGACTTTATATAAAAGCACCATCATAGTAGTAACTAAAATTTATTTGGCATTACTATGTCCTAGGAGATCTATGTATCCTTGTTTAAAACCTTTGTAGCATATAGCCCCATGTCCATTTTACGGATGATGAAACTGGTGATTCTGAGCTAGATTTTTTTACTCTAGGCATCTAGGCTTCCTTCTATGTGAAGTTCCTACTTGCTATACTGTCTTCGAAATAACTTGAATACGAAGTGGAAAATAATTGCTTAAATAAATATTTCAGTTAAGAAATATCAATTGTTGGTGGTGTTATTTCTCAGAAATGTCTAATTCATATCAGCAATATTAATGTAACTGATAAAAGTTCTGGTAGCCCAAATTGTCACTTTGGCCCCAGAGTAGTGGAAAACTACACTGTATCTTCTTGCAGGGCCCTTTAGAGATTGAACTATTTCTCCTTTCTCTAAAAACATTATAGGAGAATAAAATTAATTAAATTCTGGTGCTCTCAGCACAAGGGCAGTGTAGTGGGGGAAAATCGCTTTTAATTTGTTCAACACTGCTAAAGTTTTAAGATTAAGAACCAAATTTAAAAGGTCCTCTCTAGATTTGGTATAAGACCCCTTTCAGGTTAGTGTACTGACTCAGGAAGAAACTTCAGAATGGTCTGGAATATAATTTGAAAGGAACTTCTCTGAACTTTAATCAGATACTTTCTGAGCCTTTCACATATGAACCACAAATACATTTTTCTTTTTGGTAATGCATATGTACTCGAACCATTTAATCTGTGCACTGACATTATGAAATTATAATCGTTTTTGGTTCTAAAAAAAGATGCTCAAAGACATACAAAAAATTAAGTGTGCTAACAGTAGTACAAAATACACTATCTTGGCAACTAGGTTTGCATATCATCTAAATACTGATATGGATGTTTTTTGGACTTCTAGCTAGGATATCCCTGGAGACCTATCCTATATGTAAATTTAAAGTATAATCAAAATGAAGATAATGAATGAGGATATGGCCACAATAATTTGTTTGGAATCACTCTGCCCAACATCTTTTCTGCCACTGGGACACTATCATAACTGTATAATCATACACTAATCACCCATAATAGCTTAGGTAAACTGGAGATAACTTAGAAATACTATATTCTTTACTGAAAGTATTTTCTATTATGCAATGACCTTATTGAGACTTCTCATTCCATTATGTCAAAAGTTTAAAAAAAATTAAATCTAAAAAGAAACTTTG
The DNA here is from genome assembly GCF_964656455.1 of Halichoerus grypus. Classification (NCBI taxonomy): domain Eukaryota; kingdom Metazoa; phylum Chordata; class Mammalia; order Carnivora; family Phocidae; genus Halichoerus; species Halichoerus grypus. The sequence continues at coordinate 98,265,741 of NC_135718.1, read as the reverse complement.
TCTCTCTGAATTCTCTGAAAAAATGTAGACACATCAATGATAGGGTTCAACTATCTTCCCAAATTTTGCTCCCCAACTTACTTAGCTTACACAGAAGAAAAGGCAAATTTCTCAAATATTGTTTCTAGAACAATGAAAAACTTCCATTTTTATAGGTCAGAAATATGTAACTTTTCTGCAGACCTCAGACTACTGAATACCCAGTTCTTCCAATCATTTGTATAAGAAGGCGATTCTGATTCAAAGTGGGGAAACTATCTCTAGGAGTAGATTCTTCACAGAAAACCCCTCTCTACCAAACACACGACTGCAAGACATGACATTTAATTCTAAAAATTAGTGTTCTCACTAGTGTAATCTAACTTTATAAACTATGTTATGAAAGCCAAAACCAAACAAAGCACAAGCTTAATACTGGTATTTCTTCGTAAATCCCGCCTATAAAATCTTTTCGAAATAATATTCTGTTCAAATTTTCTTCCTGGCAATCAAAACTCAACCTTTATGTCAATCATACTAATTTTAATCCAAGAACTTTTTTCATCACATAACATAGACACGTAAATTGAACTTAAGCATGGGTTGGGGATACATATAGATTCAGACTGTGCCTGGTTTCATATTCCCAGTGACATTTAGAATTTATGGGTTGAAATGTAGTTGTCACTTCACCGAATGCGACCTAGGCTCTCTTTCACCTGCTGCAGACCTGTAAGTCTTATAGCTCTCTATGCATAAAAGTCCCTATTCCTCTTTCCCATTCAGTCTTGAGGGAGAACAGACAGGAAGAAAACAGGTAAAGATGCCCACCCCATGTGGCACATAAGCCCTGCCAAAATCCTTTTCCAGTATCTCTCTTTTTGTAACTGATTCCCCAGGTATGTTATCTTTTTAAAAAATCAAACCTGTCTGTCATATAGTAAACAGATAAATATGTTAAAATGTCCTTCCAAATAAAAATGAACAAACGAGGTAGACAGCTTCAGAGAACACCCTTTAACCACTTTCCCCTCCAGCAACTGTCCTCCTTGCTTATTGTTTTGAAATGCTTTTCTTACTTCTCATCTCCCATTTCTCCATCTCCTGCTCTACTGTGGCCTCTGTCTCTATCAGCCTGTGAAACTGCTCTCACTAATTTTATCAATCTCCTCCACATTAATTTAGTGGAGAATTTCTGGAAACTATTTATTTGACCTTTCGGCAGCACTCACATACACAGTTCTCCTGTATTTGAGACTTTCTCCTCTCTTAATCTCATGACATTGTACTGGTCTACTTTACCTGTGACCTCTGTGGTTGCTCCTTCATCTCCTTTACCAGCTCTCCTCTAGCAAAATCTTCAATTTGGGAATTTTTCTGATTTTCTTTGAGATGTTTTAGATATTGTACTTCCTCCCCTCATTTTTTATACTCATCCTTGTCAATTTCATCTACTTTTATGGCCTCAATTACCATCTATATGCAGAAAATTTCCAATTTATTTCTCTAGCTCTGACACCTTTCTTTTATTTTAAAAGATTTTTCTCTCTCCCTCTTTTTTTTTTTTTTTAAGTAGGCTCCAGGCCCAACATAGGGCTTGAACTCATGACCTTGAGCGGCACCCCTGACATCTTTTCTAAGCTTCATATCCATACGATCTACAGCCCAACAGACTTTTCCACATGGGTGTCTCACACAGATAACTCAAAATCAACATATTCAAAACCAAGCCTTTGATTCCTACCTCCTTTTATGCATCCCATACTTTACTCCTTTTCCAGGGTTACCTATTTAAGAAAGTATCCACCCACTTAACTGTGCTCAATCAAAACTTGGGAGTCACCCCTGCAGCAGCTAGAAATGGCATCTGTTAATCTCCACCAGTAACTCCCCCAAACCACCACAAATCTGTGAAGACACCAGCTTGCCATTACTAAACCACTTCTATATAGAAATTCTGGAGTTGTTACTGCAGTTTATACTCTGGACTCCTCCTTAATCCCTTGCCTCATTTGACTATAATCAAAGCCTGTTTACTCTATATGCTAGATACTTCTTGAATCTCTTCATTCTCTTGCCATACTTCTATCAGCAGGTCAAAATCTTTATTACCACGGGCGCCTGGGTGGCTCAGATGGTTAAGCTTCTGCCTTCGGCTCAGGTCATGATCCCGGGGTCCTGGGATCCAGTCCCGCATTGGGCTCCCTGCTCAGCAGGGAGCCTGCTTCCCCCTCTGCCTCTCTCTCTCTCATGAATAAATAAATAAAATCTTAAAAAAAAAATCTTTATTACCAGGAGAACTTCCTAAGTGATTTGGTCTCTCGTCAACTCACCATAATCTACTCAGAATAAAGCAGATCAGGCCATTCTCTATTTTAAATACTTCCTTAGCTTCCTACTGTTCTTAAAATCCAAAACCTTAAACTGTCCCAAAGGTCCTTCTCAATCTGGGCTCCACCTATCTCTTGAAGCTACACGCACACTCCAGCCACACTGGGATTCTCACGGTCATGCTAACGTGATTATCTCAGAGCCTCTCCACATGCTATTCATGCTTCCCTGCACTCACGCCCCTTCACCTAATTTACTCATACTCATCTTTCAGACCTCAGCTTAAATGTCTCATCCTCATGGATGCCTCACTTGGCCTCCCCTAACCAGAAGAGACGAAGACTCACTTATATGTTTCCCAATGAACCTTGTTATTTCCTCTTTTATAACACTCATCACACTTTATATATATATATATATATATATATATATATATATATATACACATATTTTTTTTTTTTTTTACCATCTGTCTCTACTGTTAGATGAGGCAAAGCATAGCGGTTATGATCACAGATGGCAGAGCCAGGCTTGGGTTTGAACCACACGTATAACATTTACAGTATGTGACCTCAGGCAAGTTTCTTTTTTCTTATTTGACAGAGAGAGAGTGAGCACAAGCAGGGAGAGCAGCAGGCAGAGGGAGAAGCAGGCTCCCCGCCGAGCAGGGAGCCCGATTCAGGACTCGATCCCAGGACCCTGGGATCATGACCTGAGCTGAAGGCAGACGCTTAACCGACTGAGCCACCCAGGCTCCCTCAGGCAAGTTTCTTAACCTCTCTTTGCCCCAGTTTCCTCATCTGGAAAATGAGAATAACAGTACCTACTGTATAAGGTTGTGGTGTGGATTAGGTAAATTAACATGAAGAAATTGCTCAAAGTAATGTTTGGCACAAAGACTATGCACTGTAAGTGTCTCCGCTATTATTATTATGGTTAATCAACTCTTATTGTTATTATTAACACTGTTAGTGTTAATCAACACTATGTTCCAAGCACAGGGAGCATTAGCTTTATTCATTCATGCATCCTAGTGTTGAACCCAGTACTTGCCACAGGTAAAAATAGATAATATGAGTTGAATTAATAACAGAGACATACAAATATGGCTCCATCATTATTTCTCTTGTCCTTACATATTTCTTGGGAGTCTTGGTTTCTTCATCAGTAAAATGAGGATATTACTACTCATCATATTAGAACAAATGAGATAATGCATGTAAAATTCTTAACACAATGCCAGCCACACACTAAAAACTCAATAAATGCCAGTTATTTTTATCATACACAATTCAGAGTTAGAACACAATTTAACTGGATATATAGACAGATACTGATTTGGTTAAGATGAGAGTGAACAAGTGAATACACGCAATAAAAATGAAATAGGGTTTAACCTCCAAAAGATCAACTACATCACTAATGGGAAGAATCCAGACTTGGTAGTTGGGGAAAGGAGGACTAGTTGCTCCGTTCTGAGCAATGAAGTAATAATTAGTTCTTTTTTTTTTTTTTTTTTTTAAAGATTTTATCTATTTATTTGAGAGAGAGGAAGTAATAATTAGTTCTAAGTAATATAAAAAATCGAGAATGAAGTCTAACTTCACTAACTTATTTTTTCTCTAGAATTTAAGATACAGTATTTACAGATATATTCCAGTATGATGAATACTGAATTTATACTTCCCATTAACAGAACAGGCTTCAATAATTAGATATTTATTTAATAAAAATCGGAATTGTCAAAGTACACTTAATGGTGATCTAAAATATTACTTGAGGTAATATTGTCAAGATATTACTAAAATGAAATTTTAATTTGGTGATCTTAGGGGAATGCACACTTAATGTATGACAGGCCCAACTTTCCCATTTCCCATCTACCCTAGTGGAGTTAGTAAGAGCTGTTTCACTGGTTCCTGGTAAACCAAAAGCTTCATTCTCTAAGTTAACATTTTATCAACATCAAAGGAAGCCTGCTTTTGTACAATATATACAGTAGAGAGTTAACATTTATATTTCTAAGGCTACAAATTAGAGTGTCTGACAGATACACAATTGTCCACAGGCATAAGTTTCAAATGTAATAGCATTATCAACTCCCACTTAATGATTATCACTGTAATGAATATAGACAACTAGCTTTAGTCATGGCCAAAATTTAAAACTCAGGCACAATGATTTTCTTATACCCTGTCAAAAATTTAAAGTTCAGGTCATAGGTTTCTTTTGTTGTTGTTTTAATAGGGGAAAATCGCTGACCTAAGTATTTTTAACAGGAAAAAAAAATGTGTTTGTTTTCATAATATAAATGGGCACGAGAAATATATGCCAGAAGAGGATTATTTCCCTTATAATACGGTAGGCCTAACATAGAGATCTAAATAAAAAGAAACACCAGAACTACTCATTAAAACACTGTTCAAACTAAACAAAATGCAGGACAGATACCAGTGTGCTTACTCAAAAGGAGTTTCTAATTAGCATGGAAAGGCTGTCAATGTGTGTTCGCAAAGCCCTGTATTTGCAGAATATTGGAAGTATTTTACAACAGGATAAAAACAATGTGCATATTGTGCACTTATTTCCTTGACTGTTTCTTTAAAAAGTATTTTGATAAAAGAAATTAACTATTGCTTGCATTTATGACTCTGAAGGTTTAGACTAAATACATGTTTATCAAATGTGCTTTTGTCAAAAATGCAAGATAAACAAAAGTGACTGCAATCAACTAATTCAGTAACATGTATATAAACATTGAAAGAAAACAACTTTTCAGTGAAGCAAGTCCATTACAATTTTAAAAAAATTCTTTTTTAAAGATTTCATTTTTAAGTAACCTCTACACCCAATGTGGGACTCGAACTTACAACCCCTAGATCAAGAGTCGTGTGCTCTACCGACTGAGCCAGCCAGGTGCCCCAATTTTTAATTAATTAGTAATATTTTTATCCCCAATAAAGAAACCTATAAACTACTATGGGAAATTAAACAACATGTCAAAGTACCAGAGGACTTGTGAGATGAACAAGGTCAGGTAAAATAAAACTGAATTATCAACTTAAAAAATCTAAGTGTCTCTTTACAAGTATGAATAAGAAATTTAAAATACGGTTAAACAATCCTTAGAGATATATTCAGAAAGAAAACTTATTAAATGTACTTTTCCCATTCTACAGGGTAAAATGGAGAACAAGAGTCTTGACAAAATTAAAACTTGAACTAAGAGCATTATCTGAGGACATCAACTATCCCCTATACCTTTAACTTCTTCCACAAGGAGTATTTCTTATCTGATAAACATGCTCAGTTTTGTATACACCCTCTGCTCCTGGGGATATGGCTTAGCAGAGTGATTCCTGGCTCTAACAGATGTGAGTGTGACTCCCAGGTCCTTCACTCATTGGCTGTATGACCTTGGCAAGTAGTTCATCATTCTTCTGTCTCTTACTCTTCTTATACAATCTCTAATTCAGAGAAATGTTATAATAATTAAATAACACAATGCACCAAAGCCTTAGGTTCAGTCTTTCATGTATTTAAAAAGTATTTTTAAAATAATGTATACAAATCAATGAAGAAAAGAATGTAAACTTTAAAAAAAAAAAAAAGCTGTTGTGAAACTACAACCCCCCCTCCCGGACATTACCTGTCCTCTATCTTTTTTTTAATTGAGCTTATTGGAAGATCATCTACATACCAATATTTCCACCTTTTTAAAAAAATCTTTCTTCTCCAACCATGCTATCTGGCTTCTGCCTCCACCGTACCACCGAAATTACAAAGCCACAGCAATGGATAACCTACATATTACCAACGTCCAAAAACATCAGTCCTTTTCATATGACACTGTTGCTTCACATGTTGCTGCGACCATCTCCTCCTTGAACTTTCCTTTTCCCCTGATGTTGCATTCTTTCTGCCAATTTCTTTGCTTGTTCCTTTTCTGTCTCCTTAGCTAGATCCTGTTCTCTGCTTGCTCGTAGTGTAGACTCTCCCCCTTTCACTGTATCCTCTTTTCCTGGACAGTCTCATCTGCTCCCCTGGTTTCTACTACTATCGGTAAATTGATGATTCTTAATGTTTATCTCCACCTCAGGCCTCTCCAGTGACCCCCCCCAGAAACATATATCCATTCAACTGTCTATAACATTTCTCCATTTGGATATCTCAAGGTATTTCAAACTCAACATATCAAGAAAATCTCATGTATCTCCCCCCCGCCCCAAACGAGCTACTTCTCCTGAAATCCCTATCTTGGTTGATGGTATCACTATTACCCATCAAGACGCCTGGATATGGTTCCCTCATTCATTTTTAACTACTCAGTCTCAAAGTGCCATCAATTCTGTCTCTTAAATATTTAAAAAATCTGTCCACCCTTCTCATTTCCCACCACTAGCTGCCTTAGCTTAGACCCCGTACCATCTCTCACCTGGACTACTGCAACAGCCCCTTACATGGTCTTGCAGTTTTCAATCAATCTTACCAACTCTTCCAATCAACTATCTATAATCCTGCCAAAATCATCTTTCCAATACATAAATCTGGTTCTGCCCAAGCTGAAATAATGTCTATGGCATCCCACTGCTTAAAGAATTCATTTACTCCCACATTTAACAGATATTTATTGTTTAATGTATAACAGATATGGTGTAAGTTAGGCACTGAGTGTAAGAGAGAATGAAAGCAATATTTAGAGGATATAGGCATCAAACAAACCCTTAAATGTATGATCACAAATTCTGACAAATGCAATGAAGGAAAACAGCAGGTCACAAAGAGAAAAAGAGGGGAGAATTATTTCAAATTAAAATGTCATATTGTTTTTGAGAAAGAAATTTCTAACTGGGATTTGATGAGTAGAAGTTGCTGTAGGGAAAAGGATTTTGGTAGAAGGAATAGCATATATAAAGCTTTTGAGAGGGAAAGAAGCATGGAGTATTAAAAGGACTAAAAGCAGACCTGTTTGTTAAGAGCTGAGTAAATGAGGGAGGGGTGGCCTGAGATAAGGCTGGAGAGACAAGGGCCAGGAGGTCATGTAGGGCTCTGTAAACCAAGGTATGGGTTTAGGTTGTTTTGAAGGGCAAGGGATACAATTGAAAAGTTTTAGGTAGATGAAGGACATGATTAGATTTATGTTTTTAAAAGTTCACTCTGGCTATTGCTGGGGAACAGGCTATATAGCCTGAGTGGATACAAGGAGCCCAGGTAAGAGGTGATTCCGTTAGTCCAGGTGAGAAGGACAGTGGTGGGCAGTTTCTCTAATTTTTATAAAAGTTATTTTTAGGTAATACAAGCCTGGGATGTAGAAGTCCCAAGTACTTTAAAAGATGTAATCCTGCTAAACAAAAAGGCATGTAAAAAGAAAAGCTCAGGATTTAATTCACTTGGATATACTATTCACCTTTAATTTATTTCTGCTCAGAGGACTTATTACACAGTTCATTGATGATGGTCTATTACAGTGCAGCTTCTGCCAAGCCTGCTCAATATTTGCCCTTTTATATAACGTTTCTACTGATATGACTAAAAGGCATATCATAGTTTAAGCCAGAAAAACAGAGAACCTCTTGATTTCTGCCTCCAAACAAGTCTACCCTAGTTAAGTGGCATCATCATTCACCCAGGCCTTGATCCAAAAATCTGAGAGTTATCCTTTATTCATCTCTTTCTGCCATACCCATATCATAAGTAAATTAAGTACCAACTTAAATTGAATAAAATATTCAATGTAATCAATGGAAATTATCCTATGTGATGAACAGAATATGAATCTGGCTACAAACTCTCTGGTAGTGATATACCATTTACATTCATATATCCTTACAAAAAAGATTATTTGATTAGAGAGTGGCTTTAAACAATAGTACAATATATTATGATATAACTGTACTTTACCTTAAGGGAATTATTCATCACTGTTAATACCTCTACAATAAATGTATATAGATAAAACGTGCTTAATTTCTTAGTTCTCAAATTCATTCACCAACTCATTCATCATTCATTCATTCTCAAGAACAGAAAAACCTCCAGCAACACTTGTCATCTCAGGTCTATAGAGAATAATTTAAGATCAGAAGTAATTTATTTTAAAATTAGTTTCTGAATATGTCTTCAAGAAGATAGCTAAAATTAGATCTATTTCACACTACTTCAGCAACATTTAATTTCCCAAATACTATCAGCAAATGAGTCATCCTACATGTGTAAACTTTCAACCAACTAAAGCTTACGTAGCCTTACGGCTGAGTTTTTTTTTTCCAATTTTTTGAAAAATATTTATAAAGTCTATTAAATGATCAGCTATCTTTTTAAATAGAGAAAAGTGAATATTATTGAAGTTATTCTTGATAACTTAACAGCAACTTTTTTTTACCCTCTGCATCACAATACATTTAGAATCGGCCAGGGAATTCTGAGGGGCAACAGTAAAGCTGTTTGCCCTACTTCTAAAAGCCTGTTTGTTTAGTTTTTTATAGTCTTCCTCTTCCGATCCTTCTTTTCAGCTTCCCCTTCTTATTGTCAGAATGTCTTCCTCTAACAATCCATCTCTGTGCTGTATTTGCTCCGCTAGTAATAAAACCTGATAAATAAGTAACCTGTCTACCTGATGAGGCTATGCTCACAGCTTTCAGGTCGATTTCATTCCTCTCCTACTACAAAAAGTGCAAGTGCTAGTGGAAGCGATTTTCCCTTCTGATTGATGGCTCCAAAGCTTATCTCTGAGTTCGTAATTGTATTCCTTATAGTTAAAGCTATCAGGAGTTTGACCGCTGGATAAGTGAGACATAAAACCAAGTATCATTAATAATAGCCATTTGGTAATACAGAATATTACTGTATAATATGACCTTTTCTAAATCAGCCACTAGATAATATGGTAACCTCACATTCACAATTGTACACAATTTTCTGATACCTAGAATTTTAAAAAATGGATATAGCTTATATCCACTACAATATTATTATAAAAAGGGAATTTCGAGTTGGCATATGGGACCAAACGTAGAAATTAACTTAGTTTACGTAGAAAATAATTTGAGGCCAGGGAGGACCTGTGTACACAATACCACCTAGGGTAATTTAGCCCACAAAATACTGACTATTAGACCATAATCAAAATGAAATGCTATGAAAAAGTGAGAGAGAGCTTGGTTTATGCATTGCAATAAAACTATGGATGGATGGGCATAGCGCATCTCCTGTTGCACGCACCCTGCTGCTCATCAAGTGACATGGATCCGAGCTGTTTGTTAACCACAGAAGAAGGAGAATCTGAAACAAAAATGAGATTTCAACTTAAAAGTAAGCAGCAGAAAACTGCACAGCAATGTCATGATCAACTCTAAGCTTAAGAAACAAATGTATAAGGGTAGGGAATAGAAGTAAGTACTGGGGTATATTTCCCAAGCAGTGAGTAAGCGGGGCCATGTGCTTAAGATAGGTTATTCCACGCAAGCATTTAGCAATGTTGAGAAGTAGTTAAGAAAATATTCTTCTACTTCCATGCATACACCTTTTATCAAATTCAAATTTAGCACAGCACAAGGTACAAGGTAGATAAAATAGAACTAGAGTATCTCCTTCACTAAACAGAAGACTCCTTCCCCTTCTCAAACCCCTTTCCAGCTCCTTAAAGATGGCTTTCATTCTGGACTGGAGGATTCAAAGCAGGAAATGAGATGCTCGCTACACTTTGCTAGATGTTGGTTGTAGTACCCTGAGCTGAAAATAGGAGCTTAAGTGAAGATGTCAGACAAAGAAAATGGTTTATAAGAAAAAAATTCAATGAAGTAATTGCCATTACAGAAACACAGATAATTTTTAAAACTCTAAGATATGTTGTGCATATTAAAACTGTACTCTGTTGAAGGCTTAGGTTTCTTTAGGGGCTTGGTGGGAAAAGAAAAAGAGAGGAAAGGAGTAGACTTAATGGTCTGAGCTTCATGCTTTCCACCCTGGCTTTAAATAGAACATTTAATTTTTTATCCTTTTTGCACTGAGTTTCTGTGTAAGAATTTGTCCTATAAATGTGTTCTATTGTTTGGAAAACACTGATATAAAGAAAGGCAGCATGATAAAATGGAAAGAGCACTGGTCTGGGGTTAGGGAGTTTTGATTCTAAACCTGGTTCTGACAATAATTAACTATGTGACATTTTTAGATCTAAGCTTCTCCTTTCTTCCTGGTTATCCTAGGGACCTAGTAACCTAAGCAAGGCACTGGGGAATAGAAGGAGGTGGCTACCAAGTCCTGGCTTGGGTTCCAGTGTCCCAGTAGGGCGATATGAGAAGGGAATATGTGGATAATAAGCACAGCTCTCTCCTAAATGTAAGAATAATTCCTGGTTTCTAATATCCTGTGCTCCAGTTCTTAGCAAATATTAATAAAACAAAAACCCTGCACTTTTGGATAATCACCAGTTTCTATTCATCATGGCTTCATTCCCCCAAAAGTAGATAAAATATTTTGAATTGAGAGTGAAAAGTTTTCCAACATATCTTGGATTCTTAGCAATTTTTTATCACTTGATTGCTTCAATTTCTACATTTAAAAATCTGAATCTTGCTACTGGGACCACTCCTATCAACTTTAAATTGTCTACCTTCTGATACAACCGTTTGCTCAGAGACTTTTGTATTACTAGATTTTGATAAAGCATGATCATCATCTGAATAATAGCTTTGACTTATCCTTACTTATCACCTCTTCATCAGAACATTCAGTTCAACAAATCTGTACAACACCAAAAAAAAAGAAAGAAAGAATGATAGTATTTCAATCAGTTCCTGAATCTATCCATGCTTTACTTTCCTTTATAAGACTTCTCGATTATCCATTTTAGAGTTAGATACAACATTCCTACCTATGTTGTTTTTTAAGAACAGATAAGTTGTCTTTATAGAAAATCAAAATTATATTCCCTACAGTAAAGAAAAACATAACAAAAATTTGAGTCACAGTAAAATAAATATTGGAAAATCCTCCTAGGAAGTGTCTTATGAAATATTTTTTGTCTCTATGTATTTGTTATACATTTCATTGTGCTCTCATTTATAATTAAGAGCCCTCAGAAAACTATCAACTCTCCAGGTAATCTTTTATTGAATATTTAATTTTTCCATAAATATTATGTAATGTACAAATCTTATAAAATAAAGTGCATCTTTAAGATAGAGTTTAGGAAAGAATATGTCTTTAAAAAACACATTGATGAAGGATCTAGAATACGTGCTCTACTCCATTTCCCCGTAAAATATCTTTCAGAAAGCACCATTACAAGGGAAAAATCAGACCATATGGTCTACTGATAATTTATTGCAAAATCCAATATGGCTGGTCCACTTATTGAAAGTGTTTAAAATTATTATTTTTAAGGTAGAGATAAACTTTAGGCAAAAATTCTTTCAGTGCTGAGCTCAAGGTGTCTCAGGGCCAATTTCTGTATATTTAAAAAAAAATTTGTGTTTTGGTCTTGAAAAAACTCTTTAGAATTTTCTAAATTTTCTCATCAGAATTTTTTCAATTGTAGACAAAATAAGTAATTATAGTCTTAAAGGTAAATAACAAGTACTTGTCAGCCAGACTTCTGGGTTCAATTCTGGCTTTTCTACTCAGTAATAATGTAATCCTGGACAAATCATTTAAGGTCTATATGTCTCAGTTTCTCCATCTGTAAAATGGGGATAATCACAGTATCTACCGCATACTGTTCTTGTGAAGACTTAATGAGATGATCCATGTAAACTACTTAGATAGCACACAGGAAAGGGTCAATTAATGTTATTATTACTAGCCTGTTTTTCAGAAACATGATATTGAATGAGAAATAATGACAGGAAGCTGTTCTGAAAACTATGGAGCATATTTCCATGCCTGAAGTACTCAGGAGTCTATCATTAACGGTAGCTAAGGACTAAAGAACTAGATCAACATCATATCTGATTTACAAACTACTTATGCTATAAACACTAAAAACAGGATCAAATGCACCCATTTGAGAAGTGCTACATGTGACTATCGTCACGGGACTGTGGGGAACTGGATGTAGTATAGAGCCTGCTTGCACAGGATCGGGTAAGTGCTGATTTTTTCCAATATGGCTCAGTTTTGAAAAGCCCTTTTTCAAAAATAATCACCAATGTTTTATACCCTCTTGGGGTATAAAAATTACTTTTTTCTTTTCCAATCAGCAAAACCGTGCCATAAAGTGAAAAAACAGTTCCTACCTGACCCTCTCTAGGCTGGCTCCATGCTCCAGTGGGGCTCTGTGGTGGTCGAGCCAGTACAGCAGACTCCACAGGGGGTTGTCACTCTGAGCAGGAGCCAGCAACCCATGACTTCGGGGGACCTGAAATGGAAAAAAAGAGTTGGGTTTAAAATCAGCAATACGCTGACTGCCTCTGCCATAGCTGTTTATGGCATTTGTCTTTACAGCTCATTCAAAACCCTGAATGCTATCAACTGTATATGGCTGGGTTATGAGTAATTTTGAGGTAGTAAGTGAAAGATACCATAATTAAGATAGTACATTATTATGTGTACTGCTCTACTTAGGAGTATAAAAATTTTATACAGTATTGTCTACCTCATCCTTATGCTATCTGTAAATCATGGCAGGCCACACTATCTAAATAAATCAATAATTGGGAAACTGAGACATAAAGCAGCCAAATGACCTGTCCAAGCTAATCTAGTCATAGGAACAAGACAAGAACTCAACCAGTCTAGTACACAAGCAATAATCTGATGAAGGCAAATTCATCTCTTTATGGTAAAAAAAAAAAAATCACTGAAAGCCTAGAAGTAAGTTATGATGTATTTTCTAAAAGCCTAAGAAAAAATGCATTTTTGTTTTTAGCTTAAAAAAAAAAAAATATTTTAAAGTAATATATTCTGACTTCAAAAAATAAAATTTTTAGAAGTTAGCTATGGTGGATCAATTTATGTCCATAATAAATAGATGATATTGTGCATAAGTTCACAATAATGCACTTAATGATATTCTTTAAGTTTAAGAACATATTTTATTCACTTAATGAAACTTAATGATATTCATTAAGTTTAAGAACATATTTTAATTGTTACTCAAATAAAAACTATCTTCCTGGTGAATTTCATAAATCTAATTCCTATTCTGTATTTTTATACTTTGTGTGTTCTGAAAAGACAAATTTTGCATTAAGCCTATTCATTTTTCCTCATATCCAAGATTTACTGAATGGACAAAATATATAGATTCTATTGGTTGTTCTTTGTAACAAACTATGCATGATTTAACTTTATCTTATTTAATTACTAAATAGCGTTCCTATCACAAGTGAGGACAGAATAAAAGTAGCATTATGAAATGAACCCAGGACACGTCACAGATTAGACTTACTAGGGTCTCACATGAATGCTATGTTAAAAGCATATGATACAGAGAAAGTACTTCACCTTGTAAGTGAAGGGAGCAACATACATTGACTGTTAGCACTAAAGGACTCTACTATTGGCCATGTAGACAGTCTCAGGGGCCCCAATATGTTGTTTAAAAACAAAGTAAAGGTAACACGTTTCTCAACCTCAAAATGGGGCAAGGTGTCTACTGAACTTCAGCTTTTTTAAAGATTACCACAAATAGACTGATTACCAAAATACATACTATTTAATGAGAAGGATACTCAGAGTTGGTAAAACAGCATCTTATTTCACAGAGGCCACATAATCACTCTAAAGCTTTCTGGCTGTAAAAAAAAGAACCTGCTTCACTTTAAATTGGTAAGCTAGATATGAAAGGCTGAGTCTAAAAATATTTTTCTAATGTCTACAGTGCACATTTCATTTCTTTCCTGCTAATGTAGACAGTTTTATATTTTATACTCAAACTTATTTGAATATTTGGTTTGTTACCTGTTAAATTTCAGTATTTTAAAAATATGTACATATGTAAGTGCATTTTAACTTCTTATTTGGTTTTTATGTTGCATATTTTCCCTTTTGAAACACTTAAGCTAGAGTTTTATATATAGCACTAAATCATAGCAAAATGTCTTCTTATTAAATGTCGTGACTGTAATTTAACGAAATTCTCCAGTTAGTTTTAAGTATAGGAAAAAAATGGTCAGAGACATCTTTGCTTGGCTGATATTCCCTCTACTGAATTAAAAATCAGGTCCAGAATTTATTCCAATCACATCTGTATTACAGTTACTTAAATCTATTTTATTTCACCATGATATTATATAATGTGCTTTTGTTATCAGCACATAGTAGAACAGATATTTACAAAGTGGAGGTTGTTCAGTTCTACCAATATACAAATTTCAAGCAATTAAATCAGAATTCTCAAAGTAATTAATAAATACTCCAACTCCTCACTCCTTTGGGTGGCAAAACAAAGTAGTACATCAAAGTATCACAATTCCATTAGTATGAGAACTCAGACACACTCTAGTTCCTAAATAAAGATCTGTAGCACTTACTATGTAATACCTATAGAATAGGATATATAGTACCTAATATCCATCTTGAAAGAATTAAACTGACAAATTATTTTATGCTATACCTTTCATTAATTCTATCAACAAATGTTTGTTGAGCATCATGAGCTTGCTGGCCATAAACAAACTAGGCCATTAAAATGCTCAAAGAAAAAGAGAGTGGCACCGATTATCACTGTCTTATAGAGTTTTATAGCATCAGAACAGGAACGAGAGACTGTGGGGTATTTCTGCTGCCCTATACATCAGAAAGTTGATTATGTATACAATGAATAAGCAAATACTGAAAATTTTCAAATAATTACAGAAGAGGATAATTGAGTCAGCATGCTGGTATGGCCAAACAACACTGTAATTCTAAAATCTAGTATTACTAACATTCACAGGAATACTGGTTAATTTTCAAAGGAAAAACAAAAGAAGAAGAGAGAGAACTAGGGACCACAGCATAGATATCATTTCAGCATATAAAAAATTTCAATAAAAATATCAAAGCAGGCTCTGAATTCACTAGATCATTAGAAAGTAGTTCATTAGCTATAAAAGTAATAAACATCTGCCCCCTCCCAGAAACAGGACAAATAAAATAATGGATTATTTTATATTGATCTCTCTGGCAAACACTGCCGCCAAAACAGTGTCCCTTTAGCCATGGGATGATGAACACCACCATATGCAAGAAGGGGAGGGATAAGCTGCAAGCCCCATCAGCTCTTTTTGAAGGGGAAAAGGGAAGCATCTTGTTACACAGTAGCAGTGTTAAAAAACCAACTCGACCAGCTGCTTGAGGACACTTGACATTAATAACCTGAAGGCTGAGGGTGCTGTGAAGAGCCCTCGTGAGAAGACTGATCAGAAGTGGAAGGCTGTTGCTGGGTGCGCACAGCTAGTTCTTGCTGCCGCTGCTGCTCAGCCCTCTTAAGCCTCAGTTGCTGTAGGCGCTTGCGGAGCAAAGCTATCTCAGGCCCCCTTAAAAATTCTGACACAGATAGGGAAAGAAAGGTGAAAAGATAGCAATCAATAGGAAACAGTAAGAATTTGATTATATATTAAAGAGAGAAGGATATAAATAAAAGACATGTCTCATGGAGGAATACTAAAAACAAATTACTTATCAAAAATGACTGATCATTAAGTTAGGAGATAACCTACACACACTGACATACTCGAACGCTTCTGTTTAACTATAATGAATTATACACATATAGTTCTCTAAGAATATTTAAGTAACGAAATAGAATGAAAATAAAGTCTTCCATGACAAAACATTTTAAAATGAATATTCCTTTCTTCACTAATTTCATCTTTTTCTAACAAAATCATACTAAGGAAAATTGAAAAATATCAGTTTTCTAATCTATACACAAATTACTAGCTTCAATCATATAATAATTAAAATTCAATTAAAATTATGAAAAAATTACGCATTTTTAAACAAGTCTTGGAATTTATTAATGAAGAACTCTTTAAAAAGTCAAAGTTACACATTTTTCAGCTAAAATCTCTCTTTTTATGTTGGAACTGTCATTTACTTTTTTTAAGCTAAAAATATTTACATAATCCTTAATATTTTCTTAAAGCAACAGTCATAGATAAAAGTAGAAATACAACATAGAATTCTGCAGATATATTTGAGTGCCTACTATATATGAGGAATTGTTTTTGGTTCTGGGGATAAATAAAACATTGAACAAAATAGTCCCTACTCATGTGGAGATTATGTTCTGAAAGGAAGAAAGACATCAGTGAACTCACACACACACACACACACATATGTATTATACATGTATGTGTTTCTGTCAAACAGGGACAACTGCTGTGAAGTAAACTGGACAGGCTGAGGTAAGGGGGACAGAGGTAGTGGAGGACGGGTTGCTGTTTTCTGTATGGTCATTAAAGAAGGCTTCTCTCATAAGGTGATTTTTGACAAAGACCTCAAGGACTGAGGGAGTAAACCACATGGGTATCTGAAGGAAGTGTTCCAGGTAGAGAGAAGAGCAAGTGCAAATGCTCAGAGGAGGAAGTGTGTCTGGGGGTGGGATATATATTACAGGTAATGGCAGAAGAATTTGCTGATAGTTGAGATGTAGCATGGTCCCAAAGTTTTTGGCCCACGTAACAAGAAAAGTAAGAGCTGTTATTTATTGTGACAGGGAAAAGGGAAGAACAAGTAGTAGCAGAGGGAAGAGGAGAACTAACAGATATCCCAGGGGAGACCCTGAGTAGGGACTGAATATAACAGTCTAGAATTCACTAGTAAATTGGATATCACTGGTGATGTTACTTGAAGCTACCTAGAGTGTAAGTGATAATAAAGTCATCTAAGAACTGAACTCTGGTATACTCCAATATTTAACAGGAAGAAAAATCTCTGGGTAGAGTAAGAAGGAGAAGCCATTGAGAAGGTTGGAGGACTGAGTGAGCACAATCTGTAGGCTTGGACGGAAGTATGTCAGGAAGGATGGAGGGAGCAGCTGTGTTGAATGCTGCTGATACAATGAAAAAGATACTGAGAACTAATCACTGGCTTTTGCACCTTGGAAGTCATTGCTGACTTTGACAAGAGCTGTTTCAGCAGAAATCACAGGGGCCAAAATCCAACTGGAACAGGTTCGAGAGAAAGAGGAGGTAATGAAGTAGACTTGTTGCTAATAGGAACACAGAATTGGATGAGTTGGTGGGGAGGTTTGTTTGTTTTAGTTTGGGAGATAACACGTACATTTGTATGCTGATAGACAATGTTTAATTGAGGGAAGGAAAAAAGATGATTCATGAAATGAAGTGAGCAAATGCAAGAATGTCCTTAAGTAGGCCAAAAGAGACGAGCTGCAGTGGGTAAGAGGGTGAATTGTTTTTTGTTTTTGTTTTTT